>NC_140167.1:103583680-103613299 GCF_963971535.1 Notolepis coatsorum | reverse complement strand
AAAGTGTTAGTATTTATTAATATTATATTAGCTTAAACAAATATACCAAAGTATCAAAAGCAGAAGTGTGTATTCTATAATGCTTTGGAGCACTGAAATACAAAAATGAACTAACTGTGACGGTGGTCACTAGGTACTAGCAGGCACTGTGTGTGTGACGGTGGTCACTAGCTGCTAGCAGGCACTGTGTGTGTGTGACGGTGGTCACTAGCTGCTAGCAGGCAGTGTGTGTGTGACGGTGGTCACTAGCTGCTAGCAGGCAGTGTGTGTGTGTGACGGTGGTCACTAGCTGCTAGCAGGCAGTGTGTGTGTGTGACGGTGGTCACTAGCTGCTAGCAGGCACTGTGTGTGTGTGACGGTGGTCACTAGCTGCTAGCAGGCAGTGTGTGTGTGACGGTGGTCACTAGCTGCTAGCAGGCACTGTGTGTGTGACGGTGGTCACTAGCTGCTAGCAGGCAGTGTGTGTGTGACGGTGGTCACTAGCTGCTAGCAGGCAGTGTGTGTGTGACGGTGGTCACTAGCTGCTAGCAGGCAGTGTGTGTGTGTGACGGTGGTCACTAGCTGCTAGCAGGCAGTGTGTGTGTGTGACGGTGGTCACTAGCTGCTAGCAGGCAGTGTGTGTGTGACGGTGGTCACTAGCTGCTAGCAGGCACTGTGTGTGTGTGACGGTGGTCACTAGCTGCTAGCAGGCAGTGTGTGTGTGACGGTGGTCACTAGCTGCTAGCAGGCAGTGTGTGTGTGACGGTGGTCACTAGCTGCTAGCAGGCAGTGTGTGTGTGTGACGGTGGTCACTAGCTGCTAGCAGGCACTGTGTGTGTGTGACGGTGGTCACTAGCTGCTAGCAGGCAGTGTGTGTGTGACGGTGGTCACTAGCTGCTAGCAGGCACTGTGTGTGTGACGGTGGTCACTAGCTGCTAGCAGGCAGTGTGTGTGTGACGGTGGTCACTAGCTGCTAGCAGGCACTGTGTGTGTGACGGTGGTCACTAGCTGCTAGCAGGCAGTGTGTGTGTGACGGTGGTCACTAGCTGCTAGCAGGCACTGTGTGTAACGGTGGAAGTTATTGGAGTTTACACCAAGGGGTGACCATTGCAAGGTTTCAACCTTGTTACACTCACCCCTCTAAAGTCACTCCATACTCCACAGTGAGTGACCCCCAGTTGTTTTTGCTTTCGGATTCTGCTGGGGGGGGGGGGGGGGGGGGGGGGGGGGGGGGGGATGTTCGGGTGGATGGACATGGTGGTGGTTGGATGGGGGGGGTATGTGGTGTTGTGGGTGGTCTGGGATGGCACTGGGACCTTTGGGACTCTTTGGGGTGCTGTGGAGGTTGTGGTGGGGTCCTTCATGCGGGGGGGGTCCCTTGGGTGTCAGTGGGTTTCAAGTTCAAGTTTCAAGTTTCTTTATTAGTCGTCGTACAGAAGTGCATTTTATACAAAATGCTTCTTTCTGTTACGCTCCAGAGACTGTGCTAAACAAAAATAGATAAGTATAAAATAGAAGTCAAGTACGTAGACAAAAGTGTTGAGTATATACATATATACAATGCTCAATGCAGAGTAGAAGTAACTGAGTTACCATACAATATACTACAGTGCAAAGCAGAAATGGGATGAGGTACAATTTACAGTAAGGTGTAATGAGGTATGGGTTGTAGTGCAAATTCTTTACCAATAAATATAAAGTGTGTTTAGGGTTGGGGGAGGTCTGTCGGTGTGTGTGTGCGGGAGGCTGGTGTTCGGCTCTGGGGGAGGTCTGGGGGGTTTGGTTGGAGTCTATGGCTTCGGCTGGGCCTTTCCTGGACCTTTCCTGGAGTTGGGTGCTGGTCTCTTGCGTGTGCTTTGATGGTTTTGGCGAGGTCGCCGGGACCGGGGGAGATGGTGCGGCCTGCGGGGGTGGCATTCCCGTTGCCGTGCATGGTGGCGTGAGTGGCATGCGGGCTGTTTGTGTTTTCCTTCAGTCATGACGTGCTTTATCAGGGGGGTGTCTTGGATGGGGATGTGGTGGGGATTGATGTGTGGAGTGTTTGGGGGACTGGCTGTTCCTGGGGGTTCACATGCCTTCAAGCAACACTGTACTTATTGTACTTATTGTATGCCTATTCTTATGTCTGCACCTTACGTTGCACTACTTTTATTGTCTTTTATACCTATTCTTATGTCTGCACTTTATGCATTGTTTTTATTCTGTCAACTGTATGCTGATTTTATGCCTATGTTAATTGTATGCTATTTGCTGTGGGGCACTTTGGGCTGTGGTCCATGTGTGAAAGGTGCTATATAGATAGTTATTAATATGTATTATTATATTGTAAAAAGAATTATGCATTGAAATGTCTAAGTCTTGACGACATTGAAAATGAGGGTGACCTCAATTGTCCTTTGAGAATAAATAAAGGTTTGAATTTAACCATATTATCTGAGTCAACAGGCACCACTTGTAACAGTGGTCACTTTGCGCTCAGCACCGGTCCTGTCAACTGCTACAACTACTACTACAGCTACAACTACTCTCAGTAGTAGTAACAACAACAGATGTAAGATAATTGTGGTGGAGTAGAATTATAATGTGCCCTTGTTTCATTACTCTAATCGTTAACAGGTTTTAGTAAAAATTTACAGTACTTAAATAAATGGTGTTTATCCTCATTAGGCCTACATGATCATATAGGGGAACTACGGCCCTTTTCTGAAATTATATATTATTTAGTAGGTGGAATGAAAGCTAAATTCAAACTTAAAATACTGATTCAATAACACGCAGAGTACCATTTTCTGGAAGAGGAAAAGCTTGTAAGCTAAGACATTACATTTCTGAGTTTGATTGTTTTCTTGTAGCCATTGATTTCGTTAGCGTACTCTTTGAAAAGTGTGAACAGTGCAGGCAGAAAGCTAATTTTGAAACCTACAGGGGTGAATAATACTGTTTTGCTTGCTTTTTTCTTTCTTAAGAATACTGTTTGAGTCTTGTTTGTATTTTTTGGGTAAGAATATAGGACAGGCACATATAAGCACTATGCTTCAGTCTGTACCTTTTCAGTCACTGTAAAAATCTAATATTGATAAATGATGGTGTTGTATTGTGTGAGATGATGACTGAAAAAATAAACTACTACTACTACTACTACTACATTGAAAATGGGGGACCCTGATGTAAACAAGACGAAAGTCTTTCTCTGGTCTGCATCCCCTTAACAATTGTATGTATTGAGCTGTACTGTACCCATTCTGCAATCTGTTAATAAACTTTTCAATCAATCAATGATTGGAGAACACGGGCCACATCAGATGAGCGGTGCTCTTCTGTTGGCCAAATTTGTCAATTTGGCCAATTTGTTCAATTCAGAAGTCCTGTTTACCAGTGCTGTCTAGGGTTGAGTTACTTAGCAATGGTGAAATTCGTCACAATATTTTGTCATTTGGAGTCAGGAAATGCACGTTGAGAGCAAAATGTATCAAGCCGCGACTGTGGAGTAAACCGAGCTCCTAACTGTCCTAACTTCCCTTTGGTGGTAAGCTCACAGAATCAATGGAGACTGGAAAACGAACAACCTCAGAAATGTAACATAATACCTATATAGGTTAGAAGCTTTTCATCTTTCAGAAAATGAAAATGGAAATGTAAAATGGATTTTATACAATCAGGAGAGAGAACTCCACACTGCAAAAATAAGAAAAAATAAACTACTTTTAAGCAAATATGTGTCTGAAACAAGTACAATGATCTGCTGATCATTCTGAATACATTGATTGATTGATTGAAAAGTGTATTAACAGATTGCAGAATGGGTACAGTACAGTACAGCTCAATACATACAATTGTTAAGGGGATGCAGACCAGAGAAAGACTTTCGTCTTGTTTACATCAGGGTCCCCCATTTTCAATTCATCATATGACTGGTACGGCAAAAGAAAAACATTACAGTAGGTCTAAATCTGTTCATGATAAATAACCTTAAACAAACAAACTTCAGATTATTTGACTCAGATTAACAAATTGCTCAATTACTCGTTGGATAAATCATTAACTAGGAACAATAACCCGAACTGAAAGAATAACTAGGAATATTTAGGTCAACGTTGTCAAATATGGTTATTAAGGACCATGGTTTACAATAATCAAGCGTAGAGTGGAGCTACAACAATCCAACTATTATCACCTACTAGGCTACATTGCATAATACATATCAATTGGCTCCATCGGGTTCCGTGGGAAATAGCAGCCACTTACAGTCATTCAAATCTCTAGTTATCACCAATCAAATGACTAGGCTAATATATAGATATACCGGTAGTCTACTACTCACCAAGATTTGAGGGAAACGACGTAAACATAAACCATAACACGAAACACCGCGCAGCCATGGCAGAATAATAAGTTTACTTAAACTTTTTTCTGCACAGGTGTTTGTTGTTGAAGGAATCCCAGGGTCGTCGTTGATCGTAAGGTTGTTGTCCTCTTTTCCTGGTGGTACTGTAGATTATTCTGTCACATTCAAACAAGGCAGGCTAATCGGATGTAGGCCTACTGTCTGTACTGTACCTTCGCAGGTACCTGTAGCCTAAACGAAGGTGCGTGTTGGTTTCGGGTGACGTCACACAGCTGGCAAGAAAGGGGGACGACCTTTGCTTGAGAGTAAAGTTACAAAAAGCCACTAGCAACTGTTCGCCTTCAGAATAAAAGCATCAATACTCAACAGGCTATTTTACACAAAGGTTAAAAAAGGAACACTCCAACATTGTGGAAAATGCACTTCTTACCGACGATATATACCAATTGTCGATAACACTTTATAATAATAAATAACACCGTGATATGGACCCTTTGCAATTTGCATACAATTTGCATACAGGCCAAACAGGTCCACTGACGATGCAGTCTCTCAGGTACAAGGTACTACACAGCACCCTCTCTCACCTATAGACAGCCAGAAGGGGGGCTATGTGAGACTGTTCATCACCATAGTCCCCACCAGACTGGTGGACAAGCTGATCCACCTAGCGGAAAGAAATCTAATCTACGAATTCCAATCTGGCTTCAGAACATCCCGATTTGAGGAGGGTTTTATTTGAGAAAGTTCAATTTGTAAATCCGGATTTGTTTTGGCAGTCTGAGACTTTCAGTTTTGCAGGATTTTTGGAGAAAGCATGGCACTTAGGACAAAACACATTATATCCTATATAATTATTTTTAATTCCTCGTTTCTTTGAAGTACATTGTTTACAGCTTGTTATGTTTTACTTTGTTTTCTTTTTTTGTGGCCATCTTGGTCTATATACTTATTAAGTAGACTATATACTTATTGTTTATGTGTCTTGTAGGACATACATCTGTATGTAAGACACAAAAATAGAAAATATCAATCCGTAGTAAACTACTGGCCAGTTGTATAACTAATAAGAATAGATATGGGATATATATAGATATAGTATATACAGTGTGTGAGATATAAAATGGAATATATGCAGATATAGAAACATATACTGTATATACACGGTATAGTGTTATTGTACATGTGTAGCAGGTGCCACCTAGCACCTGCCACAAAATTAGACCGTGCCTCGAGTGGGAGTCGAACCCCGAGCGTCTGCACCGGGGCCGACATAACAAACCGCTGCGCCAAGAAGGGAATTCCCCCCTAAGCGCTCAGTTTGTATGCCTCTGGGGAGTGAGTTTTACACACTTCTATGTGCCGTAGTCACACTATCGCGGCACATATCCGTTACATTCACCCCCCCTAAACTCACACCACCCAAGGCATCCGGGTCAACGGCACCACTGTAGCAGGTGCCACCTAGCACCTGCCACGAAATTCGACCGTGCCTCGAGTGGGAGTCGAACCCCGGGCGTCTGCACCGGGGCCGACATAACAAACCGTTGCGCCAAGAAGGGAATTCCCCCCTAAGCGCTCGGTTTATATGCCTCTGGGGAGTGAGTTTTACACACTTCTATGTGCCGTAGTCACACTATCGCGGCACATATCCGTTACATTCACCCCCCCCTAAACTCACACCACCCAAGGCATCCGGGTCACGGCACCACTGTAGCAGGTGCCACCTAGCACCTGCCACGAAATTCGACCGTGCCTCGAGTGGGAGTCGAACCCCGAGCGTCTGCACCGGGGCCGACATAACAAACCGCTGCGCCAAGAAGGGAATTCCCCCCTAAGCGCTCAGTTTGTATGCCTCTGGGGAGTGAGTTTTACACACTTCTATGTGCCGTAGTCACACTATCGCGGCACATATCCGTTACACATGGCTACTGTAACTGAGGGGTACAATTCCCTGACTGTATTGATAAGTATGGTATCATTAAACCACTACCGTCTTATGCACTTTAATTACTGGCCATACAGTACATGATATATATAATGATGAACACTTCCCACAATGAAATCGGTTCCACACAAAGTTGTAATTAAGTATTTATTGCAGCAAAAGGTACATAATATACTTCTCTATTTCACTTTGAATGCGCTTATAAGGCAAAGGAATGTGCGTAGGCAAATCAATAACGAATGTCCATTATCTGGTTACGCAGGAGGTAATTATATCTATGGTACACTAGTAATATAGCGGGAGATACTGGAAGGGTCCCCCCGGTTGTAAGCCAGCAAGGGTAGAGGATCTGTCGGTAATAGAGTCTGGGTCAACGATGATAAGGAGACTCCGAGTACGGGAGACGGTGCAATAAGATCTTGATCCACAGACGAATACAGCTGTTCTCCGTAGCCTGTAGCTCCACAGGGAAGAAAGCTAGCCTGCCTCAGGCTTCTGAGGGGCAGACTCGACGTGGCTCCTCACAGGGTAAATCCCACACACGTGTGGGCGTTGGCGATTCTCCGCTCCATTAATCACAGGACCAAAAGCAAATATAATCCAGCCGTAAAGGGCTATGCAGTCGTCGGGTAGATAATCCAGTGTACATGTCCACACGGTCCTCGTCTAGGGCTCCTCGGGTGAAAGCGCCATGAAGCAGCCCAGCCTGGATAAGCACTCTAGCTGATACGAGGAAAACGTTGGTGATGCTGGTCACTGTATAACTTTAGCCGCACGATACACTATACACAAATAGACTATTACTGACTTAATAGAATATGTCGCACTCGACGGTATAGCGCCAAACTCTGACACTTCAGTTATTAATTCGCACGCGGTCTCAATGCTCTATTTGGGGCCAAACAGGCCATACTTCACCGCACGTCGTATCGTGGGTGAGGCTTCAACTTATTGGGTAACATACTTCTGTATTCACCTGCGCCGTATTTATACGCTTAGATGAATAAACTAGTACCAGCTTTATTCCTGTCTCATATCCTTGCGCAATACCATTCATGTCCAGGCATGTCCCCGGCGGTGACTTTGAACCTGACTTTGGAGGCATGGCCTTGGCGCCTGTGGACCGCTGTCCAATAGGAGAATGAAATATTATGGTCTGTACTAGGCTAAAGGGATATTCCGTGTATATGTACAAGGAATATACAAGGGATATCAAACGATATACAAATATTATGCAATATATATCAATCAATAAATATATATATTCGGTTTAATCTGATCCTTTGTAACAGCTACCATACAGTGTTATGGGCAGACTATAGGTTTAGGTAGGTACTTATGATTACAGTCAACTAAGTATAGGCAACAGATCTGAGAACATAATTAGCTAATGAGTCATAATGAGGTGTATAAGGTCATGTGACCTGAGCACTGATCCTAGATCAGTATTCCTACTCAGAAGTTTAATTATGGCCCCTGATCCAACGATTCCCGGAGACAGGAGTCTTAACTAATTACACAGTTTCTGGGCATATTTGTTTTAATAAATTAAGATGATTAATGAAAAATCTTCAAACATGTACACCTCTTGTGAAAGATAATACATAGACTCACTAGACTACATTATAATTACTGTATCATTCTCCTAATAAACTGTAATAGGCTTTTTGTGTCACTAGGGGGCAGTGTTTCATTGCATTTCCCCTCAAACCCTAGATTGAATTGCCTTTAGAGCTGAAAACTGATAGGAGATGAAGCACAGCTCAGATGAAGAATGGCACTGTAAACTATCCAGTAATATGTCCAATCTCACATGTAAGATTAGAATTTTGAGTCACAATGGGGCTGTTGGTCATTACTTCACAAAGCGGGAAATACATACAAATACCTACCTATAATATACAGGTAAGGTAACATATAGTAAACGTATCACTTTGACCGTTTTACAAAAGTAACGTAAGGCATCACTTTTCCAATTACAGTATTCATATTAGTTATTTTTTTTCATATACAGTTAGTCATCTTAACAAGTAAGCTGATACTTGAGAGACATAGATAATTATTCCCTCTGTATTGTGACGGATTCAAACTTCATTCTCCGGTAGTACAAATAAAAGTAATGTTACTGATGAGAAGTAACAAATGTGTAACATTTTTTTTCTTTCTTGGAGTAATGACCCTACACTAACGCATGTATACTCATTACTCACACATGCTCCGCTACATGCTTTATAATACACACATCCATATACACAAATGTGACATTAATACAGATGTTATAATTTCAGAAACCAAAGAGAGGCAGAGGGCAGGTTCAATCCTCAAACAAATGACAAACACGGTGTAGATTTCGTCAGGGGGGGGGGCGGTGTGGGGGGTTGACCAGGTAGGCTGTGTGGACTGATTAGTTTAACCCCCCGAGTCCCAGAGAACTCCTGTGATCTGCTACCAGCCTGACCTGTGGGTCTAGAACACAAGTGGAGAATGAACACTATCGTATTTCTGCGGTCAACGGCAAATACCAGGGGAATATTAGAATATTGAATTATTTTAGGGAGCAGGGGGGGCAGGGTGCTGCCGCCTCCTCAGATGAGGGTCGCTCCGGGTTCCACCCAGACTTTGTTGACGTGTTGCTGGCAGCAGGGAGAACTCGGATCCTGGCTGTGATACTTTGTCTGGAGCGCTGGTTCCCCAACAAAGTCCTCTCTACAGCCACGCTCTATCACTATTCTCACAGCACTGAGGAATATTCTTTGACCACTCACCATATTTTTCAGGATCTTTAACCCCCGACACTGTGCCTGGAGCCCCGCTGTGCCTCGGCCCTCGGGCTCTGGTACCGTTTGATAACAGTATTTTTGACTGCATTTCCAAGTGACTGTTTGACTGTTTCCCTGAAGCGCTGCTTGCTGTGCCCTCTTGTCTTCTGAGCTCATCCAAACATCCAAGCTCTGGTGCTACGGTTACAGACAAAATGTAATGTTTAACCCTTTACCACATTTCACAAGTTGTTTGATGGTTTCCCTCGTACTGTGCCGTGCCTTTCCACACTTCCCCCTTTACATCGAGGCTCTACTGCAGCATTTCTCCACCTCCCCTCAAGGCCAGCAGATGGTGTCTCTCCCTTTGGGGTGTTGCTAAGTGTTCCCTGGCCTGCTTAGCTGACATAAATATAGGCCATTCTCGACTATTAGGTTTAATGCAAACCGGTATTAGTTTTACAGTCCCCTACACGGCCCTGAGACGACAAGACAACTGTCCGCTGGTCACAGAGACTGAGACATTTCAGAAACCAAAGTACTATTGTTGCAGCAGAGGGGGTTTTGTTATACAGTAGTATATGTTTCCAGAATTCCTCCAGAAATCTGATAATTGCATGGCGGCCTGTGCTGCACAGTGAGCCCCATATGATTTCCTTAATGGAAGCCACTTCCTCCTCCAGCGTCATATGTTTACACCTTGCTAGAGTATGTAATGCTCCCTCAGACAGTGCCCCAATTACAGCTTCCTCCCAGGTTGCTCTGGTCCAGTTGGGCCCCAGTGGTATAGGAGAGAGGGAAAGAAAGAAGCGGGGAGGGAGAAACAGATAAAGTGAGTGGAAGAGTGAAAACGGTGGGTGGGGGGTGAAAGAGGTAGAGAAATTGGAAGAGAGAAGGAGTACGTGGGAGAAAGTAGGAGGGAGAGCGGGCAAAAAAAAGGAATGGGCCACCCTCCAGTGCAGGCCTTTATACCGGGTTGATTAGCATGCTGGGCTGTTTAAATTGCCTCCTGGAGGGCTCACGTGGAATCGAACAATATCCTCTGGCTTGCGAGACAGGCCCCATAGCTTCTCATTTATTTTTATGCAGGGTTAAGATAGAGCCTTGGCACCGCTCCACCGAGGAGGCCAGATCCGGGTGATTCAGGGGTAAATCTATTAAAATCAGTTCAATAAAAGTGCAGCCCATGAATGGGTCTTTTTGTGTCGTTGTTTACTGCGACAGACAGACAGTGCAACCTGGGTGCTCTGTTGTAATTACACAAATAAGTCATTAAAGGAAGTAGTCTAACCTAAAACAGAATTCAGTATTTCAGCAGTAACTCTTAGCTTTTGTGAAGTGAGACCCTGAAGGAGTAAGTTCAGCGTTGCCCGCCTGGACCCAGGTTCATACAAGCGTATTATTTCTCTTGTCATCTCGGGGGACCCGCCAGACATAGTCCTGCTACTCGTTTTGCGGCCCGACTCCGCAAGTTAAGAACCGCTGACCTACAGTATGTACTTTGGACAGTTGAGTTCATCTGTGAACATGAACAAGACATCCCTTCCAGGATTGTGTTATTCCTGTGATCTTGGACCGATCAAGTCTACAGTACATTTGTCGAGATGAAAAGGTCTCTCCAAAGGTAGCCCACCAGGGAGCCAGGGTGATCTCATCCAGAGCTCAGCGCTGGAGCTGCTCCATGTACAGTGAGTGGGAGACTGCATTTTAGGATTGAAATGATGGTTCCCATGGCGGTTTTATGGGGGGATATTATGGGACACATTTTCTGTTCCATTACTGTTGGAATCGATATAATTCCATGTACGAATAAATAAATGATATGAAATGCAACTCATTTTGGATGTACAAAGCTGTGTCCAAGCCATTGTTATTGGGTCAGGGTTTGAGGTTTGTCTCTTTGATGACATCACTGATCAGTCTGAGAGTTGGTTGCACTCACAACACGACCAACTTAAAGCTAGAATCTGTAATCAAGTAAAGAGTCACTTTATTGTCCCATCAGCTGGGACATTTGTCTTGGGCTTACAGCCACAGACACATACAGACATGACGCAACTGACTTCAAACAGAGGAGATAAACAATATAAAAGATACAATAGAGTACCTGCACAGCAGGATGTCTGGCAACACCACATATATACAGTATGTATAGTAATAATATAACCAAATATCGATAATATAATGACCAAATATCGGTTATTCGATAATTGCCGGACATTTATCTGGCACTATTTAAAAGTTTAACTGAGATCGGAATGTGTCCTCTGAGTTAGCCGGATAATGTTCAGCATAGCTTGACTTAAGCCAGACATTTCCGTTCCCCGAAGTCGGATTTTCTAAGTCACTATGGCAACAGATCGAAAAGTTTGAACCTGCTCCAGAGCAGGTTTAGTTGAGTTAGCTGGATATAAGCTGGCCACTCCCTCGGAACAAAATGGCAGCTCCCTTCCTCAGAGATTGATTGATTGATTGATTGGAAACTGTATTAACAGATTGCAGAATGGGGTACAATACAGTACGGCTCAATACACACAATTGTTAAGGGGATGCAGACCTGAGAAAGACTTTCGTCTTGTTTACATCAGGGTCCCCCATTTTCAATTCATAATGACATTTATGACATACATGACACAGATAATACAGATATATCATGACATTTATGACATACATGACATACAGATATACAGTACTGTTACATTTGTGACATACAAGATATGCAAAATACAGTACTGTTAAACAGAGATCCTAACAGAAAATATATATACGAGGGGGAGGAAACTACATTGGGAGGGGGTGGGTGGGTGGGAGGGGGTGTTTGGACATTTACGGGGGCCAGTTTCTAATTGCAGCCTCCCGTAGGTGCTATTTGATCCCATTATACCATTCTGAATAATGTTTTCGCAAGATGATTTCCAGAATGTATTGATTTCATAGAATGTGTGAAATAGGCCTATAATTAAAAACAATTAAAATACATTAAACTGGTCAAATAAATGCTGATAATAAATCATATTCAGCCTATGGATTTCCTACATACTGCACGACACCTGTTTGAGCTGCGGGATGAGGCGCGCTTGTTTCTGATGGAGAATGCGTCCCAGCTCGCTGCCCACCTCCGATGCCGACTAGATATCAATTGAGGGGGAATACGCGGCACAGCTATACCTACCTATTCGAAAAAAACATTATCTGCACTGACTTATATAAAAAATAAGTACTGATCACGTCTGAATGAATGTGGAGGATGATCTCCGAGTCGCTGTCTCCAAAATTAAACCCAGACTATGCGCATCCATCTCATTAGGTGAGTTGAACATTATAGCCTTCTAAATGAAACACGCTATATGTATTCATTTTATGGTTGTTTGATTATTGTGTTATTTTGTGTAGTTATTGTGCGTGTTAAAAGCCTCCAATGCATATGTGTGCGTGTGAACGTTTGCATGTTTCAACCACCTCTATATAATAGTGGGGGTCGCGGCTCTCTGACACCGTTATTTCGGGGGTCGCGGCCTGAAAACTTTAGGAACGATGTATTTATTATATTACATGATACCTAAGCGCATACAGTAGAGATATCCTCATAAGCATCTATTCATTCGTATAAATTAGATATACTCTTTATCTTTGGGCTTGTTTTTGTATACTTATTCTGAAAGAGTTGAAATAATTATTTTCGCTAGCAAGATCTCATTTGATTATTCATTCCATTGGCATTAAGCCTATTGCCAGCAGTTACATTTAAATAAATATAATCTGATTGATTGGGGTAATAAGGGACTTAAAATGTGCCTATAGATTATGCATTTAACTTGTCGGCGAGGCTATTGAGCCGTACTGTATTGTACCCATTCTGCAATCTTGTTAATAAAGTTTAAAATCAATCAATCAATCAATGCCGTTAGAAAATCAGGATTTCTGCGATCGACACCTGCTGTCTTTTCAACTGAAGCGGCCGCGCGCACTGATCCTGAGTATCAAGTCTGGTTCGAATGAACAAGACTGAATCCACCTTCGAGGAACAGGGAAACCCCGGATTCAAACATCTGCTTAATTGAGAACAGATAGTGGAGGTAAACGGTACCCCCCCCTCCCAGTGAGCTGTGGTGTTCCACAAGGAAGCATACTAGGACCGCTACTGTTCCTAATTTATGCAAATGACATGTCGTCAGCTTGTGACTGCAACTTATTCCTGTTCGCGGACGACTCAGCCCTGCTGGTCTCTGACAGGAACAAGTTACAGGTTGAAAAAACCCTCAGCTCGGAACTAGGCAAAATCTGCATCTGGCTTGCTGATAACAAACTATCATTACACCTGGGTAAAACAGAGTCCATTCTCTTCGGTTCAAATAACAAACTCAGCAAAACCGACGGCTTCTCAGTTACAGTGGGTGACAATATTGTCACAAGGAAAGATGAAATTACATACCTAGGTTCCATCCTAGAGGCAAATCTTTCCTGTGACAAAATGGCATCCAATGTAATAAAAAAAAAAGTCTACCAACGAACTCGATTCTTGTACCGGATCTCCTCTCTGGTAAACAAGAATACCCTGAAGACTGGCAGGAGCACTCATTCAAGGGTACTATGACTATTAGGGCGGGCCATACTTTTTTTTTGGAAAATCAATCGAGTGGGGTGTCTAAAATATGTGTTTTTTTGTGGGGAATTCAAATATGGGATTATTTTTCGGATCGGATAACTCTAACCTACATCGTTTTGGATTTCAAAATGGCCGATTTGACAATTTTTCACCCATCATGGATGCCAACATGAATCTGAAGGAAATCCTAACATGCAAGGTGTCTAAATGATGTGTTTCTTAATGGGGAATTCAAATATGAGTTAATTTTTCGGATCGGATAACTCTAACCTACATAATTTTGGATAAAAAAATTGCCGATTTTACCATTTTTCACCGCTTGGCCATACATCGATGCCAACATGAATTTGCAGTAAATCCTAACATGCAAGGTGTCTAAATTATGTGTTTCTTAATGGGGGATTCAAATATGAGTTAATTTTTGGGATAGGATAAATCTAACCTACATCATTTTGGATTTCAAAATGGCAGATTTTACCATTTGAACCGCTTGGTCATACACAGGTGCCAGAATTAATCTGAAATAAATCCTAACATCCAAGGTGTCTAAATTATGTGTTATTTAATGTGGAATAAAAATACAAGTTAATTTTTAGGATAAGATAACTCTAATCTACATCATTTTGGATTTCAAAATGGCAGATTTTACCATACCCTTTTACCCTAGGTGCCACACCCGTTTATACCCTTTCCAGGTCAGCTCCTGCCCCCTCCCCTCTGCCAACCCCCAACTCACGCGACCAATAGCGTCGCCGCCAGCCCCAGGTATTGATATAACATATTGCCTACATCAAGGGACAGAGGGAAAAGGTTGGAAGTAAAGGACCACACCAAATGGCTGGAGCTGATCTGCCTGAGCACAAGAGACAGGTGAAAACATTGGAAAGAAGGGGATGGAAAAGAGGGCAGAGAAAAGGAGAAGGGGCAAAGAAGAAAGCTTTGCAGCAGCAGACAAGGTCGCCAGGAAGCGTGAATGCCTTCTACAACAGAACTTCGTTTCCGCGTTCGAGTTTTGCGCTCTGATTGGCCACTGACCCCACGTGACCCTATCCTATTACGCCCCCCTTATCGACGCCAGTTATGCGACGCTCTACAGCTCTTTCCGTGACTTCCTCGCAGAACAGCTGTTTCCGTATTTATAATATTGGAAACGCCGCGCTGTGAGCGCTGTGAAGCACCTCTGTATTAAATGCTGACTCATCAATCAATAACAACATTAACGATACTCTCGTTGTGTCTATTCTGCTAACGCCAACTCATCAATCAATCAATAACAACATTAACGATACCGCTAACGTTAGCATTAGGCTAACGCCAAGCTGTAATGTTACCAGTCTCGCGTCTATCTGCTAACGTTAGCATTAGGTAATAACCGGTTTAAAATGGATGGTGATTACCTCACGTTGTGTCTATTCTACTAATGTCTAACTATGAATGAACACAACACTCTAACTTAACATCTTTAGCTAATAAAGTACTCAACCTCTACTGTCTTTAACTATGAACAAACACAACACTCTAACTTATCATCTTTAGATAATAAAGTACTCAACCTCTACTGTCTTTAACTATGAACAAACACAACACTCTAACTTACCATCTTTAGATAATAAAGTACTCAACCTCTACTGTTTTTAACTATGAACAAACACAACACTCTAACTTACCATCATTAGATAATAAAGTACTCAACCTCTACTGTCTATCAGACAAAGTCTGCCACCGCCCTCTACAACAAACAGCCATCAGTCGTTAATTGACTTAACAATTTTTAGACAGTAGAGGTTGAGTACTTTATTATCTAAAGATGGTAAGTTAGAGTGTTGTGTTTGTTCATAGTTAAAGACAGTAGAGGTTGAGTACTTTATTATCTAAAGATGGTAAGTTAGAGTGTTGTGTTTGTTCATAGTTAAAGACAGTAGAGGTTGAGTACTTTATTAGCTAAAGATGTTAAGTTAGTGTTCATTCATAGTTAGACATTAGTAGAATAGACACAACGTGAGGTAATCACCATCCATTTTAAACCGGTTATTACCTAATGCTAACGTTAGCAGATAGACGCGAGACTGGTAACATTACAGCTTGGCGTTAGCCTAATGCTAACGTTAGCGTTATCGTTAATGTTGTTATTGATTGATTGATGAGTCTGTGTTAGCAGAATAGACACAACGAGAGTCTCGTTAATGTTGTTATTGATTGATTGATGAGTCGGCATTTAATACAGAGGTGCTTCACAGCGCTCACAGCGCAGCATTTCCAATATTATAAATACGGAAACAGCTGTTCTGCGAGGAAGTCACGGAAAGAGCTGTAGAGCGTCGCATAACTGGCGTCGATAAGGGGGGCGTAATAGGGTGGGGTCAGTGGCCAATCAGAGCGCAAAACTCGAACGCGGAAATGAAGTTATGTTGTAGAAGGCATTCACGCTGCCAGGAAGGATGTTGATAGCTTCCTTACAGTCCCTGAAGTTGAGCTCATTCTTGAAACTGACCCTGGAGCTTCAGCAAAGCTACGGAAGAATTATGATGAGATTCCAAACATCGCCCTTGCTAGTGTAAGGTATGGCATAGGGCTAAGGCCAACTGCAGCTATAGCAACTGCAGCTCTGATTGATGCAGGACTCATCTTAGAAGATGACACAAGTAAAGTGATTGATAAGAACAAGGTTAAGAGAGCACAAGAAAAGTTGATGCAAGAGCTGGGGGAAGAGTTTGAGGAGAAGTGCTGGGAGGAGGGGGGGGGAAATCTCCTGTATCCTCTTTGATGGGCGGATTGACATGACCAATGTGATGATGGAAGCTGAGGGCAGTGACCAATCTTTTCCTGCAAAGATGAAGGAAGAACACTATAGTGTTGCTAGTGAGCCTGGCAGCAACTATCTGTTCCACTTTACACCAGAGAAAGCAACTAAAGAGGAGTCCCATGCAGAGAAGATTGCTAAGGTCCTGTTTTCCTGGCTGAAAGAGAGGTTCTGATAAGACCTTGTGGGCCATTGGAGGAGACTCAACCAATGTCAACACTGGAGTGAAGGCAGGTGTAATGCGGAAGCTGGAGTTGCACCTGGGGAGAAAGCTGGTCTGGTTGGTGTGCAACCTGCACGCTGGTGAACTTCCACTGCACCGTCTCATTGTTGAAGTTGATGGGGCTACTCAGACAACAAATTATCCGGGCCAATAGGACAGCTCCTTGATTCTGTTACAGACTTGGAGATCAAGCCTAACTTCACCAGGATCTTTCTTGGCCCTCCGCTGATCAAGCTGCCTGAGAAGATCATTCAAGATCTCTCAACTGATCAACACTATGGCTATAAGCTGGTCTGTGCAATCAGGGATGGAGTGCTTTCTGCCAGGCTGGCTCTGCTGGACCGGTAAACCACAGCCGCTGGCTCACCACAGCAAACAGACTCCTCAGGCTCTGGGTGTCAAAGCATCAATTTAAAAGAAAGAACCTGAATAATCTACAATGCATTGTGGAATTCATCATTGGAGTGTATTATCCGTGTTGGTTCAACATGAAGGTCAAGCACTCCTGGATGGAAGGGCCTAGGCACATCCTGTTTCAGCTGGACTGCCTCAAGTCTCAGAGGAAGGAGGTGCTGGATGTTGTGATGCCAACTGTGAGAAGATCTGCTTGGTATGCCCACAGTGAAGCCATCCTCCAAACACTGCTGTGCTCTGAGGATCAAAAAGAGAGAATTGAGGGGGTGGAGAGAATCCTGGCCATCAGGGGAGAGGGGGATCCAGACACTCAGCTGGGAGACTCCTCTGTCAGGATCAGAAGAACACCTCACATCAATAGTGACACTTCCAGCATTGGTGGCTTAATCAGCTGGTCAGAAGATGTGTCAGAGCCACCTCTCACCTGCTCCCTAAGCACCTCAGAGGCGAAGAACTTAATCAACACCCCCATGGAGGTTCTCGACTGGCCTTGCCACACACAAAGCATCGAGAGGGTTGTTAAAATGGTGACTGAGGCCTCTGCTAAGTACTTTTCACAAGAAAAAGGGGATGGAGGGATCAGGGCTCAGGAGACAGCAGGAGGCTGATGTCCAAGAATGAATCCAAGCAGGACTTGTGCAACCTGATCAAATTCTAGAAGATAGAGGATTGATGTAGCCCCATGGATTTTCTCAATACATTGAGACGTTTGTTAAAATGGTTACTGAGCTTTCTGCTGAGTAGTTCTGAAAAGAGCTCACCTATTTATGGCTGACGTTGACTTTACGTTTATGTTTGTAGGTTGGTGGCTAAAGCAGTACAGTAGGAGACAATTTTGTAATACAAAATGATGTAGGTTAGAGTTATCATATCCAAAAGATGAACTCATATTTCTATTCCCCATTAAAAAACACATAATTTAGACACCTTGCATGTTAGGATTTATTTCAGATTCATTCTGGCACGATGTGACGGTGCGGCTCCGTCACTGACTTTGCGGGCAGTGCGCATACTGTACATACACACACACTCATTGTCTGTCTTTCCATATACCATAACCGTATAATGTAATGTGGTGCGTTTCATGTGGACAGCGCACATGGGAACGCACACACGCCATATGCCGCGGAGCAACACACACACACACACACACACACACACACACACACACACACCAAACATTCCCTCTTGTCAGCTTTCGTAGGATGTCCGAATGCGCACAATCATTTCATTCCGTTTCCGTTGTTATAGCAGAATGACGTTCATACAGCAAGACATTCATTCATCACATCACATTTATTTACTCACAGTCATGATGCATTCGCTTCGCTCTGCACTCCTAGGTTGACGTGTTGGCCAAGCAGAAGCACACATATCCGCCAGGTTAAATGGGAGGGGTTGACGCAAGGTAATCGTCACGTGAGCGATATGATTGTATTGTACTGTTTACTTGGTTATCTGTAATTTAAAACAGTTGGAAGTTATGTGATGTGGAGGATATATATTTTGTGTGTAGGAATTGGTTAATGTGTTAAAAAGAATAATAATATGTACATCCTGTTTAAAGCCTAGTGGGAGGGGCTATTGGATACAAGAGAGCTGCTTTGGCCCAGGGACGTCAGTCTTGAATGGACTGAGTTACAGTGAAGGTAACCAGGATCCCTAGTACAACGTGTTGGTATTGCTTGTAGTAGAAGTAGTAGTGTATATTGTGTATTTAGACTTTGTGTAGTGTTAAGTATTAAGTATATTTTGTTTTGTTTATTTGTTTTCTCTTTTTCCACTTTTGTTAGATATAGTAAGTATAGGGTATTTTGGTTTACGTTACTTTCACTTTTCAAATTTTTTGTAAAACTATATCACCTCTGCACTTTTGGGAGGCGGGAAATAAACACCCACCAACGAGATCTTTCGACTACGCCTGTTTATGAGAGAATCAAAGGAGTTCGGGAGAGGACCCCATCACATATGGTGTCAGAAGTGGGATGGCTAGCCGAAAGAAGATAACCCGCCTGCCCAGGCAGCGCGCCGGACTGCGCTCCCAGAGACAAGAGCGAGATGAGGAGTTGACAGCCAGTGATACCGACCAGGCTTGGGAGACAGACCCGGAGGACGAGAAGGGCGCTGCAGCCCCAGCGCCGACCGGTGGACCAGGGGGAGAACTGCTGGTAATAATGAGAGACTTCCTAGCAGGACAGCAAAGGAGAGAGGAGGGCCTGCTGGCAGAGATTCGAGGCCTGCGGACCTCTCTTCCACTGGTTCAACCAGCTCCCCAGCAACGTCAACATATTTCACTGCCTGCCCCAAATTTGCATGACCCTATTGCAACTCCAGGGACAGCAAGCAACCCCAGACTTGACCCGCCAACACCTGCACCCCGGCGTGGGTACCAGGATGCACCATCAGTGGAACCCTCTCTGCAGTTTTCTGACTCAGTCAGTAGGCCGGAGCAGTCAAGGCCAGATTGGAGGCACTATAGTGAGCCTAAAATTCCCCAATTTTTGATGGGTGAGGACATTGAGAACTACCTGTTACGTTTTGAGCGCATGGCTAGAACATGGAACTGGGCGGAAAGTGAGTGGGCATGCCGACTCGTGCCACTGCTGTCCGGGAAGGCATTGCAGGAATACACGGCGATGGATGAGGAAAGAGCCCACTGCTATGCAGACCTGAAGACGGCACTGCTGATGAAGTTTGACATCTCTCCAGAGACGTACCGGCAGAAGTTCCGGTCCACTGCGGTACCACCGGGAGAGAACCCCACCGAGACCTATCACCGCCTGAAGGGGCTCTACCGTCGTTGGATTCGGCCCGAGCAGCACAGCAAGGAGGAGGTTGGAGAGGCGATCATCTTGGAGCAGTTACTACTGCTACTTCCCTCCGAGGTGAGGACATGGGTGAAGGAGCATGAGCCAGGGGAGGGACTGGCAGCTGCTAAACTGGCTCTACAGTTCGTCAACGCTCGAAGAGGAGGACCAGCTGTACGCTCCACCAGTGCAGAACCCCGGCAGTTGCTCCAGCCACCCTATCTAAAGCCTGCACCGCGAAGGTATAACCAGGAACCTCCAGGTAACCCCAGCTCTGCCCCAAACCAACGATCAGCCGGTAAGGACTTTGACTTTGTGTGTTACTATTGCCAGCAGTCAGGCCACAAAGCTTCTGAGTGTCCCATACGCAAGGCTAAGGCCACAGGCGCTTGCTATGCACCCCGGCCTGAGGTGGAGACTACCGGGGATAAGGAAGTGCAAGCTCAGCACTATAGGACTGTGACTGTTAATGGCCGCCAGGTTACTGCTCTGTTGGACACTGGTAGCTTTATGTCATTTGTGAAACGCAGTATAGTACCAGTAGGCAGTGTGGACTATAGCCGCCAAGCAGATGTGTTGTGTGTGCATGGGGATAAGCATCTGTACCCCAAAACAGAGATAACTGTTACCCTTGAGAACCAGCCTTACCTATTAACTGTTGGGGTGGTAGACAATTTGCCGGTAGATCTCATATTAGGGAGAGATTTACCGATACTGGTGGATTTACTGCAGGAGACAGAATTGCCAGTCCAAACTGTCTCGGGGAAGAGGGGAGATGTTGTGTGTCCTGTGATAACTCGAGCCCAGGCAAAGGCTGGAGTCCAACCACTCCCAGATTTTGACAGTAGTCTGTGTGAGGGTGGCACTAAGGGGCCAAAAAAATCTCGGCGCCAACGCCGCTTTGAGAAGCAGCTAAAATCTACCGAACCTGAACCAACAGACAAAATGTGGAAAGTGCCTGAAAATATTTCTGTGATACAGAGAGAAGATGTAACTTTGAAACCGTTGTTTATGCAAGTGGTAGAAGAGACCAAAACAAATTGTGTGGGAAAGGAAATGTTCATTGTTGATAATAACGTGTTATACAAAGTTACAGATGACCACAGACGTCTTGTGGTGCCTGCTAGCTGTAGAGGACTGGTCATGCACCTAGCACACACCCTCCCATGGGCCGGCCATCTTGGCCGCCATAAAACATTTTTACGGGTTAGTGCGCGCTTTTATTGGCCCTGCATGTACACTGACATTGATCAATATTGCGCCACATGCCCCACATGTCAGAAAACATGCCCTGCCCGCAAATCTGACCGAGCTTTCCTCCAGCCACTCCCTGTCATCTCTACTCCATTCCGCAGGATTGCTATGGACATCGTGGGCCCTCTGGTGAAAAGCAGCGGTGGACACCAGTACATCCTGGTTGTGAGTGACTACGCCACCCGTTTCCCAGAGGCCTTTCCCCTGCGCACCATCACCGCTCCCGTGGTTCTGCGGGCTTTGGTACAGCTGTTCTCCAGAGTGGGGATACCAGATGAGATCTTGACGGACCAGGGGACCAACTTCACCTCTAGGCTGATGCATCTCTTCCACAAACAATTGGGCATCTCAGCGATCAGGACCACCCCTTACCACCCGCAAACTGATGGTTTGGTCGAAAGGTTCAACCAGACGCTGAAGAGGATGTTGCGGAAGTTTTTGGATGACACTGGCAAGGACTGGGATCGCTGGCTCCCATTTCTGCTCTTCGCCTACCGAGAAGTTCCCCAGGCCTCAACAGGTTTCTCACCATTTGAACTGTTGTATGGCTGGGAGGTACAGGGACCGTTGGATCTGCTCCGAAAGGGCTGGGAGGGTCCTTCCACCCATTCGAGTGACAGAGGGGTGGTGCAGTTTGTGCTGGAGATGAGGGATCGGCTGGCCGGATACCAGGAGGAGGCAGAGGTCAATCTGCGTGAGGCCCAGAAAGGTCAGAAGGCCTGGTATGACCAACAGGCCAGGCACCGTGAGCTACAGGCTGGCCAAAAAGTCCTGTTGCTCCTCCCTTCGTCCAACAGCAAGCTCTTGGCGAAATGGCAAGGGCCATACCTCATCACCCGCAAGATGGGTCCTGTCACATATGAGGTCCATCACCCGGACAAGAAGAAACAGAAACAGAATTATCACGTGAACCTCCTGAAACAATGGAAGGAACGTCCAATCCAGGCGCCAGGAACAGCTCTGCTGGTGAGGGAGGTGGACGTGGAAGAGGAAGTGGAGACAGGACTGAGAGCTCTAACTACAACTGCTACCCCTGTCTTAGTACATCTAACTCTAGAGCAAGCTGCACAGCTCCTCCAGGTCTTCCAGGAGTCTCCATCCCTCTTTGCCGCCAGGCCAGGGAAAACCACCCTCATTGAGCATGTAGTTCGCCTAAAAGATGGACGGCCAATCCGCCAACGTCCCTACCGTGTCCCCCAACAGCTGGTGGAAAAGCTGCGACTGGAGATAGAGGAGATGTTGAAGCTCGGAGTGATTGAACCTTCTAACTCAGAATGGTGCAGTCCGGTAGTCATTGTCTTTAAAAAAGATGGTTCACTCAGGATATGCATTGACTTCAGGAAGCTCAATGCCATCTCTGAGTTTGATGCCTACCCCATGCCAAGGATCGACGACTTACTGGAGAAGATCGGAGCTGCCAGATACATCACAACCCTGGATCTCTGTAAAGGATACTGGCAGGTCCCGCTGGAGAAGTCGTGTCGGCCATATACAGCATTCCGAACACCAGCTGGCTTGTACCAGTTCACAGTGATGCCCTTTGGACTTCATGGAGCACCAGCCACCTTCCAAAGACTGATGGACAGAGTCCTCCAGGGGTGTGACCACTGCAGTGCAGCATACCTGGATGATGTGGTCATCTTCAGTGCGACTTGGGAGGAGCATGTCCAAGATGTGTCACTGGTGCTGGGAAGAATCCGAAAGGCGGGATTGACACTCAACCTTGCCAAGTGTGAGTGGGCACAGCAGGAGACACGGTACCTGGGCTACCTGCTAGGACGGGGTGAGGTGCGTCCGCAAGTGGATAAGGTGGAAGCTATCCAAAACTCCCCTCGACCTTGGACCAAGAAGGAAGTACGGTCCTTCCTGGGATTGGCTGGCTGGTACCGACGTTTTGTGCCCCAGTTTGCAACCATTGCAACCCCACTTACAGCACTGACCAATAAGGACCAGAAGAATCCAGTAAACTGGTCAGAGGAGTGTGAAACGGCTTTCAAAGCATTGAAATCCCACCTATGTTCTTCCCCTGTCCTCAAGAGCCCGGACTTCACCAGAAGATTTCTGGTACAGGTGGATGCATCCGAAGTTGGCCTTGGAGCGGTTTTGGCCCAAGGAGACCCTGGGGAAGAACATCCAATCCTATACCTGAGCCGCAAGCTGAAGCCACCGGAGACCAGGTATTCCACAGTGGAAAAGGAGGGCTTGGCCATTAAGTGGGCACTGGAGAGTCTGCAGTACTACATGCTTGGACGGGAATTTGACCTGGAAACGGACCACCGAGCTCTTACCTGGATCAACTCCATGAGGGACCACAACAGCCGCCTTACCCGATGGTACCTCTCACTCCAGCCATTTAAGTTTAACATCCGACACCGATCGGGCAAGACCAATGTGGTGGCAGATTACCTATCCAGGTTGCCGCACATCGCCAACCTCGAGGAGGAGAGGGATGATGTGACGGTGCGGCTCCGTCACTGACTTTGCGGGCAGTGCGCATACTGTACATACACACACACTCATTGTCTGTCTTTCCATATACCATAACCGTATAATGTAATGTGGTGCGTTTCATGTGGACAGCGCACATGGGAACGCACACACGCCATATGCCGCGGAGCAACACACACACACACACACACACACACCAAACATTCCCTCTTGTCAGCTTTCGTAGGATGTCCGAATGCGCACAATCATTTCATTCCGTTTCCGTTGTTATAGCAGAATGACGTTCATACAGCAAGACATTCATTCATCACATCACATTTATTTACTCACAGTCATGATGCATTCGCTTCGCTCTGCACTCCTAGGTTGACGTGTTGGCCAAGCAGAAGCACACATATCCGCCAGGTTAAATGGGAGGGGTTGACGCAAGGTAATCGCCACGTGAGCAATATGATTGTATTGTACTGTTTACTTGGTTATCTGTAATTTAAAACAGTTGGAAGTTATGTGATATAGTGGAGGATATATATTTTGTGTGTAGGAATTGGTTAATGTGTTAAAAAGAATAATAATATGTACATCCTGTTTAAAGCCTAGTGGGAGGGGCTATTGGATACAAGAGAGCTGCTTTGGCCCAGGGACGTCAGTCTTGAATGGACTGAGTTACAGTGAAGGTAACCAGGATCCCTAGTACAACGTGTTGGTATTGCTTGTAGTAGAAGTAGTAGTGTATATTGTGTATTTAGACTCTGTGTAGTGTTAAGTATTAAGTATATTTTGTTTTGTTTATTTGTTTTCTCTTTTTCCACTTTTGTTAGATATAGTAAGTATAGGGTATTTTGGTTTACGTTACTTTCACTTTTCAAATTTTTTGTAAAACTATATCACCTCTGCACTTTTGGGAGGCGGGAAATAAACACCCACCAACGAGATCTTTCGACTACGCCTGTTTATGAGAGAATCAAAGGAGTTCGGGAGAGGACCCCGTCACACACCTGTGTATGACCAATGGGTTCAAATGGTCAAATCAGCCATTTTGAAATCCAAAATTATGCAGGTTAGAGTTATCCTATCCCAAAAATGAAATCATATTTGAATTCCCCATTAAGAAGCACATCATTTAGACACCTTGCATGTTAGGATTTCCTTCAGATTCATGTTGGCATCCATTCCATGTATGGCCAAGGGGTGAAAAATGGTCAAATCTGCCATTTTGAAATCCAAAACGATGTAGGTTAGAGTTATCCGATGAGAAGAAAAATTCCACATTTGAATTCCCCACAAAAAAACACATATTTTAGACACCCCACTCGATTGATTAAAAAAAAAAAAAAAAAGTATGGCCCGCCCTGATATGCTTGCACCTCATGGTACCAAAGCACCTCAAAGGCGCTAAAAACTAAATTACAAACATCTCAAAACAAACTGGTCAGACTACTGCTTGACCTTACGCCTAGAACCCACCTCACCCCTGCCCACTTTGACAACCTAGGATGGCTTAGAGTAGATGACAGAGTACAGCAACTTGCAATGGGCCTGGTCTACAAGATACACTACACGACTAAGGTACCCATGTACATGTCAAAATACTTCCCAAAGGTCAGTGAAGAGAGAGCTCCACAAATCATGTTAAACCCACATTCGGCTCAAACAAGGGACTAAACACGTTTTGCAATTATGCCACATCAATGTGGAACGCCTTACCCACAGCTGTAAAGGAATGTGAATCACTACCCACTTTCAAAACCACTCTCAAAGAGCACCTACGACTGCAATTCGAAACTGGCCCCTGTAAATGTACGCAACCCCCTCCAATGTACAATAAATGTCCTATTAAACCCAATAATACACGAGACCCTCTTCTTGGAACCAAGTAAGATTTCATCGATAATCCAATGTACAGTTACCCCCCACCCCACCACCTCCTATGTACAGTTACCCCCCCCACCCCACCCCACCTACCCAGCCCCCCCATCAACCCCACCTACCAACCTCCTACCTACCAACCTCCTACAATGTACAGTTTCTTCGTCAGATGTATATACTCTCTTTTTTAGACTCTTCTTGTATCAAAAACAGTACTGTATTTGTAAATCTGGTATGTCATAAATGTATAGATGTAGCAGTACTGAGAGGCGGCTGGGTGTCACAGCGGACATTGTGCTCGTCACCAACGCAAGAGACACCGGGTTCGACTCCGGCTGTCTGCGTTGCCTCCGGCTTGGGCCAGTCGTCATACTAACTCAATTGGCAGAGTTAGCGGGTGGAAGTCGATGGGTGGTAATCTGGACGTTGTGGACAGCGACTCCTACAGGTCGGTTGGGGACGCCTGCACAGCAGAGACAGGAAATGGCGGGGGTAGTGTGAGCCAATGAGAGTCCGCTCTGGCAGGTGAAAAGATGTGACAGGCTGCCTCCTCGTGTATCGGAGGGGACACGTGATGCAAGGCTTCTATCCTCCCTACAACCGGCCAGTGGGGGGCATATGTGAGCAACGTTCAAGACAGGGGAGGGGAGAATTGGCACAGCGGGTAATTGGGATGGGAGAAAAAATAGAAAAATAGGAGAAAAAAAGTGGATAAAAAATATCTTGCAGTACTGTCTATCTGTATGTCATGTATGTCATATGATGAATTGAAAATGGGGGACCCTGATGTAAACAAGACGAAAGTCTTTCTCTGGTCTGCATCCTCTTAACACATTCCCGCCCGGCCACGGACATGTCCGTGTTTCGAATCCAACGGTAGAGGGGTAGAGGTTGTTTTGACTTTTATTCCATTTTAATAACCTACTCAATGTCACCGAGCGGCACTGCAGATTTACCCCACTCTTGGAATTCTGAAAAGTGCATTACCGGCCAGATCCTCGTAGGGGCGCTGTCTCGATAATGCAGTGTTCCCTGTGGCAGAACGGTGCTTTATTTTTATTTTTTACTTTGAATGGAGTTTACTGTTAGCTGGAATCTATACGTGTAGCCTGTAGCTTGGAATACCTTTTGCGACGCCGAATTCACTATGCAGTAAAGGAATATATCATCAGCCAATGGACATATCGATCTACCAGATGGCGATCGATAACTGGGAAATCCTTAGGGGGATCCAACCGGCCCACAGTAAGATCTTTTTCACGTAAATTACATGCTGATCAGGCCTTGTTATCATAGCCAACCAGGCGATCAGCGAATGTGGCTACTGAGGCTAACGCAGTTATTGGTAATCAATCATCAGAAACGACGTCCCCCGCCCCCCCCTTTCATGCATTCATGGTGGACCATGAATACCGACAATATGCATTTAGAGTTTTAGCTCTAGCTTCTGTAGTGCCGACACGCTGTTCGATTTAATGTTATTAGCTTAGCGCCCTGTATCTCGCCTTCCAGGAAATATACTAGATATAACGCTTATATTCACGAGGCTATAAAATGAGAACGTATTGATGAAAAATTGTTTTATTTAAGCCATTTTTAAGGGACGGTTTATGGTCTCAATTGACAATGAGAATGGACAGATAGCAATACTATAAAGTATAGATTTAGCTCTACAAACAACCTCACGCACAATGCAAGTCTGTTTTGAAATGCTGGCCTTATAGAGTGAGATTAGACGGCCCCCAATGGCCGGGAATGTGTTAACAATTGTGTGTATTGAGCTGTACTGTATTGTACCCATTCTGCAATCTGTTAATAAAATGTTCAATCAATCAATCAATCAATCGTTGATCTGATTGGTTGAAGTTGGGAATTACGTCTTCTCAGATTTGTGCAAACAAACCAATAGATGCACAAGGTTAATGGAAGATGGGCTATTTATCTAAATATTATGGTCAAAAGTTTTAAACACATTTTAATGAATGTATTCACACACACACACACACACACACACACACACACACACACACGATATATTACATACATATCTTCATGGTGAGAACATGGTGATAAATCAATAAAGAGTGCAGCACAGAGTGATCAAGATAGTTAACAATGTTATTTATTAGTGTTGCTGCTGTAATTGACAATGACACGGTCTAAATCCTGATGGCTGTGGTTGTAACATGTTATAAGCATCCAGGAAGGCCCTTAACTGAGAATTAACTACTGATTCTAGGATTTTTGTTAAGCAGCATTATTTTGATATTAGACAATAATTATTTAAATCACTGGAATCACCACCTTTTTGTAAAGGAACTTGAGCAGCTTTCCACATATTTTGGATTCGACCAGAGATGATGTTATGTTATATTGTAGATTGAAATGTGAGCAAGTGGTGCAGCAATTATATGAGCACTAACCTCCTCACCGTTTGACTTCTTTGTGTTTAAGCATTATGCATTATAAACGTCCCTGTAACTTTCACTGTCATGCCCCCTTTTAGCCAATTGGCATGAACACACATACTGTACAGTGTACACTACACACACAGACACACACACACTTTTTAATTTGTATCTACTTTTTCTCCCCATTTTCTATTTTTCTCCCATCCCAATTTCGTATTATCCAATTCTACCCTCCCCTGTCTCGAACGTTGTTAGACCATGCCTCCCACTGGTCGGCTGCAATGTAGACCAAGCCTTGCATCACGTGTCCCCTCCGGTACACAAGGAGGCAGCTGTCGCATCTTTTCACCTGTACAGCGCGATCTCTCAGCGGCGAGGAGTAACGCGTGGGAGGCTCACACTGCCCCCGTTGCTTCCTGATTCTGCTGTACAGGCGCACCAACCGACCTGTAGGAGTCGCTGTCCACAACGTCCGATCCCCACCGACCGGCTTTCCCACCCTCTAACACTGCCAATTGTATTAGTATGAACGACCAGACCAGCCGAGCGCCTTGCCCACTGCGCCACTTAGCCGCCAGACACACACACACTTGACCTCCATGCCCAATTTAAGCATCCTAGGGTGAAACCTGTGGCCACTAGAGGCCAGGTGGGGGGAATGTTTGTAGACCAACCAACTGGCCGACCGAGTGACCTATTTGCTGAAGCACAAACTGAGAGGGGATCTTTTGCCTAGAGGTAGCTGTTTGACAACATTACAGATTCAACCTTTAACTCTGTGCCCGCCAAACCCGAGAAAAGTCGTGTTATCTCGCCATGCGTTGAGTGCCAGAAACCCGAGATTTCTCGGGTTTTGGTCCTTTGTTCAAGTTCAAGTTCAAGTTTCTTTATTAGTTGTCATACAGAAATACAGAATACTTTTGCATGAAATGCTTCTTTCTCTTTTGCTCCTGAGAGTGTGCTAGATAAACAAGATAGTGTAAAATAGTATAATATAACTATAAAATAGAAAGTCAAGTACGTAAACAAGTGTAAACAAAACAAAAATTTTCAATATACATATATACAGTATATGTACAGTCTATACTTCTGTACAGTCTATACAGTCAGCTACTATACAGTACAGTGTAGAATGATGAGGTATAGCCTAGCTTGTGGTGCCACCTTCTGGTGGTGAGGTGCATGGGATTGATGCCAATAAATATAAAGTGTGTGTTAGTGTCTAAAATGGGTAATTTGGGTGCTACAGTGTGTTGTTTATTTAAAGTGAGTATGTGCGTGTGGATGTGTGTGCTGTGGGTGTATTTGATGTTCTGTTATTGTTCATTGTTCATTGAGCATCCTGATGGCCTGGGGATAGAAGCTCCTTCTGAGTCTCTCTGTGCTTGCCATGAGACTCCGGTATCGCTTGCCTGACCGCAGCAGTTCAAAGAGGCAGTTGTTTGGGTGGCTGGGGTCTTTGATTATTCTCTTAGCCTTACCCATACAGCGCTTGTTGTAAATGTCTTGGAGAGTGGGAAGCCCCCCTCCAATTGTGCGTTCGGCTGAACGGGCCACTCTCTGTAGTCTGCTACGGTCTTGTGCAGTGCTATTCTCAAACCAGGAGGTGATATTGCCAGTCAGGATGCTCTCTATTGTGCATGAGTAGAAGTTCTTGAGGATCTTCTCACTCACTTTGAACTTCCTTAGGCGCCTAAGTGTTAGGGCAGGGGTTGGCGGAGCCCAATAGCAGAAGAGAGAGAATGGAGCGTTTTAGGTT
>NC_140167.1:103523680-103578680 GCF_963971535.1 Notolepis coatsorum | reverse complement strand
ATGAACAAACCATTTATATACATTCATAAATGATTATTAAATAATTTATAACTATATTTGTATAACATTTACAGATTAGTTCTACATTATTTATAACTCATTATCAACATTGTTTGTACTTGATTTGTTCATCATTAAATAACACATTTGTAGATGCTTTGAAAAATTTATTGAAAACGACTATACTGTATCTCCATTTATTTTTCATGTTCAACAAATGATTTGTTAAGACATTCATAAAACATCTATAAATCATTTGCAGATGCTATTGTGTGCCCTAATCTAAAGTGAAGCCTATTCATCATTAACAAATGTATAATACAGTTAATTATTTGTTTACTTTTTCATCACATGTTACAAATGTTGTAGACAGCTTTCGGATACACCCTTCTTTGTGACATCAAACAGTGACAGAATTAGGACTAAAGATAAATGCAATTTTATTAACATATAAAATACATGTGCATGACATAGTGTAACATGGGGGGGCACTAGGACCCAGGAGTACCCTGGCCAGGTATTGAAGAGTATCTAGAGAGGAAGTCTCACGCGAGTGAGACTTGACGTCACGTGTGTTGCCGTCTGTTTGAATGGAAGCACGATACATGCAGAACCAAGTTATCCGTGCTGCTCCTGCCCCACGCTTTTAATACGTTATGAGAAGGTTAAACACCTTTTTTGTTGGTAAATCTATTCCATCATTTCCGACCTACAAACAACTGTTATATGTTGTGTAGACGTACTTGATGTGGTGGGCGCTAACGTTACATTTGTTCCTAATGTGTGCTCAGTGCTCAGTATATTGCGGTATGTGATGATGACACGACACACAAGAGTAATAATTATTTGTATTTTCAGGCTGTATCGGCGCCTATACAGTCTGAAAATACAAATAATTATTTGTGTCGTGTCATCATCACATACCGCAATATACTGAGCACACATTAGGAACAAATGTAACGTTAGCGCCCACCACATCAAGTATGTCTACACAACATATAAGAGTTGTTTGTAGGTCGGAAATGATGGAATAGATTTACCAACAAAAAAGGTGTTTACCTGCTCATACCTTATTAAAAGCGTGGGGCAGGAGCAGCACGGATAACTTGGTTCTGCATGTATCGTGCTTCCATTCAAACAGACGGCAACACACGTGACGTCAAGTCTCACTCACGTGAAACTTCCTCTCTAGATACTCTTCAATACCTGGCCAGGGTACTCCTGGGTCCTAGTGCCCCCCGATGTTACACTATATGTCATGCACATGTATTTTATATGTTAATAAAATTGCATTTATCTTTAGTCCTAATTCTGTCACTGTTTGATGTCACAAAGAAGGGTGTATCCGAAAGCTGTCTACAACATTTCTAACATGTGATGAAAAAGTAAACAAATAATTAACTGTATTATACATTTGTTAATGATGAATAGCTTCACTTTAGATTAGGGCACACAATAGCATCTGCAAATGATTTATAGATGTTTTATGAATGTCTTAACAAATCATTTGTTGAACATGAAAAATAAATGGAGATACAGTATAGTCGTTTTTTCATATCCATTTTTCAAAGCATCTACAAATGTGTTACTACACATTAAACAACATTATTTAATGATGAACAAATCAAGTACAAACAATGTTGATAATGAGTTATAAATAATGTAGAACTAATCTGTAAATGTTATACAAATATAGTTATAAATTATTTAATAATCATTTATGAATGTATATAAATGGTTTGTTCATGATTAGTTCATTATCTACAAATACCTTATAAATGTATTATAACAGGGTGTTATTATAAAGTGCCAATTTGTTGGACCTTATGGTGTTCTTGTTTTGTTCTTGACTTATTGTTATGTTTCTTCTTGACTTGTTTAAAGAAGACGTGTCCGGCCCATGGGGACATTAACGTGTGTTGTCGGGCCTTACAAATAAATTTTATTTTATTTTGATTTGATACCATGAGGATACCATGAGGATACCATGAGGATACCCTGAGGATACCCTGAGGATACCATGAGGATACCACGAGGATACCCTGAGGATACCATGAGGATACCATGAGGATACCATGAGGATACCCTGAGGATACCCTGAGGATACCCTGAGGATACCATGAGGATACCATGAGGATACCCTGAGGATACCATGAGGATACCATGAGTATACCCTGAGGATACCATGAGGATACCCTGAGGATACCCTGAGGATACCCTGAGGATACCCTGAGGATACCATGAGGATACCCTGCTGAAACAAGGTGCGTATTAATGTTGGAGAATTCCCCCAATACTAAAATCCAATACCAAGTGCCACGTGTAACCGGTTAGAAATGACAGCGAATCAAGTAGATTTTCTGCATATTTTGGCACATAGATCTCTCTAATGGAGAGAATGGACTATGTCCAATGACCCCAAACTAATGTTCTAGGTCTGCACAGGATCTACGCAGAGGCGTTCTCGTCAGTGGCAAAGTGGATTCGGTGCGTCCCCGGTTGCTGTGCCGAGGGAGAAGCCCGATCAGACCGCTGTCGAGACAGATCTGTGTGGCTGTTATGTTGTCATTACCCCACTAATAAGGACCTTCATTTGAGGATGTTAGCTGCCTGTTTGGCTCTGTTTGAACAACACACGTCTGTCAAACAAAACGTTGGTGTTCGCATACTTGGCGACCGCAACATAAACACCGGTTATCAGACCTCCGGGCTGAACAAAGGTGCTGTCGGTTGGCAGCTGGTTCACGTGAGTCTCACGGCAGATCCTCTGCCATACGGGACGCTTATCCCCAATTACCCAGTCTCAAAACAACACCCCTTTTGTGGTCAGGGACGGACTTTGAAGTTCTGTAGCCCCTGTGAATATGTGGAGTATATATGATGAAGCTACGGAGTAAATTAGCTACGCTAATGTATGTACCGTATTATTACTGTATACAGTGGTACAAGTATGAATACACTATGGTAGTAAACCATACTAGCCAGTGGTATAACTAATAAGAGTAGGTATGGAATATGTACAGATATAGATCAAAGTAGATACAGTGTAGGTACTGTATATACATAAACATGTCACTATTCTGATAGAATGCTAAAGAATATGTAATTTATTTTCCAACATTTCTATAACCAAAATGTTATAGAGTGACTAGATTGTCAAGAATGGTTGTCTCTTCCATATATATATATATATTAGTGCTGTCAGGCGATTAAAATTTTTAATCTAATTAATTACAGGTTTTGTAATTAATTAATCTAATTAATCGCATTTTAATCGCATATTTATATTTCATATTCATATAAATATTTAAAATTCAAGGACATTACATTATTGTGGCAGGTGACTGATCAATTAAATACACCAAGAAGAATGCTTTAGAAATCAATTTTATTAAATAAATAAAATAAATAAAATGAAAACATACCTCTCAATAAGGTAACATTTGTTGCTGATACAGCTAACAGTTTACACTAAGCTACAGTATCCTCAAATCAGGGTCTATTGCAGGGTCTACTGCAGGATCTAGTGCAGGGTCTACTACAGGGTCTACTGTATGCATGACATCTATTCCTCAGCTTGTTTACATTGTCTGAGTGTAAGGCTGCCCTCTTCTTTTGGACTATGTGACCTGCAAGTGAAGAATGCTTTAGAAATCAATTCTATTAAATTGAATAAATAAATAAAATGAATGAAAACATACCTCTCAATAAGGTAACATTTGTTGCCGATACAGCCATTAACAGTTTACACTAAGCTACAGTATCCTCAAAAATCAGGGTCTAGTGCAGGGTTTACTACAGGGTCTACTGTATGCATGACATCTATTCCTTGAGCCAATTGCTAAGACAAACAAGCTTCAGCTTGTTTACATTGTCTGTGTGTAAGGCTGCCCTCTTCTTTTGGACTATGTGACCTGCAAGTGAAGAATGCTTTAGAAATCAATTTTATTAAATTGAATAAAATAAAATGAATGAAAACATACCTCTCAATAAGGTAACATTTGTTGCTGATACAGCCAATAACAGTTTACACTAAGCTACAGTATCCTCAAAAATCAAAACAGCCCACAGCAAGCTAGTGTCTGGGGGCATGACTACAGGGTCTAGTACAGTGTCTACTACAGTGTCTGGGGGCATGACTACAGGGTCTAGTACAGTGTCTACTACAGTGTCTGGGGGCATGACTACAGGGTCTAGTACAGTGTCTACTACAGTGTCTGGGGGCATGACTACAGGGTCTACTACAGTGTCTGGGGGCATGACTACAGGGTCTAGTACAGTGTCTGGGGGCATGACTACAGGGTCTAGTACAGTGTCTGGGGGCATGACTACAGGGTCTAGGGGCATGACTACAGGGTCTAGTACAGTGTCTACTACAGTGTCTGGGGGCATGACTACAGGGTCTAGTACAGTGTCTACTACAGTGTCTGGGGGCATGACTACAGGGTCTAGTACAGTGTCTGGGGGCATGACTACAGGGTCTACTACAGTGTCTGGGGGCATGACTACAGGGTCTACTACAGTGTCTGGGGGCATGACTACAGGGTCTAGTACAGTGTCTGGGGGCATGACTACAGGGTCTACTACAGTGTCTACTACAGTGTCTGGGGGCATGACTACAGGGTCTAGTACAGTGTCTGGGGGCATGACTACAGGGTCTAGTACAGTGTCTGGGGGCATGACTACAGGGTCTACTACAGTGTCTGGGGGCATGACTACAGGGTCTAGTACAGTGTCTGGGGGCATGACTACAGGGTCTAGTACAGTGTCTGGGGGCATGACTACAGGGTCTAGTACAGTGTCTGGGGGCATGACTACAGGGTCTAGTACAGTGTCTGGGGGCATGACTACAGGGTCTACTACAGTGTCTGGGGGCATGACTACAGGGTCTAGTACAGTGTCTGGGGGCATGACTACAGGGTCTACTACAGTGTCTGGGGGCATGACTACAGGGTCTACTACAGTGTCTGGGGGCATGACTACAGGGTCTACTACAGTTTCTGGGGGCATGACTACAGGGTCTAGTACAGTGTCTGGGGGCATGACTACAGGGTCTAGTACAGTGTCTGGGGGCATGACTACAGGGTCTACTACAGTGTCTGGGGGCATGACTACAGGGTCTAGTACAGTTTCTGGGGGCATGACTACAGGGTCTAGTACAGTGTCTGGGGGCATGACTACAGGGTCTACTACAGTTTCTGGGGGCATGACTACAGGGTCTAGTACAGTGTCTGGGGGCATGACTACAGGGTCTAGTACAGTGTCTGGGGGCATGACTACAGGGTCTAGTACAGTGTCTGGGGGCATGACTACAGGGTCTACTACAGTGTCTGGGGGCATGACTACAGGGTCTAGTACAGTGTCTGGGGGCATGACTACAGGGTCTAGTACAGTGTCTGGGGCATGACTACAGGGTCTAGTACAGTGTCTGGGGGCATGACTACAGGGTCTAGTACAGTGTCTGGGGGCATGACTACAGGGTCTAGTACAGTGTCTGGGGGCATGACTACAGGGTCTACTACAGTGTCTGGGGGCATGACTACAGGGTCTAGTACAGTGTCTGGGGGCATGACTACAGGGTCTACTACAGTGTCTGGGGGCATGACTACAGTGTCTACTACAGTGTCTGGGGGCATGACTACAGTGTCTACTACAGTGTCTGGGGGCATGACTACAGGGTCTAGTACAGTGTCTGGGGGCATGGTCTACTACAGTGTCTGGGGGCATGACTACAGGGTCTGGGGGCATGACTACAGGGTCTAGTACAGTGTCTGGGGGCATGGTCTACTACAGTGTCTGGGGGCATGACTACAGGGTCTACTACAGTGTCTGGGGGCATGACTACAGGGTCTAGTACAGTGTCTGGGGGCATGGTCTACTACAGTGTCTGGGGGCATGACTACAGGGTCTGGGGGCATGACTACAGGGTCTAGTACAGTGTCTGGGGGCATGACTACAGGGTCTAGTACAGTGTCTGGGGGCATGGTCTACTACAGTGTCTGGGGGCATGACTACAGGGTCTACTACAGTGTCTGGGGGCATGACTACAGGGTCTACTACAGTGTCTGGGGGCATGACTACAGGGTCTACTACAGTTTCTGGGGGCATGACTACAGGGTCTACTACAGGGTCTGGGGCATGACTGCAGGGTCTAGTGCAGGGTCTAGTGCAGGGTCTACTGTATGCATGACAAATCTATTCCTTGAGCCAATTGCTAAGACAAACAAGCTTGTTTACATTGTCTGAGAGTAAGGCTGCCCTCTTCTTTTGGACTATGTGACCTGCAAGTGAAAATAGCCTCTCACATGGCACAGAGGTGGCAGGAGTAGCCAGATATTTGCGAGCAAGAGGAGACAGCTGTCCATAGGCTTTTGCGTGAGCTGCCCACCACTCCAGTGGACAGTCATTCATTCCGATGCTGGGCTCAGCTTTGTAGAGGTCTAATTGTCCTGACAGTACCCTGACTTCATCTGAATCAGAGTCTGAAGACAGCAGGAGGAGGGTCCTCTTCGCTGGTGGCTCGTCCTCTGTGGCTTGTGGAGCAGCTTTGTCTGCTTCTGGTCCTGGCAGCATCTCTTTAAGCCAGGTCCACACCTAATAAGAGGGACAATTAATTAGTTGCATAGGACTTTTCATGACAGCCTAAGGACTTAACACTGGTCTTCTCATTCACACACACACCTCATCCCTCTCGTCCTTTGGTACGCTCTTCAAGTCCTTGAATCGCGGGTCGAGGGCTGTAGCCAGCTTCAGCCATCTGTTGTTGAGGGTCGCTTTGCGTGCGTCCAGGTCCTTCGTGAAGCTGGCCTTGAACTTTACCATGTAGCCCGGATCCTCCTCGTTGAGGTCCATGATGCGGTTTAGGTGGCAGAGTGCGGGGAGCACCACAGAGCATGAGACGTAGGTTTCCCCTCCAAGGAGCTCAGTCACATACCTGCAGTGAAACAAGAGAGCGAGAGAGAAAGAGGTGAAGGTGTGTGTATGAGAGGGAGATAGGTGTGTGTATGGGGGAGAGAGGGGGGGTGAGGTGTGTGTATGGGAGAGAGATAGGTGTGTGTATGGGGGAGAGAGGGGGGGGGTGAGGTGTGTGTATGGGAGAGAGAGGGGTGAGGTGTGTGTATGGGGGAGAGAGGGGGGGGGGTGAGGTGTGTGTATGGGAGAGAGATATGTGTGTGTATGGGGGAGAGAGGGGGGGGTGAGGTGTGTGTATGGGAGAGATAGGTGTGTGTATGGGGGAGAGAGGGGGGGGTGAGGTGTGTGTATGGGAGAGAGATAGGTGTGTGTATGGGGGAGAGAGGGGGGGTGAGGTGTGTGTATGGGAGAGATAGGTGTGTGTATGGGGGAGAGAGGGGGGGGTGAGGTGTGTGTATGGGAGAGAGATAGGTGTGTGTATGGGGGAGATTGGGGGGTGAGGTGTGTGTATGGGAGAGAGAGAGTGGGGTGTGAGGTGTGTGTATGGGGGGAGAGAGAGAGGAGGGGGGTGTATGGGGGGAGAGAGAGAGGGAGAGACACTTACCTGCAGGGCTCAAGTACAAGCTCCAGCTTCTTCAGTTTGTCACACTCTGTGGGGGTCAGCATGGACAGCTTGTGGTTCTGTTGGGCCAAAGTGGCAGTCACAGCCTCCTGGTTCCTCAGGTACCGTGAGATCATGGCCAGTGTCGAATTCCACCTTCCAATTCAATAAAATAACTATTAGTCCCACTGGGGGTTGTTAATGCAGCATGATGCAATTGTACAGAACACAAAGAAATAAACACACACACACACTAAATTTACCCTAAGCATACAACAGGTAGTTAAACAGTCTCACCTTGTGGATACATCTTGTATCATGGGCTCTTTTGCTTGTCCGAGGGCAGTCTGCTGCTGCTGCAGTTCTTCTGTACTGGCAGGGCTGTGCTTGAAGTGGCCTACAATCTTGCGGCACTTTGCCAGGGTGGTGTCAAGGCTTCTGCCCTCAAGGGAGACTGTGATGGTTCTTTGCAGCACGTGTGCAGCACATGGCATGTGCTGGAACGGCATATAGCGCGCTGCTGCTATCATATTACGGGCGGAATCAGTCCCAATAGATGTGACTTTATCTTTTATATTCCACTCCTCTATTACTGTGTTGAACTGTTCAGCACACGCATCGGCGAAATGGCGGCCCACAGTTTTGGTCACCGTTAATGCAAATTATTGCAGTTTCCACTCAGTATCGATCAAGTGCACTGTGACACCCAAATAATTATGATTGCCCACCGACGTCCAGTGATCACCCATTAGGGCCATTGGGCCAGCCCGTGCCAACACTTCTTCCCTCGCCTCCCTCTCTGTGTCATACATGTCATTAATGTACAGTTTCTACGCCTAATGTATATACTCTTTTCTTTCTGGACTCTTTCTGTATCACAAATACAGTACTGTAATTGCAAATCTGGTATGTCATAAATGTATAGATGTAGCAGTACTGTCTATCTGTATGTCATGTATGTCATATATGTTACGATGAATTGGAAATGGGGGACCCTGGTGTAAACAAGACGAAAGTCTTTCTCTGGTCTGCATCCCCTTAACAATTGTATGTATTGAGCTGTACTGCACTGTACCCATTCTGCAATCTGTTAATAAAGTTTTCATTCATTCATTCATTCATTCATTCATTCATTCATTCATTCATTCATTCATGTTGTGGATCCTTTTCATCACTGTAGCTCTCGAGGGTAGCTTGTAATTTGGGTCAGACGACGCTATTCGAAATGACTCCGCTAAACCCTTATCTTCCACTATAGCTATTGGCCTACAAGATTTTGCTATCCACTTCGCGACGCTGTTGGTTAGTTTGTCTGTGGTGGATTTACTCAACCGTTTGCCTAACGGTAATTCTCCAAGAGTGGTTTGACGAAGCGTGCGAGTTGCTCTGGAGCTAACGTTAGCTACACTGGAGCTGCTCGAACAACTTGCCTGGACATGTTTAGCGTTCATGTGATACGTTAGACTAGAGCAGCTTCGGTGATACGCAAATTCTTTTTGACATAAGCTACATATTACAATGGTCTTGTTTACTGTCCCATCTATATTCTTTTTGAAATTGAACTTGCCGTTCATAGGTCCCAGGAGTATCGCCTCGGGTGATGCTGACATCTTGTTCCAGCTGAGCTAATTCCTTTGTGTGTTTGTTTTGTTTGATAGACGACGCATGTGTGAAGTGACGATCAAGTAGGCTACGGGTCATTCAATGGGCCAAGTTTAATACGCCCAACTCAAGCGTGGATTTCAAAATAAAAGCGCACCGATTTGCCACTTGTCTAAAGTAAATATAGGTCGGCTGTAATTAATTTTGCGTCAATTTTCATAACGCGATAATTTGCTGTGTAATTAATTAATCTAATTAACGCGATAAACTGACAGCCCTAATATATATATATATATATATATATATATATATATATATATATATATATATATATATATATATATATATATATATATATATAAAGACTAAATGACTCACCCGAGCTGCTGGCCAACGGAGACCGACATTGCCACATGGCGGCCATCTTGCTACAGGGTAGCATGCCCACTCATAACATGAATGTCTATAGTGCATGTTTATGTTTATGTTTATTTAGGATCCCCATTACTATTGAAATAACCACAGCTTGCTCAATTTTCAACCGTTTGGTTTGGTAAAAACGTCAGAGATGTAGTTATCATACTGCATACTTATAATGGACTTTCATATGAAAATTAAAAACAATTCAATAACAATTCTTCCAAGCAAGAATCATAGCCATGTTAATAACGTTTGTAAATCCGTCATGATTTTAGCAAGTTAAGAGTATTTTTGTTTGTGCAGATCACTCGCCTTAAAGCAGTCACTGATTGATTGATTGATTGATTGATTGATTGATTGATTGATTGATTGAAAACTTTATTAACAGATTGCAGAATGGGTACAGTACAGTACAGCTCAATACATACAATTGTTAAGGGGATGCAGACCAGAGAAAGACTTTCGTCTTGTTTACATCAGGGTCCCCCATTTTCAATTCATCAAAACATATATGACATACATGACATACAGATAGACAGTACTGCTATATCTATACATTTATGACTTATCAGATTTGCAAATACAGTACTGTTTGTGATTCGAAAAGAGTCCAGAAAAGTATATACATTTGACATAGAAACTGTACATTGGAGGAGGTTGGGTAGGTGGGGGGGGGGCTGTACATTGGAGGTGGTTGGGTGGGGGGGGGGGGGGGGGGGGGGGGGGAGGTTGGGTAGGAGGGGTGGGTCGGGGACACTGTACAACTGAACAAGCAAAACTGTACATTGGAATATTGACAAGACCATACTTGGTCATTTACTGTACATTGGGGGGGTTGTGTTAGGACATTTACAGGGGCCAGTTTAGAATTGCAGTCTCCCGTATGTGTTTTTTGAGAGTGTTTTTGAAAGTGGGTAGTGATTCACATTCCTTTACAGCTTTGGGTAGGGCGTTCCACATTGATGTGGCATAATTGCGAAACGTGTTTAGTCCCTTGTTTGAGCCGAATCTGGGTTTAACATGATTTGTGGAGCTCCCTCTGGTGTTGTGATCGTGGTATTCACTGACCTTTGGGAAGTATTTTGACATGTACATGGGTACCTTGGTTGTGTAGTGTATCTTGTAGACCAGGCCCATTGCAAGTTGCTGTACTCTGTCGTCTACTCTAAGCCATCCTAGGTTGTCAAAGTGGGCAGGGGTGAGGTGGGTTCTAGGAGTCAGGTCAAGCAGTAGTCTGACTAGCTTGTTTTGAGATGTTTGTAATTTGTTTTTTAGTGCCTTTGAGGTGCTTTGGTACCATGAGGTGCAAGCATAGTCGTAGTACCCTTGAATGAGTGCTCCTGCCAGAGTCTTCAGGGTACTCTTGTTTACCAGTGAGGAGATCCGGTACAAGAATCGTGTTCGTTGGTGACTTTTTTTATTACATTGGATGCCATTTTGTCACAGGAAAGATTTGCCTCTAGGATGGAACCCAGGTAGGTAATATCTTCTTTCCTTGTGACAATATTGTCACCCACTGTAACTGAGAAGCCGTCGGTCTTGCTGAGTTTGTTATTTGAACCGAAGAGAATGGACTCTGTTTTGCCCATGTGTAATGATAGTTTGTTATCAGCGAGCCATATGCAGATTCTGCCTAGTTCCGTGCTGAGGGTTTTTTCAACCTGTAACTTGTTCTTGTCAGAGACCAGCAGGGCTGAGTCGTCCGCAAACAGGAACAAGTTGCAGTCACAAGCTGACGACATGTCATTTGCATAAATTAGGAACAGTAGCGGACCTAGTATGCGTCCTTGTGGAACACCACAGCTCACTGTGAGGGGGGGGGGGGATAGGGTATACCGTTTACCTCCACCATCTGTTCTCTCCCCTCCAGGTAGGATTGCATCCAGCTCACTGATAGACTATCAAAACCAATTGCTTTTAGCTTGTCAATCAGAATGGTGTGATTGACAGTGTCGAAGGCCTTTTGTAGGTCCAGCATGACCATGCCGCTGTATTTGCCCGCAGCAAGATGGCCGCCGGTGAGCTACATGGGAGACTCCGCCTTGCGCCATCTAGTATTTATATATATATCTATGGTCTCTTCGATTAGTCCTCAGGCCTGTGGGGACGCAGAACCTGTCCCGTTGTGACTGTTGCACTCAGACAGACAGACGGACAGAGCGGACGGGTTGGCGTGCAACCAAGCCGAACAGCCTTTGATATCCCAAGAAGCTCGTTTTGGCATCTGGTTTGACCATTTTTCAACCACTTGTTCATTAGATGTATTTGTTCATGTGCTTTTGGTTTATCCTTAGAGAAATCAATGTCATTTAAATGCAATAAGTGTCTGCGTGACACAGACGTCGTCTCTCCGACAGTGAAAGCAATAGATGGATACCAGATCCATATCTCTCATTTTACATATTCCCATGCCATTGGTGCCAGCCGTCCACCCAGTTTTGTACTCTTATCCCTGAGAGAACCAGCGCCGCCACGTGAGTCTATTTCTCATGAATCAGCTCTGTGCAAGTTGTTGAATAAACCAGAGTATACTTTGAAAGGGGTTAGGCTGACTTGTCACAAAAAAAGCTTGTGTTTTCAATTTGCTCACATTTTTTAAGAACTCTGTAACCATTTGTAATTAACTTTGGAGTGGAAAATATGCATTGCCCCTCTTCAGCTATTGAAAATGTATCCTTTTCAGCGGACCCATAGAGACAGCCTCGGAGAAACAACAGAGGAAATGGCTCTGTTTTTGTTTTCTGTTGTCATGCGTGTGTATTCCTCTAAATACATTTCTCAATAGCTCAGTCGCTTGGTTCAGAGCTTTGTGGGTCTTTTATTCGAACAAGCTGCCTGTCAACATGCCACGCTGAAATATCTGCGCTCTTGCACTTGCAGACCTGACACAATTCTCATGTGGCAAAAAAAAAAAAAAAAAGCACTCTTGCTAGCATACCGTCTCCTCCATACTGCCTGATGGGAAGATTAAAGCCAATCCAAACAGAGTTGGAGTCGGGCGATGGTAGGACCACCAAGGGGCTGCGCTCGGTTGACTATGACATCACATCATCACGTTATCATTGATCTCCCCCCTCCCTCCCTCTCTCTCTCTCTCTCTTTCTCTCTCTCCCTCTCCTTCACTCTGCCTGTCTGATTTGTCTCATTATCTGTGATAAGACGGCTGTGGGAAGTACAAGAATAACTCCGATTTGGCTGAGCTGAAGCGCACTGCGTTGTGGGTTGTTTCTTTTTTCCATCGCAAAACAACACAACAATGACTGTCTTTGTCCTGGCCTGTGAATAAAAACCCATCACCTTCATTTGACTCTAATACTTAACAGGCATCCCTGCTGATAATAGCTGGGGAAATGTGTTGGCTCCACAGAGTAATTGTATCCAATGTGGTGTATTTACGGCTCCTGTCTTCACACCAGTAAGAGATGGCATGGCTCCGTGCCACGGCCAGTCACTATCGCCCCGTCTGCTCTTCACTGACAGCAAGGGACATTGTTCTCAGCAATTACTAAATAAACATTTCCAGAGTCGACGCATGCAGGTTGCCAGAATTTGGAAATTAAAAACACTTTGGGAAAGTGACTTCAGAGTCGAATGAAGAGGGACAGTGTGCGAACATGTAGTGAGACGTGTGTAAGGGGGGAGGGGTTGAGAAAATACAGAGTAATGAAATGCAGGATATTACCTCAAATTGTAGGATCTAATTCAATGAACACCTGTGATGGTCGTCCACGTGATAATAACCCCAGATGATATACCATACAGTACCCCCCCCCCCCCCCCATCCATTTCTCTAAGAATCCATGCCAGGTCTCTACACAACCAGGGATAACTCCATTAGATTAATTGGTAAAGGGTTATGTTAAAGGCCTAATCTGCAATCCAAACATAACAAATATGTAGCCCCACCACCAAAAAAAATACATGTTTTCGTTCTCTAGTTGACTGACTGAGCTCTTGGGACTAACACTGGACGCCAGGTAAATACAGTATGAGTATTTATGTTGGTAATATTTGATCCTAAAAGCATATTCATCATCTATGTGAATCTACCCCATATTTAAATATTTCCAAATTGGGGCTTTAAATATGTTAAGTACTAGATTAAATTGGTAGGAGCTAAAAGTGATCCATGCTAACTGGATCCACATTTTCGTTTTGGACATCGAGGTCACCCACAAATGAGAAGACCTGGTGTAATTGGCTAATCAGAGAGGCCTTGTTAGTGAACCAGAATTCCTGTTGAACAATTCAGATCATCAGACCCAGTAGAGACACGGTCCAATTTACATAGCTAATGCACCGGGGATAATTAATCAGTATGATGTGTTTTTTTTCAATCAATAAGCCCCTCTACAAATGAGAACAAATTGAATCTTAAGAGAAGGGTTTCAACCCAGAAGGCTACATCCACAATGGGGGGTATTTCTTTTTTTCAATACAGTTATCACATCCACCAGAATTGTCATTCTATTTAACCAAAGATGACATGCTTCTAACTTTAATAATAACTGTGGGATTTAATGTCATGCCAACCATTAAAAAAATATCTCTGTTTGAAACAAAAATTGTAAATACATTTGATGTACTGTACAGAGAAGATCAACAAATGCTAGATGAGCAATAAAGTATGTTAGTATAATACAAAATAATAATTCTAGTTATCAGGGACAATGAATCCTTGTGTTGTGTTAATTAAGTAATTAATCTCAATAACTGTCAGACTAAATGAATCATGTACAAAATAAATCTGAAGTGCCCCTTTTAGGACAGTATGATACCGCCTCCCAAAAAACCACATGCACAACGAACCGTCTCTCTCCTGGTATGCAGTGGAGCTGCGGAGGGGGCACAACGATCTCCACATGTCGGGGTTCCTCCGCTGACCTCTCTGGTTGAAAACATGCCACAGTCATGGATGCGCTCCGTCCTCAGTGGTGTGGGTGTGTGTGTGTGTGTCACGGTAGTAAGAAAGGCCCAATGAAGCCTGGCACTGATAAATACATATAACCACTAACCGTTCCGTGTCGAAATGTGACTCGCTGGAAGTTTGTCACTCTTGTTAACGCCATTACTGGCACTCTGAGGGTTACTAATAACTGCAAAATGAACTTATGTGAGCTGTGCTTTTATGCATGGTGCTAAACTGCACATATGGGGTTTATGGAAAAAGTGGTTTGTGAGAATTGTTGCCATTAACCCCCCCCCCCCCTTCCGCTGCTCTCACTGAGATGGGGAGCATTGCGTAAAGGGGAGAGCATTACATCCATATGTTGTGATTGTTTATTTGTGTCGGTGCGGCTGTGATGGCATGGTGTCAGTGCTGCTTCCCGTGGTGTTTTAGTATGATTCATCTGGACCAGGGCCAGACACTGAGTCAGTGAGACACCAGAATAGCCCTGCGGTGTGTATGGTGCATATCTCTCTCTCTCTCTCTCTCTCGTGTGTGGATGGCATGAGGCATTGGTGGGAATGTGTTCGTATGACGTGTGCACTTGTGTGTGTGTGAGCATGTGTGTGCGTGTGGCATTACTTTCAAATTACCATTAGCCAGTGGTGTGTGTACTATGTTGTGTGTATTCATGTCATTATGTCATACATATGTGTACGTCCAAAACCTTTGTGTGTGCGACTGTGCGTATGTGTTTGTGCAATTATACAACATGCATCTTTGTTAGGGCACATTATACACATATGTTGGTGTAAGTTGGTGCCGGTCAGAACTTGCGGTCCATCAGAGACACGTGCCTGGCTTGGGGAGGTTTGGAGGGAAATTCGGAAGCCCCGGGCTAAACCCCGGCCCTGACAAACCATGTGTCTCTGGGCCTTTCTCACTCACCAATCGGGGTCGAATCAGCGCCCCCGGGGACTGGGGGGGGGAGTGTTCTCACTCAGACGGACACACCCCTTTTGGGTGCGCAGCGGCGCTGATTTGGAATACCCCCCGCTGAACCTGGGACGGTTAAAATAGGTGGTCTCGGGTGCGGGCCAGTGGGAGCGGGGGGCGTGACACACAACGTCGATACTGTAATGCTTTTCATGCTTGCTTGAATTTTGGGCAGATAAAACCACACAGCAACAACTGGACAATACCCACAAAAACGATATTTATGGCCAATTTGAGAGTTCAGACCTCAACCAAACAAGCATGTGGAGCATCACAGCTCAGTGGATGAAAACATGAAGCCACGTTACAAAGCACAGCACTTCTGGCTCGCATTAGGCCTGGCAATTTTTGTTTGCCATGCTATGTCTATACATTGGTTTCTTGTTTGAATGCATTTATTTCTATTAGACCAGTGGTGCCCAACCAGTCGGCCGTGGTCGACCAGTAGATCAATGACATGTAATATAATTGCCACGAGCGATGGGATAATGTTAGCTGCTGGACAGGCTAAGCTAAGTAGCGTTAGCCGTTAGCTTAGCGTTAGCCATTGCTGTATACTATACTTTCTTGTTCAAATGCATTTATTTCTATTAGACCAGTGGTGCCCAACCAGTCGGCCGTGGTCGACCAGTAGATCAATGACATTCAATATAATCGATGCGAGCAATGTTACTAGTAAAAGGCTAAGCTAACTAGCGTTAGCCGTTAGCTTAGCGTTATCGTTAACCCTGCAAAACGCTCAAAAGCGGACTCTACAACAGAGTTCCATTCATGAGAAAAGGGGGGTGGGTTATATTGACAAGGCTTGACAACAGAGGTTCAAATATAACTTCATATCTATTGGTTATTTGTTTCTTTTATATCAACATCCAGTCTCCAGTCTCCGTGTTAACACACTTCCTGTTTACATTTTCGAGCGTGAAGCGTAACCGCTCAAAAACGCAAACCGTAAACAGAACCCGGAGCGAACCAAGACTGAAGTGTGTACACAAACTAGAGGGGGGAGAGGGGGGGGGGGGGGAAGTTCGCATCCAATCCGGAATGAGGACGGTACGGAATGGAAACGGAACCGAATGGGTGAGTGAGAAAGGCCCTTCTGAGGGACTCTGGATGCCTTGCAGTGTGGGGAGGAGGTTGATCCTTTCATCTCCCACTGTGTGGCACCCGGCCTTGGGCTGCGCAGGCATGGGGGCCCACATTGCTGGAGCTAGGTGCACATCAGAATTAGAATCAGAATCATAATTTGACAGTAATTTGACTTATCAGCATGATATATATGTCAATACCTGGAGCTCACATTTGAACAGTGTTGTGCTAGTTACTGAAAAATAGTAACTAGTTACCATTACTAGTTACTTCATTTAAAAAGTAACTCTGTTAGTAACTCAGTTACTTACACCAAAAAGTAATGCGTTACTATATGATTTGATTTGATTTGATATTTTTTATTTTCGTGTCTTACATACAGATGTATGCCCAGCCCATATGGGCTTACAAGACACATAACAATAATAATATACTTTACCAATTACTTAACAAATGACATAGACCAAGACCAAGATGGCCATAAAGAAATACAAGAAAATACAATAAAACGTAATATAACACAAGCTGTACTCAATGTAAATAAACAGAAAAACAAGGTGAATTCAAATACAATTATATAGGATACAGTGTGTTTTGTCTCAGGTGCCATGCCTTCTCCAAAAATCCTGCAAAACCGAAGATGTCCTCCACAAAAAAACAACTCAACATACAACTCTGACTGCCAAAACAAATCTGGGTTTACAATTTGAATTTTTTCAAATAAAGCCCTCCTCAAAGTGGTGTACAAAGGGCAATAAAAAACAAAATGATATTCATCCTCCACCACTCCCAGATCACACAACCGCTCCTCCTCAGGTTTACCCTGGAATCTACCCACTTCCACCGCCAATGGCAGGGTGCCAGACCTCAACTGGGCACACAGAGACCTCCGTCTTCTCTTTAAGTTTAACATTACATAAGGTTCAGTAAAATACTAATTTTTAATTGCAACATATTTTCTAAGTTTAGGTTTTTTCCAAATATCCACCTTCCACTTATCCTGATGGATTGTTGATAATTTTGTTTTAATTATGTGAACCTTACACTGCAAATTGTTCATAAAAATCATACTCAAGTCATTAGAAGAAAAAATCATGGACATCTCTCTTGACCAGGGATGACCGTGTGCTCTGTCCCAATTAAAAATCTTTTTTGTCACCCTGTCATTTGGCAGCTGGACCAGGCGGTTCCATAACCTCACCATTTCACCTTTTTGCTTGACCAAGCAAGAGTCCCACCCCATGTCCCCTTCTATAGCCCCTTTTGGTGTGTATTTGGTGTGTACTATAAGTAACTATTTAGTTACAAACAAACATAATAATAAATTGCTCCCATTAATGCCCTTAGATTCTTACAGTCAAAATCTGTTGATCAACTTGACAGTTTCCATTCATAAGCGTCTTGCAACGTTGGTTAAGATATCAATCGTGCATTGCAACGTTAGTTAGGATATCCATTGTGCATGAAAGGACTATATTGTTTGATTTAGGAGTAAAGCAAAGTTAACGGCAACTTGTTTTTAGATGTGCAACAGGCAAAATAAGTATAAATATTGTTGGTGTGATAGAATGGGAGCAAAGTCATGCTTTAAAATTTGTATTGATGAGATGCCCTTACAGATTCTTACAGTCAAAATCTGTTGATCAACTTGACAGTTTCCATTCATTTGCATTCAGATACATCACTGAACTCACCAAATGTCTGCAGTGGTCGAGATGTAGTCCAGCCCCTCAACCCTTTTCTTTAGCTCATTTCCATTTTTGTATATTCTCTCTCCAAGTAGTTGGAAAAAGTTTTCCGTCCCATTTGCCGTGTGTGGCCTGGACATGGTATCATGCTAACTAGATGCCTGAAAGCGGTTGATGAGTGGCATAAGAATCTACATAAAAATAACGCAGTAACGAACCATTTAGTAACAGTAACTGAGTTACTGAATTTCAAAAGTAATGCGTTAGAGTACTAATTACTGCCAAAAGTAACGGCGTTAGTCCCAACACTGCATTTTAACCATGTCCTCCTGGCTCCTGCACCCACGCCCCTTACTCTAAACTGGGTTTCTATCCTATTCCCTACCCCCACACCCCTTACCCTAAACCGGGTTCATATAATACACCCCCCCCCCCCCCACACACACACACACACACACACACACACTATGACCTTTTTATTTCACCACTGTGAGTAGCATAGATGCTTGGCAAGGGGATTGTTCATTGACTGCTTATCCTTATCACTAGGGCATAAGTATCTTGTGTGTTATTATAAAGTCCTGAGGAGACTCAGGTCCTTCAACGTGTGGGAGTTGAACTGGACACATTCAAGGTGGTTTCAGAGAGGAGGATGAGAAAGAAGCTGGACACTGCTGGGGAATCCCTTCCACCCGCTCTATGAGGAGCTAGTGAAGATGAGGAACACAGTCAACCATAGATTCATCCTGAAAATGGCCTTGGTCAGTCCTTGGTGCCAGTAGCCACCATGCTCCACAACTGTGGGCAAGGACTGACCTGGCTAACAGCAGGAGAACTAACGACTGGAAAACTTGAGAACTGTTACACCTTGTTTCACTCTTATACTGAACTCTGCACGGACTCTGGTGCATTGGGTTATTATTATTATCGACAGTATACAAATGTCTCACTTGCCTGGCTGACCAGATCCTCTCTTTTATTTAATTTCTTTTTCATTCATAGTTTATCTTGTTTTTCTTCTCTATATTTTATTGTAATTATTTTACCCTGCCTGGTGCTGCTATGACACCCTGCATGGGGGATTAATAAAGGACCATCATCTTATTTTATCTTATGTATATAGCGTAGACTCTTGCACCGCACATAAATGTGTGGTGTGTGTGCACAAACTACAAAGTGAATCATTTTGTATGCATGTACATTATTCCATTCATGTGTATACAGATTATGTGTTTTTGTATCCGTGGTTGTGCATGTGTGTGCACGCTTATACAGTATTATGTGTTTGTGTGTGTGTGCACTTGCAGAATGCATGTTCTTGAATTCACGTCCAGAGAGAGAGAGAGATAGAGAGAGAGAGAGAGAGAGAGAGAGAGAGTGGGGTCTGGTGTGTTTCTTTCTCTCTCTCCACCCAAGGTGGGCCTCTCAGCCAGATGGATGGTCTTAGCCTGTGTCAGCGAGGTGACAGCTGGTTGGCCTGGCCTTTCCTGGTCCCAGCTCTGGATTGTGTCCACTGACAGCCTCTGACAGCTCCTGACAGGCCCTGATGGGCGACACGTCGACCACTACCCCACCCACCGCCCTACATCATAGAAACTCAGAAACACTGAGTTTGCTGAGAACTTTATGATGTCACACAGATGTAATGTAAGCATCGCGAGCATATAGCCTACATTGAGATGCCTGACATTTTCAGTAACAACAAGGGGTGGACTAAACGGTATAGAAAGTACACAGGTATGAATTTGCGCTACGGTATGGATCTTGACTATACCTTGTGACCGGTAGAGCAGCTCTAAAGTAGCAATGATGTAACTACACCAGTGGGAGGCAGCAATTGATTGATTGATTGATTGATTGATTGAAAAGTTTATTAACAGATTGCAGAATGGGTACAGTACAGCTCAATACAGACAATTGTTAAGGGGATGCAGACCAGAGAAAGACTTTCGTCTTGTTTACATCAGGGTCCCCCATTTTCAATTCATCATAACATATATGACATACACGACATACAGATAGACAGTACTGCTACATCTATACATTTATGACATACCAGATTTGCAAATACAGTACTGTTTGTGATACAAAAAGAGTCCAGAAAAGAGAGTATATACATTTGACGTAGAAACTGTACATTGGAGGAGGTTGGCTAGGTGGGGTGGGGTAGGTGGGGTGGGGTTGGGTGGGTGGGGGGGGACTGTACATTGGAGGTGGTTGGGTGGGGGGCGGGGGGTTGGGTAGGAGGGGTGGGTGGGTGGGGGACACTGTACAACTGTACAAGCAAAACTGTACATTGGAATATTGACAAAACCATACTTGGTCATTTACTGTACAGATTGGAGGGGGTTGGGTTAGGACATTTACAGGGGCCAGTTTCGAATTGCAGTCTCCCGTAGGTGTTCTTTGAGAGTGGTTTTTAAAGTGGGTAGTAATTCACATTCCTTTACAGCTTTGGGTAGTAATGCAATGCGTGCAGGCTGCGTAGTCATGCCACTGAATCATTTGGAACATGCGAGAAGCCGGAGAAATGGCTGAAAGCCTAGTAATAATAATAATAATGGATTGGATTTATATAGCGCTCTTTTGTGACACCCCAGTGACCCCAGAGTGCTTACAGAGTCCATACACAGTCATACCGGTGGTGGTAAGCTACAATTGCCCTGAGGCAGACTCACAGAAGCGTGGCAAATAATCATCGCCTACATCTCCGACTACCACCAACATTCATTCACATGCATACACATTCATTCGAGGCAAGTAGGTTAAGTGTCTTGCCCAAGGACACAACGGCAGTGGGATGAACATGGGTTTGAGCGGGATTCGAACCACCAACCCTTCGATCATTGGAGGACCCGCTCTACCCCTGAGCCACACCGCGCCACACAACGAAGAGGAGGAATTGGTCAAAAAGACCGGTGCAAATTCCATTATATGGACATGGTTTGGCTTTAAAACGTCAGACACGAGCAGAAAACTGTAATCTGCTAATTATGTCGGAAGACAGTGCTGCCCTGTCAAGGCTAACCGCAGTAACTCGAAAAAAGTCAAAATTGAGTGTTGAGATCAGAGGCTCTGTATAGGATTGTTAGTAACTGTCTAAGGGCCCGCGTCCACCTAGCGCATATTTCTCCGTGAAACATGCTGGGAGTGCGCCGGCAGCGCTGGCATGCAGCGCATCTTGTAGATGACAGAAATAAATCTACAGCCATGCCGCGGTTTTGCACATATTATAGCATATTTGAATAACTTTATTGTATATTAATTATATATATAGTTATTGCCTGACACCACAGTTCGCCCTTTGCTTTTTATTAGCTTTTTAGTAGTGTATTCGTGTAGTTATTATTATTAGTTTTGTCGCGAATCTCAATGGTCTGTGGGAGACAGCCAGACAGGCAGGCAGCTCCGGTGTCAGGTTACAAACAGAGTGGTAGATGAATGGCTGTGATTGGTTGTCTGAAAATGAGCCCAGCGCATCGCTCTGAAAGTTGAGAAAGTTTCAACTTTCGACCGCACAAAAAAGCTGAGAAAAGAAGCCGACGGCAGCGCACTTCCTAGAGGCGGCCGCATGCGCTCCCTCCCCATTGGAATACATTGAAAACAGATGCGTGCGGTCAGAAATATGCGCCAAGTGGACGCGGGCCCTAACTGTGCAATATGACTGTTTACACTGGTAACTGTTTACCTGCATATGTGATTGTCTCCACCAGTGATTATCTAGTTGTATATATATATCTGCTCCCACCAGAGGGCGCTCTAGGCGGAGCCACCCAGGTACCCTACCTTATGGCAACTATAAAAAGGAAAGGTATCCACCCCTTTCGTTCTCTCCTCCAACGTCTCTCAGAGAGAGAAGAGTTGTACTACTGCTGCTTACATGTGAATAAAAGAAGCCACGCCAGTTCAGGCACAAGATAGAAACCATGCCTCTTGACCACATTATTGTCGCCCTAAGTTGAGTTCTGTTAACATTGAGTTATGAGTGAAATTGAACTTGTCAATAAATGTTTTATCTTGTGACCAAGTTTCAGATGTTAATGTCGCTCAGTTTTGGAGATATGGGGTTTTAAAAACTGCAGTAACTACAAAATCACACTCAAATCCCAGGCAGACCGCAGTAACTTCCAAACAGTGAAACTGAGAAAAATGGCTTTAAAGTGTTTTGACTTGCCATCCAATAGCCAATGTGTTATAGGTAGATAGATGATAGTACCCAGATTTAACATGTATTAATGAAGTAATCTTTAGGCATACAAAAATATGACGTAATTATTTTAATTAACCCCAAAAAAGCAGATACTGCACTCTGCTGCACGATTTCCTTAAATAATTATACAGGTAATGTACAGGCAAAGTGCAGTAACTTCAAATACAATGTTGTTTTTCCTCCAGCTTTCATAACTTAACCTAGCCATTTTGAAAATGAAATTTAACACCTGAATATATTGGAATGATGATGATCCAAATAAAATGGCTAGGTTTGACCATATCTTTAAAGCCCTTTCTATCTGCCTTTGGAAAATGCCTGAGTAAGTGATGTCTGAAATGCAGAGACAGCTTTTTTCTTCCCGCCGCTAACGTTACTTGACGATTCACTCTACGTTTGCGGAGGACGCATTCTTTTTATTTTTGTGGGCAGTGGGCAAGGTGCTCGCCACTAATGCAGGAGATGCTGGGTTGGAGCCCAGCTTCCGGCTTGGCTGGTCGTTCATACTAATACAATTGGCAGTATTAGGGGGTGGGAAAGCCGGTGGGTGGGGATCGGACATTGCAGCCGACCAGTGGGAGGCATGGTCTAGCAACGTTCGAGACAGGGGAGGGAAGAATTGGATAATACGAAATTGAGATGGGAGAAAACATTTTAAATGGGGAGAAAATGTAGATAAAAAATAAAAAGAATGCGTCCTCCGCAAACGTAGAGTGAATCGTCAAGTAACGTTAGCGGCGGGAAGAAAAAAGCTGTCTCTGCATTTCAGACATCACTTACTCAGGCATTTTCCAAAGGCAGATAGAAAGGGCTTTAAATATATGGTCAAAGCACTGGATCCAAGATACACGTTACCTGCCCGCAGACACTTTAGCCAAATTGAAATGCCAAAACTATATGGCAAGGTCCATGAGCAAGTGGAGAAAGAACTCCGTAAATTAAATACTATGCAACGACCACTGACTTCAACTTGTGGTCAAGTCGTACCATGGAGCCTTACTTAAGTTTAACCATCCACTTAATCAACGACGAGTGGGAGTTGTGCAGCAAATGTTTACAGACTTCATATTTCCCTGATGACCACACTGGAGAATTGATAGCCCAAGGCTTGAGGGAATCGCTGGAATCATGGGGACTTAAAGAAGAGTCGCAAGTATGCATAACCACAGACTGCAGTGCTTCGGCCACAGGCTGCACCTCGCCATCGGTAGGTCAAAATATTTTTTTTCAGGTATAATATTATCTTATAGTTTTATGTTTTTTATGTGAGTTAGCTGTACTATGCAGTGTAATTCCCTCTAATGCAATGATGACAGCAACACATTCTTTATATTACTGATTGGATTTATTTCAATCCGGACCGTGAGAACTGTGAAACACATACATGAAATACAATAAATCACAGATCAAACAATAACAACATACATCCATATTATTTCTACTTGTCTCTTAGTGTCACATGTCTTTGCAATATTGTTAACCAAATGAACTTAACCTACAAACACATTAAGTCCTTCTTCAATAATTATTGATGTTTAGCAAACATTTAGTTAGCACTTTAGCTACATGGCTTGGGCCTACTTAGCAAACATTTAGTTAGCACTTAGCTACATGGCTTTGGCCTACACATAGCAAACAACCACAACACCAAAACGTACCTTATTGGCTGCATGCAATAAGAGAGGAAATTATGGGGACTTTATCATCTTCTTGATGCTATGAACTCTTTACAAGAAGACTGTGACTGAAGCTATCTCTTTACAAGAAGACTGTGACTGAAGCTACCTCTTTACAAGAAGACTGTGACTGAACTATCTCTTGACATGCGTGCGTTGGCATAAAACGTCCCCGGACACTGTGGCTTCAACCATTAGTTCCGCCATCAATCTAGCAGCATTTAGGTAGGAACCAAAAACCTGGTAGGAACCAAAAACTTGAACTGAACACAGAGGCAGTTACACTCCCACAAAACATATCAATTGTATATGATTTTTTACAATAACTTAGAGACAACATACTGCATAGAAACTAAACAAAAACTAAATACAATAACTACGGTCCTTGGCCTCCACAGGAAAGATCACCTCAGACTGCGCCTGGAGGGAGACAGATAGAGAGAGCAGCGGTGGCCTAATGGTTAGAGAAGCGGGTTTGTGACCGGAAGGTCGCCGGTTCGATCCCCGGGACCGGCAGGAAAAATCTGCCGCTGAAGTGCCCTTGAGCAAGGCATTTAACCCCCAACTGCTCCAGTGGAGTTGCTCAGTGGCCAATGGTGTCAGACTGTGGTTGTACTGGGCAGCTCCCAGGTATGAATGGAACTGTGTGAATGTGAAGCAGGGCGTAGCTGAAAAAGAGCATCTGTGCTCAGCGAACCTACCCTGGGTAAATAAAGGTTAAACAAACTGTCTTATGGACGGGCCTCTCCAGGTGGACAGGTTTGGAGATGCGCTTTCTTTTCTTATCAAGGGTTGAGTCGCTGATAAGCAACTTAAGTCTTCGCACTCTCCCATCTTTCCCTGGGTACACTTCGATAACCTTCGCCATCCTCCACTGGTTACGTGGTGTGGCATCATTCTGTAGGAGTACAATGTCATCGACCTTTGCGTTCCTACGATCTTTGGTCCACTTCTGTCTCTGTTGGAGATTCAGGAGGTACTCCTTCTTCCATCTTGTCCAGAAGTGGTTGGATAAGAGTTGCACTCGACGCCATCGTTTGCGGAGGTACAGATCCCTTGATCCCTTCCAGGAGGTGGAGCGAGGATTGTGGACTTCATGGTCAGGATGTGGTTTGGTGTCAGGGGCTCTGGACTAGATGAATCATTGAGACAATCAGTGGTCAGAGGTCTGCTGTTTACAACCGCCATGACTTCATAAAGGAACGTTCGTAGAGAGGAGCAGTCAAGTTGTGTGGCTGACTGTTCTAGAATGGACGTCAAGACACTTCTGATGGTGCGTATTTGTCTTTCCCAGACACCACCCATATGACTTGAAGCAGGGGTGTTCATGATGAACTCGCATCCAAGTTCCTTGAACTCTTCCTGATCCATCTCTTTCAGTGCTTTAACGAACTCTCCTCTTGCTCCGACGAAGTTTGTCCCTTGATCGCTTCTTATCTGGCGTACTTTTCCACGAATGGCGATGAAAGAACGCAGTGTTAATGAAGGCATCCGTGGTCAAGTCGTTGAGCATTGCAATGTGAACAGCTCTGGAACACATGCAGGTAAGTAACAATCCGTAACGCTTTAGCTCTTTCCTTCCTTCCTTTACGTAGAATGGTCCAAAACAGTCCATCCCGCAGTAGGTGAATGGAGGAGCTGTTTCCATTCGGTCTGCCATTCTTTGCTGTTCAGTGCATCTTCTGAACTTCCTGCACATAGTGCACTTGTAGATATGGGATGATACTGCCTTGCTGCAGCCTAGTATCCATATGCCATTGGATCGGAGCGCATTCATGGTCATCCATCGTCCCTGATGGTGCACTCTCTCATGATAGTGCTTGACGAGTAACACCGACACATGACTGTCTTTTGGAAGGACCGCTGGATGCTTCACCTGTGGATATAAGGCGGCATGAGTTAAGCGATCTCCAACTCTGAGGACACCTTGGTCATCCAGGAATGGACCTAACCGGTGCAACTTATTGGCTCTGCCCTTGATTGGTGTCTCCTCGTGACTCTGGAGTAACTGTATTTCTTGTGAGAAGGTTGCTTCTTGAACCATCTTGATTATGGTCAGCTCCGCTTCTCTCCTTTCCTCTAAACTGGTGGCTTCACAGGACTTTGGCTTGAGACCTTTAATTTCGTTCACATGGCGCTGGAGTCTGGCGATAGCTTTCACCATTCTGGACCAGTCTGAAAACTTGTGTAAGCGATCTAGCAGCGACCCGACTTCTTTCACCTGGGTGTTAAGAACCTGGGCCTTCTTAAATTCAGGGTTGTCACTTGCGATCTCTCCCACCTTGACTTCTCCACTTGGTAACTCTTTCTACCAAAGAAAGTCTGGGCCTGTGAACCAGTTAGAGGATATCAGTTGCTCTGCTGTGAGACCTTTTGAGGCATGGTCGGCTGGATTCTCTTCCAAAGCCACATACCTCCATTGTGTAGACTCTGTGCTTTGCTTGATGCGTTCCACACGATTTGCTACAAACACATGCAATCTTCTGGCTTCATTATTGATGTACCCAAGGACAACCCTTGAATCAGTCCAGAAGACTTCTTGTAGGCACTCTACTTCCAGTTCTTTCAGTCACTGGTGCGGACAGCTACCACTGCTGCTGACAGCTCGAGCCTTGGTATGGTTGTGACCTTAGTAGGGGCAACTCTTGACTTTCCCATTACTAAGGAACAGTGTTGGGACTAACGCGTTACAAAGTAACGCGTTACAGTAACGAAGTTACTTTTGGCGATAACTAGTACTCTAATGCATTACTTTTGAAATTCAGTAACGCTACTTATGTTACTGAATGGTTCGTCACTGCGTTATTTGCGTTATATACGCGTAGATTGATAGCGAGCGGTAGTGATTATTATTATTATTATTATTATTATTATTATTATTATTATTATTATTATTATTATTATTATTATTATTATTATTATTATTATTATTATTATTATTATTATTATTATTATTATTATTATTATTATTATTATTATTATTATTATTATTATTATTATTATTATTATTATTATTATTATTATTATTATTATTATTATTATTATTATTATTATTATTATTATTATTATTATTATTATTATTATTATTATTATTATTATTATTATTATTATTATCCTCATATCCTGTCTGCCTGGCTGCGGGGAAACGCTATGCTGGGGGCGTGTTTTGTTTACTATTCCATCCTGACTGATAATGGCAGCGCCCAGGCAGCTACTCGCGTATTTCTCTTTTGTCGAGCGAAAAGAAAATAACGTTTTAGTTATGTCATTTGTGTTTTGGCTCAAAGATACTGGAGTCTAACGTTAACTACGAGAACTCATCCAAATCCACTCGCCACCCGCGTAGAATGATACGAGGCGACACACATCAAATGGGACGGAAAACTTTTTTCAACTACTTGGAGAGAGAATATACAGTACAACATGGAAATGAGATAAAGAAAATGTTTAAGGGGCTGCTGGACTAACTTTACATCTCGACAGACACTGGTGAGTGCAGTGATGTGAATGTAAATGAATGGAAACTCAAGTTGATCAACGCATTTTGACTACAAATCTGCCAGGGAATCTCATCAATACTAATCAAACAATATAAATATAGTCCTTTCATGCACAATTGATATCCTAACTATTCTAACGTTGCAATGCACGATTGATATCTTAAACAACGTTGCAAGACTGTTATAATGAAACGCTCCGGCGACAGATATCAAGGCTGTTCCTCAACTTATTTTCAACCTAGAACCTAAACGTGTATGCGCCAACCTAAACGTGCATGCGCGCAACCTAAACGTGCCTGCGCTCAACCTCCCAGAGCAATTAGGCACGGTGCATTTCTTATTACGTCGGGACATTTGTGTTTGTGTCAGATTTGTGTTTGTATCTAGACCACATTGCTTAGCAGAGTTCAGTGATGTGAATGGAAACTGTCAAGTTGATCAACCGATTTTGAGTATCTGTATCTGGCTGCATGGGAGCAATTTTTTTCTTCTTCAAGTAACTAAATAGTTACTTTTCACAGTAACGCATTACTTTTGGGTGTAAGTAACTAGTAACGTAACAGAGTTACTTTTGAAATGAGTAACTAGTAAAGTAACTGAGTTACTATTTTTCAGTAACTAGCACAACACTGCTAAGGAACAATGGACTTCACTTGACGTACTCACTGCTCTGAGGTACGAGCACTCTCCATAGCCTGACACACTGGCATCGGAGAAATGGTGAAGTTTGTAGTGTTGGACCTTAAAGCTTAATGGAACGTAGTATCTTGGAATCTTCACACCAGCCAGATTTTGTAGTCTTGGAGCCAGCATTCCCACAGAGGTCGTAAGTCATCAGGTAAGGTGTCATCCCAACTGAGCTTGTCACGACAAATCTGCTGCAGGATCTGCTTTCCTACCAGGATGAAGGGCGCCACAAATCCCAGAGGATCGTATACTGAAGCGACTGTGGACAAGACTCCTCTTCGGGTAAGTGGATTCTCTTTGACGATCACTCTGAACTGGAACTCATCGGAAGACATGCACCACTGCACACCGAGTACTCTCTCCATGTGCAGTTCACCCAGTGCCATGTCTTTGTCTCTGGGAGCTTCAGCACACTCTTCTTTTGGGATTGTGGCTAGGACTTCCTTGCTGTTTGAGATGAACTTATGCAGCCGGAGTTTGCCTGTGCTGTAAAGCTATCTTGCTTCTTTCACCAGCTGGATTGTGCTTGGTCTTCAGATGCTACACTTGACAAACCATCATCAACGTAGAAATTCCTTTTGATAAACTTTATGGTGTCTTCACTAAAGTTTCCTCGTCCTTCGGCAGCGATGTGCTTCAGTCCATAGTTTGCACAGCCAGGTGACGAAGCTGCACCAAACAAGTGGACTTTCATCCGATAGATGGAAGGTTGGTCTTCAAGATTTCCATTGTCCCACCAAAGGAATCGTATGTAATCTTGGTCTTCTGTCTTGACATGGAACTGGTGGAACATGCGTTCTATGTCACACATGATTGCCACAGGACCTCTTCGGAAGCGATACAGAACTCCCACTAAGGTGTTTGTCAACTCTGGAGATAGTCGTTCAAGGGTATTCCTTGGTACTTGGCGGAGCAATCGAAGACAACACGTATCTTCCCAGGCTTTTGTGGATGATACACTCCATGATGTGGGATATACCAAGCTGGAGCTTTGTAGATGTCTTCCTCTGGGACCCTTTCTGCATCTCCGCGGGTTATGGTCTCATCCATGAAGGTCTTGTAGTCTTTGTAGTACTGATAATTTCTTCTCATCTTTCTTTCTAGGCAATTGAGACGATGGATAGCACAGATCTTGTTATCAGGTAAGTTAGGCCTTTCCTTCTTGAATGGCAGCAGAATTTCATAATGACCATCGCTCTTTAACTTGATGCCCTTCTCCATTTTCGACAGGAACCTCTTGAGAGATGGGGCTGGCCTCTGACGCTCTATCAGCGAAGTCGGACTCCAGCATCTTTATGACATCTGCAGGTAGCTTCTTTGATCTGTGTTCTACAGACATAGTGCTCTTCACTTGTGAGGTCTGAAGAGGATGGTAGACCTGCCATCACTTGCTTCACAATGACTTGGTTACTGATTCCGATTGTATCTCCATAGTTGAGACACGGGTTACCATATCCCACCACACTTCAGCCCAAGTCTGTTCTCTGAGCAAATGGCTGATGTTCCTCACCAGGCACCACTTGTCTTGGAACGAGGGCTTGAGCACAGTTGTAGCCAATTAACAGGCCGACATCACAGCTTTGCTGAGGAGCGATCTCATCTACAATGTGTTCAAGATGAGGCCATGCCTTCGCTGTCTCTGGTGTGGGAATATGGTCTCTGTTTTCATGGATAAACTCTCTTGAGTAAGTCACTGGCAGAGTGATTATCTTGTCTATAAATAGAATCCTCTTACTTGTAGACCTGTCAGTTTCCGACAGGACACGACTGTGTTTCTTGAAACCAGTGTCGAGATCTTTAGCTGAACTGGTTCACCTTTTGTGTTGAGAGCCTTTGCTGTCTCTTCGAGGATAACGGTTGTGTCACTTTGTGTATCGAGGAGTGTGTACACCAGAACCTCACGACTTGGCTCACCTGTAGATGACACCCACACTGGAATTATTGTGGATGTATGAGTGTCCCCATCATTCTGGATGACTCTAAATGCTGTCGCCTCACGTGATGGTCGCTCTGCCTGGTCTTGTGGCTGATTATTCTTTCTTAACAGTACTTATCACTGTTCCTTGCTCCATCAGGCTTTGTTGACATCCTTTCTTCCTTGGTGCGATCATCATGGAGGCAAGTTGGATGTCTTCTCTCGCAGGTATCGCAGGTGTTTCTATCTCTACAGTCCTTGGAGCGATGGCCAGACTTCAGACAGCCAAAACACAACTTATTCTCTTGAACAAACTTGATTCGTTCTAAGATTGTCTTCTGCATAACCTTGCGACACTTTTGTAGACTGTGTCCTGCCTTCTCACAGAAGACACAGCTTGTGGCGCCGGCTTTCTCATCTGAGCTGGTTGCTAAGACCCTTGCTCCAGGACCTCTGCTCCTTGAACCCTTGTCCAGAATACTTTCACTTGGTTTCAGAGCATGAAGAGATGTTATTGGGCTGCAAACGATTTTGGCTTCACGTGTGAGGAACTTGACAAACTGGCTGAAGCTCGGGAACATGTGAGTTTCTTCTTCTGTGGCTATGACTTTCCTATTCCATCTTGAAGTCAACCAGTCTGGAAGTTTAGAGAGTATTTTTTGGTTCTCGTTGCAAAGTATTTCAAGACCTCTGATCTGAGACATGGCAGCCTCACAGCTGCGCAGGAAGTCGGCGAGTTCTTGAAGTTCCACACTGCCTTTGGAGCTTATCTTGGGCCATGACTCAAGCTTATCTCTGAAGGCCTTGGCAATAAGTAATGGATTGCCATATCGCTCATCTAGGATGTGCCATGCTGCATAATAGGCTGACTCTGTGCCTAGTAAGAAGTAGCTCTCTATGGCCTTCTTGGCAGATCCACCCACATACTAGCGTAGATAAATTATATCTTCTCTTCGGCTGGTATGTTCTTCCTACCAACAAGCGTCTGAAAGGACACCTTCCAGTCATTGTATCTGAGTGGGTCACCATTGAACACTGTAGGTTCAGGTATAGGAATGCGACTTGCACTGATGGATTCTGCGAACAATGTGACAAGAGCTGCTGTGCTGTCTTCAGGGGCTGGACCTCTGGACTTGAACTATGCTGCACTGTTTCCATGTCCCCTACCACTGCACTTTTTACAGTCTTATTGTTGTCTCACTGTTCTGTCCTGTCTTGCACTTTACTATAATTATTTATTATTTATTTACTGTTGTATTGTTCTAAATTTTGAAACGCATGCACTGTAATCGTCAAATCACGTTCCATTTGTACTGCAATATGGTGAATAAAGTAATCTGAATCTGAGATCTGTCTTCTTGCCTTTGTGATACAGCTTGTGGTGGAGAACGGTACTGCAATAGGCTAGCTTGAGGTTTGGCTTCCTCCTTCACAGAGACATGTTGATGGAGAAGCTCATTTATTTCTTCATCTGAGTGGTCACTTTGTTTAGCTTTTATTTAATTAATTAAATAGTTTCAAATTATACATTGGGCATCCTTGAGAAACATACCTCTTGTTTAGCAACAAACAACAACTTTAATAAAACCAGAAATAACACTGTAGGTGTAAGGAGGTTAGAGGAAACAGGTTAACACGTTCTCTTCATTCATTCCTCTAGGTTCGATGCAATTGAACAGGTGGATATAATAACATTCACGTTACAACAGCAACTTGTGTCTGTCTCCACCTCGCGCGGGCCTGAGTACTAACTCTAGTCCCATATATTTGAGATCGTTGACGGTATGTTTACACTTGGAGAAATGTCGAGCTACCGACGACTTGACATCTGAATTTCTCACAGCACATTTGTGTTCACTGATTCTTGATTTAAAGGCTCTCGTTGTTTTGCCCACATAAGAAGAATTACAGGGACATTTTAGCAAATACACCAGATTAGACGAATTACACGTAATCCGTCCTTTGACTGGGATATTTTTCCCCGTTTTAGGATGTGTGAAAAATGTACCTTAATCATGCCTTGGCACAGGATTGGCAGGGAAAATTCCCATCTGGGATATTGGACATAAAATGAGAAGGTTTCTTTAAGGGCAAATCAGTTTTGACTAGGAGATTAGATAGATTCGCTTGTCTCTTATAAAAATAGTTAGGCGAATGCTGAAACGCTGTCCCTATGAGAGGGTCGGACTGCAGAATATGCCAATGTTTATTGACAATACTCCGTGTGTCTCTCGTGATAAGTAGACACAAAGATACTTTGTCTGTTTTGTCTTCTTTCTTTCTGGGGGTGAACAACGTGGCCCTATCGATATGTTTGGTTTTGTTCAGGGCTTTGAGTGTCAAATCGGCACTGTAGCCTCTTTCGTGGAAACTGCCACGGAGGACCTCTGCTTGTGCAATAAATCTATCGCCAGTATCACATATTCTCTTATAACGAAGTATTTGGCTATAAGGTAGACTATTCTTCAAGGCTGGGGTGTGATAACTGGAATAATGCAAGAACAAGTTATGGTCTGTTTCCTTTTTAAAAACCTGTGTGTAATGAGATGCCATTAGGGGCTTTGATCAGAACATCAAGGAAAGGTAAATTATGCATATCAAACTTCAATGTAAACTTTATCGTTTCTCTACAGGTGTTCAGGTACTCAAGGAAGGCAAAAAGATCAGATGATGAACCAGACCAAATAAAAAACAGATCGTAAATATAGCGCATATAAGATTTGACAAATTTCTCAAACGGGTTATTATTAAAGATATGATCCACTTCATATTTGGACATATAAAGATTGGCTAGGTTCACAGCGGCTGGAGAGCCCATGCTGAGGCCTCTGTTTTGCAAGTAGTATTTATCTTGGAATCTAAAATAATTTCTAGTTAGAACTAGGTCGGTTAAACTAACTAGCGCTTCTGTTGGGGGGAGTAATACTTCCCTCGAGTTTAAATAAAAGCTCAGAGCGTCAAGTGCGTCAGCATGTGGAATGCTGGGGTAAAGACTGACTACATCTATGGTAACTAGTAAGTCTGTAGGACTAATGTTGCAGGTCGAAAGCCTGTTCAAAAAAGTAGTAGTATCTTTTAAGTAACCACGTTGAGAAGAGGCCAAATCCTTAATATGCGCATCAATGAATTGAGAGATTTTTTCTGTGGCAGAGCCAATACCGGAAACAATAGGTCTACCAGGAGGGTTAATCAGATCCTTGTGGATTTTAGGTAAAGTGTAAATAATAGGGGTAACCGGGTACTCTACAAACATAAACTTAAATTCATTTTCTTCATCATTATTGAAAGGAAGTTCTTTGGCGATGCTGCTGCACAGAACTGGCCACATTCAGTTTCGATTCGATTGTTCGCAAGTAGGGATGTCCGATATTATCGGCCGACCGATATTATCGGCCGATATCGGCAGTAAAATGTGATATCGGAAAATATCGGTATCGGTAAAAAAAAAAAAAAAAAAAAATTTTAACCTTTATTTACCCAGGCAAGCAAGTAAGAACCAATTCTTATTTTATTTATTGTCAAAAGTATGCATGTTGGTTTAATTCAACAACTTGTATGTTAATTTTAACTTTTTAACATATTTTGCACAGATAATGCTTACATTTAGAAAGCCTTTTGAATGCATCCAGTGAAATTATTAGTTACCTGAAATTATTCCGTTTTTTTGGGGGGAAACCCTGCATATATCGGTATCGGTTGATATCGGTATCGTATCGGTATCGGAAATTAAGAGTTGGACAATATCGGAATATCGGTATCGGTAAAAAAGCCAATATCGAGCATCCCTATTCGCAAGGAATTCTGGGATTTGGTGTTGGATGTGGACTCTACGCAGACGGGGACATGGTATTTAATCGCACGATAGACTACAACTTCCAAGTATATAGCGTGGCCCAGATTCACTTCACACACAAATCTTTTTTTCACACAGGCAGCTACGCAGTAAATTCATTCATTGCCGACTGATTTTTTCATAGCACCGCAACATTATGCTCGCCAATGACTGCTTGGCGCGGCCACAAAAAAAAAAAAAGATTTCATGATATTTGACGCCTCCGATTGGCTCAGGTTAAAATCCGTCACGACTCCGAATCAAATGACTGAACTCCAAATAAAATGGACGGATATCCGTCTCAAGACGGAACGATTTAATGCCTGACTTTAGCTACATGGCTTGGGCCTACTTAGCAAACATTTAGTTAGCACTTAGCTACATGGCTTTGGCCTACACATAGCAAACAACCACAACACCAAGACGTACCTTATTGGCTGCATCATGCAATAAGAGAGGAAATTATGGGGACTTTATCATCTTCTTGATGCTATGAACTCTTTACAAGAAGACTGTGACTGAAGCTATCGCTTTACAAGAAGACTGTGACTGAAGCTATCTCTTTACAAGAAGACTGTGACTGAACTATCTCTTGACATGCGTGCGTTGGCATAAAATGTCCCCGGACACTGTGGCTTCAACCATTAGTTCCGCCATCAATCTAGCAGCATTTAGGTAGGAACCAAAAACCTGGTAGGAACCAAAAACTTGAACACAGAGGCAGTTACATGCAGACTAATTTAACTATCAAAAGTGACAGAATTTCTACGATAGCTAGTTACTATTGCTAGCTAGCTAGCCAGATTAATCTTCGCTAGTAGACTATCTGTTAAACAACGTTCATGGATGAAAACAGCTATACAAACACTAAAGTTAGCTAGCCGGGGCTTACCTGACTGGATAGCTACCCACGTCGTTCTTAGGGCGCTTTCACATATAGTTTTGGTGGACTCTGTGCGGTTCTGGTGGTGAAGTTGCAACATTGTTGCATTCGTCATTTGGTTCCTCTGCATTCACATTGCAATTTGTCAAGCGCACCAAACTTTCTGAACAATGTCACGCGGTCGAAAAGGGCGCTCGTCTATTTGACACAATGGAGAGTGGAAATCCCTCCCCTTCAGGAAGTGAAATCCGCGAAAACACAAACAGCCGCAAGAAGCGTGATAGTAGAAGAGTGTGGCATTGATCCATCGTTCGATTATAACCCATTACCGCCATCCTCTCGCTAAACAACTTGTACACCTCGTTGTTTTTGTGAGTGCCCACAAGCAGCTGTTTTATTTGGTCTTCTGCCCATATGTCGATCAGGGCTTTCACTTCATCATTCGCCCAAGTCTGTCCACGAGACATGTTTACAGTGTGCTTGTTTTGCAGTGAATGCCGCGCGCTGCAGTGTTTTTTTCTTCCTGATTTGGTCCACAGTTTATCATCAGTTTATCATCAACTGTGCACAGATGCACAGTTTATCAGGTGACTTCCTATATTTGGTCCGCGTTTGGTCCGATGAAGCGAACCAAGACCTATGTTTTTTGGCAGACCAGAGTTCGCATGTTTGGTCCCAGGGGAGGAAACTAACTTTTTGGCTTACCAGCCAACTGGCGAGTAGATGATTTTTTTTACCAGCCAAACAGATTTTTTTTACCAGCCAAAAATAAATCACTAATTGTGATAATTACTTCTTTGTATGTCTTTGTCTAAATTGATTTTCAATCATAGTAATAATCACACCGTGTCTCTACTCTTTAAAATATTTATTAGCATAAAACATTAATAAGTGTCTCTACTCTCCACAATATTAGCATACAACATGTATTAATCACACTGTCTCTACTCTTCAAAATATTAGGATATCACATATTAACATGAAAGAGGGGACTATTCTGGACTGGGTTGGGCTGAACTGGGCAGTGAAAGATGCTGGGCTGGACGCGTGTATCACTTCCGCAACGGATTTAGTTAGATTTCGGTTTCCGGGTTCGCCTGATTGGCCGCGACGGCCACGTGACATGCCGTGACACGCCCCCGCGGCAGCGCGCTGCTGTGTTGACGCTCGCGGCGGAGTGGACTTGACCGCGAGGCTGGAGTTCACTTCCCCTTTCACATCGGTGCAGTCATCAGTCATCTAATAATATCGCGCCACGCTGCTGTGCAGTCATCAGTCATCTAATAATATTGGCGTGTCCCTTTTGTCAAGAATCACTTGTATGGTAACAGTCTCTGGAGCGCGCCAGTAAGAAGCATTTGCACTGCAACTCGTACACCTTACTGTAAATTGTACCTCATCCCATTGCTGCATTGCACTATAGCGTATTGTATATTGCTACATTGCATAGTATATTGTATATTGTATGGTACAGTAACAGTCTCTGGAGCGCAACAGTAAGAAGCATTTGCACTGCAACTCGAACACCTTACTGTAAATTGTACCTCATCCCGCGTCTGCTTTGCACTATAGCGTATTGTATATTAGTACATTGCATAGTATATTGTATATTGTATGGTAACAGTCTCTGGAGCGCGCCAGTAAGAAGCATTTGCACTGCAACTCGTACACTTTACTGTAAATTGTACCTCATCCCATTGCTGCGTTGCACTATAGTGTATTGTATATTGCTACATTGCATAGTATATTGTATATTGTATGGTACAGTAACAGTCTCTGGAGCGCAACAGTAAGAAGCATTTGCACTGCAACTCGAACACCTTACTGTAAATTGTACCTCATCCCGCGTCTGCTTTGCACTATAGCGTATTGTATATTAGTACATTGCATAGTATATTGTATATTGTATGGTAACAGTCTCTGGAGCGCGCCAGTAAGAAGCATTTGCACTGCAACTCGTACACTTTACTGTAAATTGTACCTCATCCCATTGCTGCGTTGCACTATAGCGTATTGTATATTGCTACATTGCATAGTATATTGTATATTGTATGGTACAGTAACAGTCTCTGGAGCGCAACAGTAAGAAGCATTTGCACTGCAACTCGTACACCTTACTGTAAATTGTACCTCATCCCATTGCTGCATTGCACTATAGCGTATTGTATATTGCTACATTGCATAGTATATTGTATATTGTATGGTACAGTAACAGTCTCTGGAGCGCAACAGTAAGAAGCATTTGCACTGCAACTCGTACACCTTACTGTAAATTGTACCTCATCCCGCGTCTGCTTTGCACTATAGCGTATTGTATATTAGTACATTGCATAGTATATTGTATAGTATGGTAACAGTCTCTGGAGCGCGCCAGTAAGAAGCATTTGCACTGCAACTCGTACACCTTACTGTAAATTGTACCTCATCCCATTGCTGTGTTGCACTATAGCGTATTGTATATTGCTACATTGCATAGTATATTGTATATTGTATGGTAACTCAGTTACTTCTATTCTGCATCGAACATTGTACATATGTCTCTATACTATTTTATTTCATACTTATCTTGTCTAGCACAGTCTCTAACAGTAACAGTAAGAAGCATTTTGGATAAAAGTATTCTGTACTTCTGTATGACAACAATGTAGGCTATGCCTTTCAAATGTTAAATGATAAATGATTAAATGATACACACTGAAATCTACGCTCTCTCATAAACAGCAGCGCGTCTGCACTCAGAAGATGGCGCAACAATATTGCTCTGGCGTTGAAGTGGGAAAGCGGCAGTGAAACACAGCAGCGTGTAGCGGCGCCTTGCCGCTGCCGCCTCTGCCGCTGCCGCGGGGGCGTGCCACGGTGTGTCACGTGGCCGTCGCGGCCAATCAGGCGAACCCGGAAACCGAAATCCAACTAAATCCGTTGCGGAAGTGATACACGCGGGCTGGACTGGGTTGGGCTGAACTAGGCAGTGAAAGATGCTGGGCTGGACTGGGTTGGGCTGGTTTAGGTTGGACTGGATTGGGCTGGTCTAGGTTGGACTGGGTTGGGTTGGACTGGGTTGGGCTGGTCTAGGTTGGACTGGGTTGGGCTGGTCTAGGTTGGACTGGGCTGGGCAGTGAAAGAACCAAGCATTTCACTGTAATGTAATAGCTAAATAAAACAACTTGAACTTGACTTGTTACATTTGCACTGTGGTTGTATGCCAAAGTATTCTGGTTGTACTGTACTTGTGCTGTATGATGACAATACATTGGAACCGAATCTCATGACAATGCTAGGGGTTCAGCAGGTGTATTCTGAATGCCAAGTATGACAACATCACCGTTGTGAAGGGCATATGGGCGAGTGGTGATATGGGGTGAAACCCGGTAATAATAAAATGTCACTCGGCTGCATTTAAGCAAAGCCGCTCAGTATAGTCCACTATGTTGAATGCACGTTATGGTAGCTTGATGCTAGGTAGCTAGCTGGCTAATGCTGGTTAGCCTCACGCCCACTTGTCATTCTCATCCGACTCGAAGGAGAACGTCGTGTGCTGTTGTTCGCCCCCATGTCAGACCGCACTGATATCCGAAAGCGACGACTCTACATGCAATTATTTTCATCCACGATGTGTTTTTGTCTAAGTTTGTCTACGTTGTCAAGCCGGTGACAGGAGTTTGTAGGTCTGCGCGCAGTGGTCTGTCCACTTCCCCTAGATGCGCGACATCTTCTAGAAAATGAGTGTTCATTGGAGGAGCTTAGAGCGCATCTGTACAACGATGATGTTCATTGGTTATGGTTGGATTATTATGAGGCGCAAATGGGAGGAATCAAGGGGGGAGTCAGTGTTCGGCTTGTACCAGTGAGTGAATCAGCAGATTGCAGAATGATTTTTTTGTTTTGTTTTGTAATTACTAGTACTCGCCAGACTGACGAGTGCTCTTCATGAATCACTCGCCAAACGTAAAAAATACTCGCATTTGGCGAGTAAAGTGGCCTAATTTCCTCCCATGTTTGGTCCGCACCAGAGTTTGACTGCGCATTCACACCACCCCAAAAAAGCGGACTATCGAATTCTGGTCCGATAGTCCGGACCAAACAGCTCTGGTGTGAAAGCACCCTTAATGTCTTTACTAGTGAAATAATCCAATAACCGGTTTATTTTATTTATATTATTATAGACTGACTGCTAGCTAAAAAGGTTATAAATGAATGAGCACAGAGATACGCTCACAAAGTAATTTATTATCGCTGTCAAGTGAGCCGTGGTTAATGAAATGTCCCACATTCCCCGGGGAATGTCGACATTCTCTGTCTCAAACTCAGCTTTATTTTGTACATTGTCTCACAAGTTTCCATCAATTATAAACAACTGGATGCAATTATTTTCTGCAATCTTCCAACGACTGCAGTCAGTTAATTTAGTTAAATAAAGGATCAAAATAAGAGGCACGGGAATGGTATATACTGTAAGTGTGTACAGCAGGTGCAAACATTTAATATTCCTCTGTTGTGCTTATTGTCAAATATACATAAAATGTATGGGTAGCACTTTATAATAACACCCTGTTATAATACATGTATAAGGTATTTGTAGATAATGAACTAATCATGAACAAACCATTTATATACATTCATAAATGATTATTAAATCATTTATAACTATATTTGTATACCATTTACAAAGTATTTATAACGCATTAGTGGATAATGAACTAATCATGAACAAACCATTTATATACATTCATAAATGATTATTAAATCATTTATAACTATATTTGTATAACATTTACAGATTAGTTCTACATTATTTATAACTCATTATCAACATTGTTTGTACTTGATTTGTTCATCATTAAATAATGTTGTTTAATGTGTAGTAACACATTTGTAGATGCTTTGAAAAATGGATATGAAAAAACGACTATACTCAATTTATTTTTCATGTTCAACAAATGATTTGTTAAGACATTCATAAAACATCTATAAATCATTTGCAGATGCTATCGTGGGGGCCAATCTAAAGTGAAGCCTATTCATCATTAACAAGTGTCTTGGGCGTTTTCACACCTAGCTCGTTTGGAGCTGTTGTTCCGAAACCTGGAGTGTTTACCCCCTATTTCGGTTCAGTTGGGCATATATGAACACAGCAATCACATTCTGTTGCGGAACAAAACAAGCGGGCCGAGACCACCTAGAGAGGGTGGTCTCGGCACACTTCCAAACGAACCCGACGCGACTCGTACGCTGTGAGAATGCAATCGATTTAACAAACCGACACAACTGCACTTGCCGTACTGTATACGCGCTGCATGATGATGCAACGCACACGCGCCCTGGACTGTTCCATCACAGGGGGGAGCTTCGGTGGCCAGTGTGAGTGGCTACAGACCACTGCACTGAAATATAAACATTAGTCTACCTGGAGACTCAATGAGGTCATTGTAGATGTCGCCATAAGACGCGTCTGGTCATTTAGTGGGATCATTGTTTCATTATCCTGTTCGGCTGAAAGGACACTGGCCACTGAAGCTCCCCCCTCGGATGGAACAGTCCAGGGCGGGTGTGCGTTCATCACAATCCGTGGGCAATCTGCGCATGTGCATGGGGGATGGTTCTGATCGATTAGGAATGGCTCGCGTCGTGTTCAGGAGATTCTGGCGCATACAAGTCTATTCGATCATGTCTCCACCCCCACAGCCGTATCTGCGACCACTTACATCAAGGCTCTCATCCACATTCATTTATTTGCTCCCCCCGCTCTCCCCTCCCCGATTTCAATGTAACGCTGAGATTCAGGGTTAGGGGGGGGGGGGGGCACACCAAAATCTGACCAATGAGTGACAGTTTGCTCGTGCGTGCATTTGTTTTGGTCCGCTGTTAACACAGCCGTGTGAACACAAACGAACTAAGGGACAAGTGCAACATTGTATCATTATAGTCCTTGTGTCTCCCTGAATCGGAACAAAGCAAACGAACTACAGGTGTGAAAACGCCCAAGACACTTGTTAATGATGAAGACACTTGTTAATGTTGAATAGGCTTCACTTTAGGCCATGGTTAGACTAGTGTTTTTGTGGCGTTTTTTTTATACGATTTTGAATACGTTTCATGTCCCTATTCCACAGAAATGCGTTTTTTGGCGTTTTTTTGTGGATACGGCTGAAACGCTAAATTGTGTTTGCGTTTTGGAGAACCGCTAAAAAACGCGCAGACAACAGCGTGTAGTCAGCACGGAGCCGTTGTTGCGAAAACGCCCATGCGCAGTAGATACCATCTGCGTGCCCTTCCGGTGACAGAGAGCTGTCCCAAACCAAATAGCTGCAGCTACTATGTGTTGTCAAGTTATTGTTATAAGGACCCCAGTCCAAGCTACAACAGTCTGCATTCCCTTAACAATTGTTTGTATTGAGCCGTATTGTATTGTACCCATATGCAATATGTTAAAGAAAGTTTACATCCATTCATTCTGCTAGCATTACCGATTGGCACTGCCACTGGATAACATGAGCTAGTGTTAGCTATCAAACCCTGTTAGCTCAAAGCTCCTCTTTCAACTTAACAAGCATTAAACAAAATGGCCCAGTCATCTATTCACCTTTGTTTAATACACACAGCGTTGTCTCTAATGTTATCTAACCACTGATAGCTCCCGATATCATCAGTTTGGTGCTGGCTAAGTAGCGTGAGCTAACGTTAGCTTCTAGCCACAATGCTATACTGTTATAATGGCAAATTCCATTGACGTTAGCATGCAGCTAACAATGCTACCGATCTTTTTTTAGACTAAACTATCCGCTCTTGGTGGTCACTTGTGTTGATGTTAGTTTTGTTTCATCAACAAATGACAAGCAGAACACACAGTGAATGTATCCGTTTTGTTTATTGCACTTTTATTAGGCTTTGCTGAAAAAGAATTGCTGCATTGAGTAAATAGGCAAGATGGTGGCGCGGCATAGGCGCCTGCCTTGTTGACATTTTCTTTGCTGGAGCTTCCAGGAAGTGTATTGGCACATTCAAGTTCTGATTGGTTGAAATTGCCTTCATGTTTGCCACCTACTGCCACCTACTGCTTTGGCAGTGTACTACATCAGTGTGCTCAGGTGACAAAAACGGAAAAAAACGAAAGTGTGACTCGAGGCGCACGACGTCGCGGCGAAACGCATATGACAATGATACGAAAATGAAACGAAAGGTGTAACCGCAGCCTTAGATTGGCCCCCACGATAGCATCTGCAAATTATTTATAGATGTTTTATGAATGTCTTAACAAATCATTTGTTGAACATGAAAAATAAATGGAGTATAGTCGTTTTTTCATATCCATTTTTCAAAGCATCTACAAATGTGTTACAACACATTAAACAACATTATTTAATGATGAACAAATCAAGTACAAACAATGTTGATAATGAGTTATAAATAATGTAGAACTAATCTGTAAATGTTATACAAATATAGTTATAAATGATTTAATAATCATTTATGAATGTATATAAATGGTTTGTTCATGATTAGTTCATTATCCACGAATGCGTTATAAATACTTTGTAAATGCTATACAAATATAGTTATAAATTATTTAATAATCATTTATGAATGTATATAAATGGTTTGTTCATGATTAGTTCATTATCTACAAATACCTTATACATGTATTATAACAGGGTGTTATTATAAAGTGCTACCAATGTATGAGGATGTGTGTACATATAGAATATGAATTATTTTACAGAGAGAAGTGCCAAAGAGCCCCGTGTTGAACGTGCAGTTGGCATATGTAAGAAAATTGTGAGTGCCTTTTCCTACTCATGGAAAAGGAAGAGAGAAATGGCCAACGCCCAGGCTGAACTTCGACTACCTCCTCACGGCCTCATCACTGAATCACCATCCAGATGGGGGTCTCGACAGAAAATGATCCAGAGGGTGATTGAACAGGAGAAGGCCATATCTCAGGTCCTTAAAGCTGATAAGAAAACCCGGCACCTGGCACCATCATGGCAAGAGATGGATGTTTTGGAATCTGTGAGCAAGACCCTCGGCCCCCTGATGGAGTTCACAGATGCACATTATAAGACACTCTGGTGATGACAGCACATTATAAGACACTCTCTGGTGATGACAGCACATTATAAGACACTCTGGTGATGACAGCACATTATAAGACACTCTCTCTGGTGATGACAGCACATTATAAGACACTCTCTCTGGTGATGACAGCACATTATAAGACACTCTCTCTGGTGATGACAGCACATTATAAGACACTCTGGTGATGACTAAAACTAACGAACTAAAACAAAAACGCATAAAAAAAACGCAAAAAATGAACAAACTTAAACGAAAATGCAAAAAAAGAACAAAAAAAACGAACGAAAAAAAAAGAACGCAAAAAAATTAACTAACTAAAACAAAAATGCAAAAAAAACTAACGAACTAAAACAAAAACGCATAAAAAAGAACGCAAAAAAAAGAACAAACTAAAACGAAAACGCAAAAAAAGAACAAAAAAAAATAACGAGAAAAAAAAGAACGCAAAAAAATTAACGAACTAAAACGAAAACGCAAAAAAACGAACGAACTAAAACAAAAACGCATAAAAAAGAACGCAAAAAAAGAACGAACTAAAACGAAAACGCAAAAAAAAAAAAAAAAAAGAACGCAAAAAAAACGAACGCAAAAAAAACGAACGCAAAAAAATTAACTAACAAACGAAAACGCAAAAAAAAATAACGAACTAAAATAAAAACGCATAAAAAAGAACGCAAAAAAAAGAACAAACTAAAACGAAAACGCAAAAAAAGAACAAAAAAACGAACGAAAAAAAAAGAACGCAAAAAAATTTACTAACTAAAACTAAAACGCTAAAAAAACTAACGAACTAAAACAAAAACGCATAAAAAATAACGCAAAAAAAGAACAAACTAAAACGAAAACAAAAAAAAGGAACAAATAAAAAGGAAGGAAAAAAAAGAACGCAAAAAAAATCACGAACTAACACGAAAACGCAAAAAAACTAACGAACTTCAACAAAAATGCTAAAAAACTAATGCAAAAAAAAGAACAAACTAAAACGAAAACGCAAAAAAATAACACAAAAAACGAACGCAAAAAAAACGAACGCAAAAAAATTCACTAACTAAAACGAAGGAAAGAAGAACACGTCAGTGTGTCACACCTCCAACCTGTGCTCCATCTTCTCAACAACACTGTTCTGTCTCCAGCTCAAGATGAACAACACGTCAGTGTGTCACACCTCCAACCTGTGCTCCATCTTCTCAACAACACTGTTCTGACTCCAGCTCAAGATGAACAACACGTCAGTGTGTCACACCTCCAACCTGTGCTCCATCTTCTCAACAACACTGTTCTGACTCCAGCTCAAGATGAACAACACGTCAGTGTGACACACCTCCAACCTGTGCTCCATCTTCTCAACAACACTGTTCTGACTCCAGCTCAAGATGAACAACACGTCAGTGTGACACACCTCCAACCTGTGCTCCATCTTCTCAACAACACTGTTCTGTCTCCAGCTCAAGATGAACAACACGTCAGTGTGTCACACCTCCAACCTGTGCTCCATCTTCTCAACAACACTGTTCTGACTCCAGCTCAAGATGAACAACACGTCAGTGTGACACACCTCCAACCTGTGCTCCATCTTCTCAACAACACTGTTCTGACTCCAGCTCAAGATGAACAACACGTCAGTGTGTCACACCTCCAACCTGTGCTCCATCTTCTCAACAACACTGTTCTGACTCCAGCTCAAGATGAACAACACGTCAGTGTGACACACCTCCAACCTGTGCTCCATCTTCTCAACAACACTGTTCTGACTCCAGCTCAAGATGAACAACACGTCAGTGTGACACACCTCCAACCTGTGCTCCATCTTCTCAACAACACTGTTCTGTCTCCAGCTCAAGATGAACAACACGTCAGTGTGACACACCTCCAACCTGTGCTCCATCCTCTCAACAACACTGTTCTGACTCCAGCTCAAGATGACTGTGACACACATAGATATATATAGAACACTAGATAGCTTGCCCGCGCTGCCGGCCAATGGAGAGCGACGTCACTGAACCGCCGCCATCTTGCTCCAGTTAGCCTTGAGTGAGAGTGAGTGAGCTGCACAGACAAAAATACTCATAACTCGCTGAAATATTGACGGATTTACAAACGGTTTGGTTTATTACAAGCATTATTAACGTGGCTATGATTCAAGCGGTTTGTAAAAAAAAAACATCTTTAATTTTTTTTTTATAAGTATGCAGTATCATAACTTCTTTGATGTTTATAGCAAACCAACCCGTTTGTAAATCCGTCAATATTTCAGCGAGTTATGAGTATTTTTGTCTGTGCAGCTCACTCACTCTCACTCAAGGCTAACTGGAGCAAGATGGCGGCGGTTCAGTGACGCTGGTGACTCCGCCTTAAGCTATCTAGTGTTCTATAGATATCTATGGTGACACAGACCTGACAAAAGACCAAAGAGGTCTATCCTCCAGTATTTAAATGAGAAATACTCTGACCCTGTGACAGATGACCTTCTGGGGCGGATTTAGGATTGTAGGAGATCCGGGGCTTAGCCCAGATGGGGAACGAAATGCACGCATAGCAGCGTGCAGGGGAACACTTTGCTGCCTGCGACACCACAACCTTTAACTTACCACCACCGTAAAGCGGACAAAAGGCACTAGAGAACACTTATAAATTCACACCCTTTAATGAAGCAAACAAATGCCATAATAATAATATACTTTATTTGTATAGCACCTTTCATACAAGAATTGCAGCTCAAAGTGCTTCAAAGAAGTGGGGGGGGGGGGGGGGGGGGGGGGAAACACTGTACAACTGTACAAGCAAAACTGTACATTGGAATATTGACAACCATACTAGGTAATTTACTGTACATTGGAGGGGGTTGGGGGGACACACACACTGTACAAACAAGCAAAACTGTACATTGGAATATTGACAACCATACTAGGTCATTTACTGTACATTTTTAAGGGGGTTGGGTTAGGACATTTACAGGGGCCAGTTTCGAATTGCAGTCTCCCGTAGGTGTTCTTTGAGAGTGGTTTTGAAAGTGGGTAGTGATTCACATTCCTTTACAGCTTTAGGTAGGGCGTTCCACATTGATGTGGCATAATTGCGAAACGTGTTTAGTCCCTTGTTACTTATATCCCATCATATATATTTGTATAGAACTACATCATTGATGGGCTGAGGCTAGTTATGTTATGTATATCAGGGAAGACTGTGCTCAACCTTTATATTGTATTTACAGTCTTGTCCTAAGTGTGATGATATATTGAATGTATTGTTGGCCTGTGTACAGTACTGTGAAAACAAATCCCCCCTGGGACATTCAACAAACTTACAGTATTGTAGGAGCCATTTCATTTGATTTAATAGTTTTGACTAAATAGCGCCGCCACTGGTCGCCTCGTAAAATGGCACCATGGTGCTCCTATTAATTATGGCACAGCTGTGTGTAAACGCACGCCAGACGAGAAACAGTTTTTCAACCGCTCGCTTGCTACACACACACACAGCGCAGATTGAATGAATGAAAGACTGAAAAGAAAGACTTTGTTTAGAATCATTTTGAGTTTATTTGAAACCCTTTTGCTGCGCCTGTTTGTTTTGAAACCCTTTTAGTACAAGTCTGGAGCCTGTTTTGTTTCATTTGTTTGCCCCGTTATTATTTGAAACTTTACGCAACTCCTTCCATAAAACTCAACCGGTTCGAAACCCATCAGATGCAACTATCAACAAACATCAAACAGTGAGTAACAAACAGCCCAAGTCAATGTGGTGTGAGCGCGTTGAAGACGTATCCTGGCTTAGATAGGCAAATTGAGCCTACATTCAAGTTGAAAAACTCTCTGATACGGACACAAGTAATGGAATTTGATGGATCAAAATGATCTAATGGATGTGTCACGCTATTGAGAACAATGGAATGTACAATACAATTGGATAAATGTACGCGAAAGATGCGCATTTAAAATGGTATAAAACTGATCTACTGGATGTGTCACGCTATTGAAAACAATGGACTGTGCAATATGATTGAATAAATGAACGCGAAAGACGCGCATTTCAAAATGGAATTGGAAGATCAAAGTATCTAATGGATGTGTGATGCTATTAAAGACAATACAATGTGCGATATCATATGGATAAATGGACGCCAAAGACGCGCATTTCAAAATAGAATTGGAGGATCAAAATCTAATGGATGTGTGATTCTATTAAGGATAATGCAATGTGCGATATCATGTGGATAAATGAACGCCAAAGACGCGCATTTAAAGTGGATCTGAAGGAATATATGTCGTCATCAAATAAACCTGTGCACCGTTATAAATAGATAAATAGATGCTGCTTAACGATGTCTGGGCAAGATAAAGAGGAATTGGGCCATTCTGGGCCATTCTGCTGTGATTGTGACTGAAGGTGCTGATGCAGCTGCTGTGATTGAAGTTACCACCGTTCACACTTCTGATACAAATGTTAACTTGCCTGTGGTTGAGGGAAAGAGACAAGTGAAACCCACGCAACGGGCACTTGAGGCTAATTATACAAAACAATGTAATCGAAGAAAAGCTAAACTTGGACAACTCACAAGCAAAAGAAATGTGTTACAAGCACTTATGGTTGATTACAGAAATGTTGAATTGGTTAAACAAGAATACAATGAATTTAATTCTAAAACAAATGACTTCAAATCACTTCACAAAACAGTACAGCAGCTGTTATCAGAAGAGGAAGCGGCAGAAGAACAAGATCAGTGGTACATGCCGAAGTTCAAAATCATATGTGAATTTCATGATAAGGTTATAGAATGGATAAATAATGCCCCTGCAGCTATGGCACAAAAGCCACCAGAAGTGACACCTGCAGCAGTGACACCAGCACAAAGTGTGAAATCATTTGGCAATAATTCAGTTGGCATGAAATCCACTTCAAGCACCGCAGCATTAAGACAGGTAGAGGCCGAAAGAGCCAATCTAGCCACACGTTCTGCTTATCTCAAGCAAAGACAAGAATTTGCATTTCAGGAGGCACAGCTCAAAGCAAGAAAGGAAGCATTTGAATTAGAAGTGGAAATTGCAGCTGCTGATGCCATGTTAAAGGTTCTGGATGTTACTAAACATGTAGACACCAGGCTTGATGTTAACCCCTTAATCCACATCAATCCACTTTATTTTGACTCAATGCGATCCTTACCAGTGGACAGCCAGAAGGTTAATCATGGATTGGATGATGAAGAGGAAGATGATGACTATGAAGAGGATGATGAGGCTGAAGAGAATAATGATGATGATGATGATGATGATGATGATGATGATGATGATTATGATGATGATGAAAATTATGAATTTGAAGGAGCAGCTTCCCATCCACCACTGAGACGAAGGTCTCAACATGCCCCTAGTGGTCAATTACGGCAGCCACAGAAACAAATGGCTCAGCAGCCTACAAGGTCACGAATATCTGTTGCTCACCAACAACCCCAACAGCCTAACCCAAACTTTGGCTTGCAAGATGGTGCTCAGGTTAATGTTCAACCAGGCGGAGCCATGATGGACATTTTGAGAAAACAAAATGAAATCACAGAAATGTTAATTCAAGAACAGAGGTTCTCACTCTTGCCTTCTAGAGAGATTCCTGTTTTTAAAGGTGATCCATTAAGTTATGTCTCTTTCATTAGTACATTTGAACATTGTATAGAAAGCAAGACAAGTAACAACAGAGATCGACTGCTCTTTCTTGAACAGTTTACAGATGGAGAACCAAAGGCAATTGTGAGAAGCTGCCTTCACATGGATTCCCAAAAAGGCTATGTGAAAGCAAAACGGCTGCTGCGCAAACATTTTGGAAATGAGGTTTTCATTGCTGCTGCCTATCAGGAACAAATTCTGAATTGGGATGCAATCCGATCGGAAGATGGTAAAGCCTTACACAAATACTCACTCTTCTTGAGAACATGCTGCAATGCTATGAGCAATAATGAAATTCTGCAAGACATGAACAATCCTTCACACTTGAAATCTGTCTTGTCAAAACTGCCATTCAAGCACAGAGAGAGGTGGAGGACAGTAGCATATGGTTACTATGAGCGTACACACAGAAGAGCTAAGTTCCCACAACTTGTAAATTTCATTGAAAGGCAAGCAAACATTGCCATTGATCCCCTCTTTGGAGAAATACAAGACACAAAACCGAAAGAAAAGAGGACAATCCCTTCTCCCCGAAATAGTAATTTGAAATACATACCAGTTTCATCATACACTAAGAGCAGTTTTGCGACAGTAACAGAATCCTCAGAACCACCAAGCACAAGCAGCTCTGCAGCCGTGCAACAGAAAACATGTTTCTTTTGCAAAGAAAACCACAGCACAGACCTGTGCAAGACATTGGATAAGAAAATACACAAAGACAAAGTTGAGTTCTTTAAAGTAAATGGTTTATGTTTTGGTTGTGTGACTCAGGGTCACATGAGTAAGGACTGTGAAAGACGTGTGACTTGTAAAATATGTACAAAGAAGCATCCTACTGTGTTGCACATTGAATTTAAAAAAGATACAAGTCAAACTAGTCCAAGCACCGATAGCATGTCAGTGGGCAGTGCATTAGTCACCATGAAAAGGCCTATCCATACTGGGGCCGGTGACCAACAGAAACTGTCAATTGTTCCTGTACAAGTCAAGTTGTTGAATTCTAACCAGGTACTTCAAACGTACGCTTTCCTTGATCCAGGAAGCACTGGAACCTTCTGTACTGAAGCTTTAAGGAAGCAACTGAATGCTAAGGCGACACCAACTCGAATCCTACTTCGTACTCTAGGACAAGAAAGGGTCATAAGTATTAACCGAATCAATGGGCTGGAAGTGTCAAGTCTTGAAGGAGATGATTTCCTAAAACTGCCACCACTCTATACTCAAACAGAAATTCCTGTAACCAAGCAACAAATTCCCACTCAGGATGATGTGCAAGAATGGAACTACCTAAAAGAGGTTAAGTTGCCATATATTGATGCAGATATTGGACTCCTGATTGGTAATGATGCAGCTAAGTTTATGGAACCGTGGGCAGTAATTAATAGCAAGGGTAATGGGCCCTATGCTGTAAAGACAAGACTTGGATGGGTGGTTAGTGGGCTTCTACACAAACCCACAATAAGCCATAAGCAGCCAACCCATATTTCCGGCAATCGCATATCAATAATACATTTGAATGACCTCATGATCCAAAAAGGGAAATTCAAGAAAGATGTGGAGTTTCACAAAAGAAGGACTCACCATGGAGTACGCCACCCAAAGAAACGCAGACTGCGTGTAATCATGGCAAAGGCAAGAGACGCCCCCTTGAAACGGGTTACAACACCCAGAATGGAACTTACTGCTGCAGTACTAGCAGTGAAAGTGAACAGGAATGTGGATGAAGATACATTCAGAACCCAAGTGAACACCAAGATCAACCCTGCAGACCATGTGTCCCGAGGTCTTACAGCTGATGCATTTAAGTGTGAAAACTGGAAGAAGGGACCGGACTTCCTACAGGAAAAAGAAGAGACATGGCCTAACTTACCTGCTGATCTCACCCCCATACCAGCCGACGATCCGGAAGTCAAAAGAGAGAAGGTTACAGTCAATACCATTCAGATGATGGATCAAGATCCTACTAGCACTCTCATACACCACTACTCAAGTTTCTACAAATTGAAAAGAGCTGTAGCATGGATGTTGTATTTGAGAACTCACCTTTTGCAGTTGAGTAAGAAAAGGAAAGATCTGATGCAAATTCAAGAACCAGACGCAGACAAACAAAGACAGACAATTGAAGTGGAGATGAAAAAATTCAAAAACACTGTAAAGGCACACAACCTCTCTCTGGATGAACTGGACATTTCAGAGATAGCCGTTGTAAAATTCTGTCTCAAACAAGGATTTCAAGAGGAAATCAAAACATTGCAGAAAGGAAGTTTTTGAACGTGCAGAAACACAGTTCAACCTACAAGCTTGATCCCAAACTTGAAAACGAAGCCATAAGAGTGGGTGGGAGATTAAGCAGAGCAGCCATGCCAGAAGATGCAAAGCACCCTGCTATCCTCCCAAAAGACCATGTGTATGCAAAGTGCCATTGGAGACAAGTACAGTACCTGTCAGATCTATTTTGGACTAGATGGATAAAAGAATACCTACCTCTTATGAATGTACGTCAAAAATGGAACCGCGTCCGCAGGAACTTTGAAAAGGAAGACATTGTGATCATAGCTGACACGAATGCACCAAGAGGATCCTGGATGTTGGCTAGAGTCCTGGAAACAATGCCAGACTCAAGAGGACTTGTGAGAAGTGTGCGTCTTCAGACAAAAACCAGTGTACTTGAAAGGCCCATCAGCAAGATTTGCCTGCTGGTGCCAAACTCAAATTAGGTACTGAAGATTCAAACAGGCCTATACACCATGCCTGTTTCCCACCTCACAAGTATTTATTTTGTTTTGAACATTTTGTATGGCTCCAGCAGTTTTTTGATTTTGTATTGTTATTAGAGCCTGCCCATAACAATAGGGGCCGGTTATGTAGGAGCCATTTCATTTGATTTAATAGTTTTGACTAAATAGCGCCGCCACTGGTCGCCTCGTAAAATGGCACCATGGTGCTCCTATTAATTATGGCACAGCTGTGTGTAAACGCACGCCAGACGAGAAACAGTTTTTCAACCGCTCGCTTGCTACACACACACACAGCGCAGATTGAATGAATGAAAGACTGAAAAGAAAGACTTTGTTTAGAATCATTTTGAGTTTATTTGAAACCCTTTTGCTGCGCCTGTTTGTTTTGAAACCCTTTTAGTACAAGTCTGGAGCCTGTTTTGTTTCATTTGTTTGCCCCGTTATTATTTGAAACTTTACGCAACTCCTTCCATAAAACTCAACCGGTTCGAAACCCATCAGATGCAACTATCAACAAACATCAAACAGTGAGTAACAAACAGCCCAAGTCAATGTGGTGTGAGCGCGTTGAAGACGTATCCTGGCTTAGATAGGCAAATTGAGCCTACAAGTATACTTAGTTAATGTTACATCTTAGGATAGATTTGAGTCATGTTCTGTATACATAACGTTACATTATGATGAATTGAAAATGGGGGACCCTGATGTAAACAAGACGAAAGTCTTTCTCTGGTCTGCATCCCCTTAACAATTGTATGTATTGAGCTGTACTGTACTGTACCCATTCTGCAATCTGTTAATAAACTTTTCAATCAATCAATCAATCAACATACTAACATATAAGGGCATACTTAGTGTGGAGTGCAGATATCAAAGACCATCAGCCAGTTATTCACTTTATTTTTATAATTATTATCCTGGCTTGTTTGGATTCTTACCATAACATAATATAACATTACCTTGCAATCTTTCATTTTCATTATTATAACATAACATTACTGATAGACAGTTAACGTTAGCAAACCAGCACAGTAACGTCAGTCACCTTTCAAATAAGAGTCACAAACCTGAAGCATCATCCGTTTCATCACTGCTGTCAGAGACTCAGCCCTGGTGGTCTCTGACAGGGACAAGTTGCAGGTTGAAAAAGCCCTCAGCTCTGAACTCGGTAGAATCTGCACCTGGCTTGCTGATAACAAACTATCATTACACCTGGGTAAAACAGAATCCATTCTCTTTGGATCAAATGGCAAACTCAGCAAGGCCAACGGCTTCTCTGTTACAGTGGGTGACATTATTGTCACAAGGAAAGATGAAATTACCTACCTGGGTTCCATCCTAGAGGCAAATCTTTCATGTGACAAAATAGCAACCCATGTAATTAAAAAAAGTCAACCAACGAACTAGATTCTTGTACCGGATCTCCTCTCTGGTAAACAAGAATACCTTGAAGACTCTAACAGGAGCACTCATTCAAGGGTACTACTACGACTATGCTTTGTTACATTGTTACTCAGCTGATAGAGTTGTACCCTTCCTGATGACTTGTCGTACAGAACTTGTAAGTCGCTTTGGATAAAAGCATCAGCTAACTTTACCCCTGCACATTTTGACAACCTAGGATGGCTTAGAGTAGACGACAGAGTACAGCAACCTGCAATGGGCCTGGTCTACTCTACAAGATACACTACTACACCACTGGGATGTACATGTCGAAATACTTCCCAAAGGTCAGGTAATTCCATGCCCACAACACCAGAGGGAGTTCCACAAATCATGTTCAACCCAGATTCGGCTCAAACAAGGGACTAAACATGTTTCGCAATTATGCAACAATAATGTGGAACGCCCTACCCAAAACCAGGAAGGAATGTGAATCCCTACCCTCCTTCAAAACCGCTCTCAAAGAGCACCTACGGGTGGCTGCAATTAGAAATGGGCCCCTGTAAATATCCAAATCCCCCCCCCCCCCCACCAATGTACAGTTTCTTCCCCTTTGGATGTATATATTTTTTATGATCTCTTTTTACTACACAGTTCTGTATATCTGTTTGTCGTGTATGTCATAAATGTCATGATGAATTGAAAATGGGGGACCCCGATGTAAACAAGACGAAAGTCTTTTTCTGGTTTGCATCCTCTTAGCAGTTTGTTTTGTATTGAGCCGTACTGTATTGTACCCATTCTGCAATCTGTTAATAAAGTTTTCAATCAATCAATCAAGTCAGCTGCTGATACTGCTGCGGATGTTGTTGTTGTTGTTGTTATTGTCATCAGCTGCTGATACTGCTGCTGTTACTGCTGCTGCACTGCAGCAACTCCTTCCTGCTTTGAAGAAAAAAACCTCGGAATACACCTGGAATAATTGAGGAAACACTTCTTCTTCAGGGCAGGGCAGGCTACACAGTACGCAGGCTACCTGTCCTGCTGTAGTTTTTATTTTCACTTTGTGCAGCTTGATTTGATTGTATTTCATGAAAAAGGTGTTTTTCAGAGATGGAAGTAACTTGAGAAAAGGTTTAGCATTTTTCTATTCCAGTTTTGCACGATAAATGTTCTTAAAATACCTCTGTACTATGTGAAATATGTCCTAGTAATACAAGAGTACAGTAATAGCTGCCATACCAGTGTTTTACCCCTTCAGAAACGTTTATATAGACATTTTAAAATAAATGAATATACCGTGATATTATATTATAAGTCATTCTGCTTTGGCCATTTGATTAACAAATGGAGTGCAAGTTTGCAAAAGCTGCGACTACGCACACACATTAATCCATTTACGCACGCACGCTCGCACGCACGCACGCACGCACGCACACACACACACACACACACACACACACACACACACACACACACACACACACACACACACACACACACACACACACATTTTAATACGTTATTTGGTTCCACAAATTATATTACATAAACAGGGAATCAAATGTATCGGGGCCAAGCAGCACTGAACACTTAAGGGTACACATAGCACCTCCTTCTCCACGTGGCTAAGCTGCCAATAATAGCTGAGACAGAGCAATATTTGGCAATTTGTTTGGCTTTTCTTTTAGACATTGCAGCAATTCTCAGACCGGTCATGGTGCATTTGTGTACATGGCCAAGACCTCCGAACACAAGTACACTATATCTACACCTATACCCAAGGTCAGCCATCACACTGAGCAGTGGTTGGTATTTGATATACTTGTCCCGGAAGGCCTGGTCCATGTACAGATCAAAGGTACAGCCTACTTCTATGACCAGCAACTCTCCGTGGCTGGTGTCAACAAAAACAACGTCCGGTGTATTTGGTATGTTAGCAAAAACATCGTTGGTAAGGCCAAACGCACTCTGGTTTCACTCTGGCATGTTTGTACATTGCTGCACTAGATGGTGATATGTTTCATACCACATCAGACACAATGTCCACAATACGGTCATGACGAGCGATGTACAGGTGTTTGTATGCATTACATCCGTTTGTTATGTGTGCAATGGATTCTAGGTGTTGTGAATCCTGATGGTTTAAACAGAATGGACTGTGAGTTTGAGGATACCAAGTGGACAGATTGTGTTGACACTCACTCACTCACTCACTCACTCACTCACTCACTCACTCACTCACTCACTCACTCA
>NC_140167.1:103236180-103516180 GCF_963971535.1 Notolepis coatsorum | reverse complement strand
GGAGGAGAGAGAGAAGGGGATGTGGCCCCGGATGCATAAGTCACATGCTGCTACATTCATGAGCTCACTGCGAATATCTTCGGGACACGAGTGAAACAATTAGCTGTTATCTTAGCCCCCGAGGCCGCGCTGCCTCCTAAAGAGGGGGCTTAGTATCCCCTTTATAAGTGCTGAAGCCCCACCTACCAAGCCTCAGGGACAACAGCGCTTTAAAAGAACTATTTGGTTTTATGTGATATTCTTGGATGACTCAACCACGAGTCACCGTACGACGTGGTGTTAGACACAGTTCACATAAGCTCTGTTTAGTTCTGCAACCGAGCTGCGTTTCCAACTGAAAAATGAGTTGTCGAACAGATGTCCGATGAGAAATGCTCTCAACCGAATGAAAAAATATTTGTATCCTTTGACCACACAACTTAATTGTGATTAGATTCATTCCTGTGTGCCTGTAATTATGTGTGGTATGCACGCAAGTTTATATAGTCCTAATGCAATTTCCCTGATTACTGAATAGCTCATTTATTATGGTTAAAGGGATAACTTGTCATTCATAATTTATTTTCTCTGCTTTTTATTCACCATACTCTTCATTCTTCGCCCATACTTTTCACTTTTACTTCATTCAGAGGGAAATCTGCATTGGCATGTAAGCTAAAAAGCTAAAAAAAAGTCATTGCTTTCAAAACGGTATATGCTTTGATGCTCTGAGGATGGTTGTTGACGGAAAGTTTGCAATAAGAAGAACACAAAAACGATTCTCACACAGATCTGAACGTGTGGATGCTTTCTTTGTTTCAGTCTGCTTTTTCATTTTAGCTCGAGCACCTCAGCTGATTGTGACACTGGGCGAGTAGTGTTTTTTAGAATACTAACAAGGGGGAAACGGACAGATGCTGGAACGAATCTCCCAGACTGCGACCGTGAAGGAGAAACACTGTTGTGATTCGATAATATCAAATGTCGTAATGCCCCTTTATGCCTTACAAATCAAAACACCCGGACCCTGAAGTGGTACACCGCCGGGCCGGGGCCAACAATCTCCAGTTGCAATGCAATTTTTATGATCCAGACTCCGAGAGGATTGTTTCTGCTTTCAAATCCAGAACGAATCACACAAACTCACGGCGGTTATTTCCCTATACGTCTCCTCCTCCAAGTGCCTTCGGGGTCATCGAGTGCCTGTGGGGAAATCACGGCACGCTAAATCTGTCACCGTCCTAAAGGTACGGTCCCCACAACCCACTTTTTCAGCTTTTATAAATGGCCATCGGTGGGTCTGAAGTCGTTTAATGCGCAATCCATCTGCTCCCCACAGCTCTGAGGGGAGGAAATGAGGAGATCTATAATCTATACCTGCACCGGGGCGAGAGATGATCTGATGACGTGGAGGAAAATGAGCGATTTGGTGTCGGGGGCCACGGTTTATCTTTTCACGAGACGTATTTTATTTGCCTTAGATAACTCCAACGGTATGAAAAGAGTATGCAGACAGGTATTTGCTTTATAAACGCCTCAACTCTCCGATGAATCATGAACCGCCCCTTCAAAAAAATAAAAAAATAGAAAAACTTAAATCAGATGCAAAAGTTTATGATCCATTACTCACACACTGTTAGACATTTCCCAAATAGTCCTCCACCCTACATATGTGATTGTGTGTGCGTGTGTGTGTGTGTGTGTGTGTGTGTGTGTGTGTGTGTGTGTGTGTGTGTGTGTGTGTGTGTGTGTGTGTGTGTGTTAATCGAGTTTGTGGTTGCTGCAGGCTATGTACAGAGGTAGAAAGTAATCTCACTACCTTAGTAAGTGTACTTGAGTTACACAATCTTTATAAAAAAAAGAAATATATATATATATGCGTTCTAGGTACCCTTGACCAAGGTACTGGCATTAGGACTGGAGTTGGGCCCCGGGTACTGGGTTGTGGCTGCCCCACCGCTCCTTAGGTCATTTTTCACCACATAACCAATAGATGGATAACTTTCCATATATGGCATCTTCGTTTTGTTTTTTCACAGAAAAAATGATGTTATTCTGTGCTTTATTTCTATTGTAGTGGACAAGATGGACATTGTCGCATTGACGCACATTTCCCATAATGTCGGCGTGTTCCAGGTAGATTCTGAATTGCTATTGCTGCCCCCCCCCCTCATGCAGCTCTGCCAAGAGAGGTCTGGAGAAATTCACACTATAATAAATATATACATTTTGTTGTGCTACTAAGCTCCTCCCCCGTCTGAAAAGTCCATACAAACAAGAATTAGGATTTGTTAAAGACCACAGCTTTTGTGTTTGATGTTCTGGCCCAGCTGAGACATGAGGCAATTTTTCACCCTCATACAGACAGTTAAGATAATAGACAAATTCATAATTCAATCAGGCAATTCATTATTATTTCTTAACTCCTTACCTCCGTAACAATGCCTGAAGAAGGTAGTACATATCACAGCTCTTGCCTAAAAAAGCTTCAACTACCATAGTTATTCTCATATTTCTTTGTTGAGTTACAGGCAGGCCCTTCATCCTACAGCAGTGCTAGGCGAAAAGATAGACTGAGTAGCAGCCACTGAGACTGAAAACCACACACCTGAGTCTACTGAGACAAAACAATGTCAAAGGGAGAAACTTTGCCTAAGAGTAAACAGACACACTGCAAAATAACTAAGAAATGACATACAGTATATAGAGACATCAGCAGTACTGTCAGAGGTTGCCCTTCCTTCCAGACCTTCCTGTACCGTCATGTTTGTCCTTCCCAAGGTCCTGATGCTCCATAGGATCCTGAGGTCTCTATGGTGACAGCAGAACTCTGCCATTCTAGCGAAGCCTCTGGAGAACTGTCCGCCTCTCAACGCCACGGTAGCAGCCGCTCCGACTGTCAAGACCATCCCTTAATTTATTCCATACAAACTGCTTGCACGTGTTGGATTCTGCCTTGCCCTCAAGGTTAAAGCACTTCCCCCGCTCTCAGTGGCGCCCGAGGAAGCGATGGAGAGAGAGAGGACAGTTGGCAGGGAGATAGATCTTCTGCTCTCTGCTGCAGCCGCATACAGTGGTGGCTCTTATTTCCCATCCACACCTCACAACTTAGAGAGGTCATACCCGGCTGGGGGGAATTGGTTCCAGAGACATTTATGTCTGATGTTGTGTTGATTCTCGGCCTGTTTGTGATCACAGCTTCACATCCACATTAAAATCAAGTCAGAAATAACATGAGGCAACACCCCTCACATGGCGAGCAATTACCATCAGTGTCATTGGGCCGCTCGGAAAAATGGGAAGTTAAGGGGTTGATGGGAGTCAAAGAGTAGGTCTTAGTACCGTCACACTGGTGTCATTAGAATTTTGCTAACTGAAAATTCAAGCAAAGTTGTTTGAGAATTCCAAGACAGAATTATGAGAAAGAAAACGATGGTGTCCCAGAATTCCAAAAATACGACTGTGAGGAAACGTCTCTCCAGTATCTGGTGGTGTTACATTGTCGGGCAGCAGTAGTGAGACACTCCCTCCCTCAATAACTACTGTCCAGGTGCCCTTGAGCAAGGCAACTGCTCCAGGGGCCAGTAGCAAGGTCATGTCAAGGACCCCCAAATTGACATGTAATAGGTCGAGGACCCCCATTTGACCCCCAAGACCTTGCCTCAGGGACCCCCATCTGAGAAGATATTTGTTGTTAGATGTGATTGAATCCATAATTCCATAACTGTCTATAATGTATATAGGTGGGGAGAGTGAAACCTATGGTCAGAATAGTCATTCTCTCGTTGTGCTAACTTCTTGTGGTCTCTAACTACACACCCTCAAGACCCCTACGCTCTGCATCTTCTGGCCGCCTCAGACCTACTCCTATTCGAGCTCCGGGAGGGTCATCAAAGAGAAGTCGCTTATTCTCGGTCCTTGCCCCACAATGGTGGAACGAACTTCCCACCACAGTTAGGACAGCCGAAACCCATCCAATCTTTCGCCGTCGACTAAAGACGCATATACATCCCAACATATACATATACATATACAGACGCGTATACATCCCTCCCCAAGCGAATGTCGCCAGGGCGCTGGCGGAGCTACACGATCATCTGAACACACATCAAATCAAACACCCAGACGCGGCCATGATCGTAGCCGGGGATTTCAACCAAGCGAATTTGAAGAAAGTAATGCCGTCTTTCTTTCAACACGTCTGCTCCACCAGAGGAGGAAATACACTCGATCACTGCTACACCCCGTTCAGAGCCGGATACAAGGCTGTACCGGCTCCACCATTAGCGGGAACGACGAGCACGTCGGATCATGCCGCCATTATCCTGGTACCGGCTTACAAACAAAGATCACGTGACGCCGTCGTGTCACGTGAGGTAAAAAGATGGACCGACCAATCAGAGGCCATGCTTCAGGACGCACTCGAAGACGTCGACTGGGGAATGTTTGAGGGAAGCGCCAGTGACGTCAGCGAGTTCACAGACACTGTGGTGTCCTTCATAACAACACTTCCTGATAGTATCATCCCCACAAAGAAGGCGATGGTGTTCCCGAACCAGAAACCATGGGTGGACAGTACTATCAGAGCAGCTCTGAACTCTCACACCACTGCCTACAACCTTGGCAGAGAGTCAGGAAACATGGAAGAGTACAAGACAACAGTCTATACACTCTGCGCAAGGCTGTTAAACTTGCGAAAAAGACAGTTAAGATAATAGACAAATTCATAATTCAATCAGGTAATTCATTATTATTTCTTAAAGGGGAACTATCTTATAAATGGCCTTTTTCAGTGTTTAGCATTGTTTCCTAGCTATGTGGACTTATATTAATATGATCTATGTCTCTAATTCTCATATTGGCGCATTCTTCCAATTCTCCTCTCACAATATTCACCCTCACTGAACTGAGTCATCTGAAAATGTGATGATTTGTGATGTCAGAGAGACACCGCTGCATGTTAATCTGCCAGACAAGATGGAGGCACAAATGGCACAGAATGACACAAGAGGCTTATGGCCGGGACTGAGGACGATAACTGACTACAAAGTCGCGGACCAGCTCAACACCTTCTACACCTTCTACGCGCGGTTTGGTGGAAACAGCGGCGCCGCTAGCTCAACGGCTAGTGACATCACTGGCGCGCCGGCTGTTGTGGAGGGGGGGGGGGGGCATCCGCGGGGGGGGCGGGGACGCTCTCTTATTGACGGTACACAGTGTGAGAAGAGCATTTATGCAGGTGACCCCCAGAAAGGCTGCTGGCCCAGATGGAATAACAGGATGCATACTTAAGTCCTGTGCTAACCAGCTAGCCCCTGTGTTCACCACCATATTTAATCGATCCCTGGAGGAGTCAGTGGTCCCTGCCTGCTTCAAGATGTCTACCATTATCCCGGTACCAAAGAAACCCTCCCCAGCAGGTCTCAATGACTACAGACCGGTGGCACTCACCTCTGTGGCCATGAAATGTTTCGAGAGGCTGGTCAAGGATCACATTTGTGCCTCCCTCCCCAGTGATATGGACCCTATGCAATTTGCATACAAGCCAAACAGGTCCACTGACGATGCGGTCTCCCAAGTACACTGAACTCTCCACACACAAGCACACATGAGCACACACGACACACACACTGTACACGCTCACACACTAGCAGCCACTTTAACATGAGCAAGCACACACTCATGCTGCACACGCCCACACTTACGGCCACTAAGGAAAGGTCACTTTAAAAATAGTATAGTATAACCTGAGATTGTATAAATTAGCATGTACAGAAAGACCCAGTCGCTCATCCGTAGCTAACAGTGTATTGCACTACCAAAGGACCTAGCATGCTCTGTAAATAACTTATGTACATATACCGATATGCCCTACTATGTTACTTGTTTATTGCACAATGTTACTTGTTTATTGCACAATGTTGTTCTATTGGATTCTATTATATGTTATTACTACTGTATTGCACATCGTTGCGGGCAAGACCACCCGCATTTCATTGTATACTTGTATGCCGTGACAAATAAAACTCTTGACTTGACTTGTCTTCTATCATTATCTGAAAATAATAATAATAATAATAATAATAAAAAAAAAAAAAAAAAAAAAAAAAATCTAACCCTAACTAACCTTACTGTCATGCACTTGTCTTAATACTAACCTACACTATAGCACTCAACACTTTGATGAACATTGTTACTCAGCTGATAGAGTTGTACCCTTCCTTTTTGTCATAGTCCTCGACTATGCGCTCAGGAAGGCCATCAATGGACGGGAGCAGGAACTTGGTAACCCCAAGGAGATCGAGACGACACCCCGCCATAGTCCTAACAGACCTTGACTACGCGGACGACATCAGCCTGCTCTCTGACCACGTGGAGCAGGCACAGGAACTCCTGTGCAGAGTGGAGACGGAGTGCGCCAAGGTTGGCCTTAGGCTAAATGCCAAGAAAACCGAGGTCATAATGTATAACATCCTCCCGGATCATCCACCTCTAAGGACAACAGGAGGCTCTGCTCTAAAGGAAGTTGGTGATTTCAAATACCTGGGCTCGTGGGTCAACTCGTCCGAGCAAGACCTTAAAGTAAGGAAGGCGCTTGCGTGGAGGGCTCTGAATGGCATGACCAGTGTGTGGAAATCCAACCTCCCCGTCAAATCAAGCTCAACTTCTTTCATGCAACAGTTGAGTCTGTCTTTTTGTATGGCAGTGAATGCTGGACCTTGAAGCCCACCCTGCAGAAGTCCTTGGATGGGTGCTTGTTATGTACCATGAGCTTGATCACTCCTGTGTCACTGGGCATGCAGGTGAGGGCTGCTAATTAGCTAATTGCTGCTGATTGGTTACCTGCTGGCAGGTTAAAACCAGTCCCTGAGACACACATGCACTCTGACGGTGGCTAGAGGAGTGTGTGAAAACCGAGACTTGTCACGTTCTCCCATTCTTTGTTCTTTAGTTTGTAACAGTAATTCATTGTTAGAGTAGTCTTTTGGGTTAAACACAGGTTTTGGTGTCGGTTTGCACATAGGTTGCGTCCCTTTGAGCCAGGGTCGTAACAGTGCTACACCAGAATGATGCGTGTGGTGCTCAACATCAACAGGGATGAGCATGTCACTAATGCAAACTTGTATGGGGGGGTGCTAAGGTAGAGCGAGAAAGTGGCAGTCAGGAGAATGAGGCTGGCACGTCACTGCCAGAGACATCATGAGATGCCAACCAGCAAACTTGTACTGTGGGAACCAACACACGGGCATCGTTCACGAGGACGTCCCACGTTAACCTACGTGGACGTACTCAGGAGAGATGCGGGAACAGAATGCACCGGCGAGCTAGCCAGATGCATGGAGGATCGGGATGACTGGAAGCACCGATGGAGGGCCCGTCCGAGGACGACCTAGATAGATAGATAGATGCTGTCTTGTTGTACAAAACTTGTAAGTCGCTTTGGATAAAAGCGTCAGCTAAATGACTAAATGTAAATGGGGGACCCCCTGGAACCCCCTCAAAGACCCCCCGGACCCCACTTTGAGAACCACACGTGTGGAGGTAGCAGACGCTACCCTTGAAGCGGATATGTGTGTCATTGTGCCATGCTATAATAATGTTTGTTGCTTCACCCTGGTTGTCAGTTGCATAAAAGCGACAGACGCGTCTCGTAATACCTGTCAGTCGCTCGCAACATTTACAATGTATACAACGTCCCCTGCCTGTTTTGTGATTGCATGCGGCCATGAACACAATGGGATGCAGGATGCTCCTGAAAAAGATGCTTATAGTCATCATTCCCTTGTGATACAGGTTATTGAATATAATGAGACTTCCTGAGCCAGAGGCCCCCATGTATGCAGAGGTGGCTTGTCACCACTGGGCCCTGGAAGCAACAGAGATGGGAAGAAAAGTTTTACATTCACTCTATTGTAATTCATTAGATCTATTTAAATAACACCATTTTTTTTAGTACTTTTCAAAACCTGTAAAGTATTCTACTTTTACTAGAGTACGTCTACTTACGTCTACCTCTCCCCTTCCTCTCAAAAATCATTGAGCGAGCCATTGCCTCCCAATTAAAATCCTACCTCGACAACAATAACCTTTATGATACCTTTCAATCCAGATTCCGCACCAGACACAGGACCGAAACCGCACTTCTAAAGGTCACCAACGACATACTCCTCTCTGCCGACTCTGGTTCCCTCTCCATCCTCATCCTCCTAGACCTCAGCGCTGCTTTTGACACCATCAGTCACCCCATCCACATCACTCGTTTCCAGTCCTCCGTTGGCATCCTTGGAATCCCCCTCACCTTGCTCCAATCATACCTTTCACACAGGCACCAATTCATCTTCATCAACAATTGCAAATCCCCAACTGCCCCCATCACTCATTGTGTCCCCCAAGGCTCAGTACTTGGTCCCCTGCTCTTCATCCTCTACATCCTTCCACTTGGTCTGATTCTCCGCCAACATGGCCTCCGCTTCCATTGCTATGCAGACGACACTCAGCTCTACCTCTCCACCAAGACTATCACTCCAGCCACTCTTTCCACCCTCACCACCTGCCTCACAGATATCAAAACATGGATGCAAAATAACTTTCTCAAACTAAACTGCAATAAATCAGAAATCATCATTATCGGTCCAAACTCCCTCACCAGCCACACCCATGATTTCTCCCTAAATATTGATGGTTCCATTGTCACCCCCTCCACTCATGTCCGTAACCTTGGCATCATCCTGGACTCCACCCTTTCTTTCCTCCCCCATGTGAACCACATAACAAAAACGGCTTTCTACCACCTCCGGAACATTGCTCGTCTCCGCCCCTCCCTATTACTCTCCGCTGCTGAAACACTGATTCATGCATTCATTTCATCAAGACTGGATTACTGTAACAGCATCCTCTACGGCTCACCAAACACTATCCTCAATAAACTCCATTATGTCCATTTACATTTACATTTGTCACCAAAACTCTGCTGCCCGCATGCTCACCTCCACCCGTCGCTACGATCACATCACCCCTGTCCTCCACGACCTCCATTGGGTTCCGATCAAATACAGGATACAAGTTAAAATACTTCTCATCACATTTAAAGCCCTCAACAACCTTGCCCCTCCCTACCTGTCTGACCTCCTCCACCGTCACACGCCCACCTGTCGCCTTAGGTCTGCAGATGCCAACCTCCTAACACCTCCCACGACCAAGCTCCGGACCTGGGGCGACAGGGCCTTTGCTGCTGCTGCCCCCTCCCTCTGGAATGCCCTCCCCAGCCATATCCGCGATGCAAACATCTTTTAAATCAGCCCTCAAAACCCACCTTTTCAATCTTGCTTTTGACCTCTAATTCTGTCGGTTTTATTTTATTTTGTCATGTATTATTTTTGTTCTGTTTTTGTTTTGCCATAGCTTTGTTTCTTCTACCCATGTAAAGCGTCTTTGAGCATCTGGAAAAGCGCTATATAAAATAGATGTATTATTATTATTATTATTATTACTTACTGTTCCTGCTACTGTTGCTTGAGTACTACTCTAAGTTCAAGTTCAAGTTCCTTTTATTGCCACACGGCCAGGCCGGTGGAATTCATAACTTCCACATCAGGTAAACCGTAAGCATGCGCTGTAGTCGACCAAGGTTGGGAAGATGTAATCAGTTACAGATGAACTGCTTGAAATTGTAATCAGTAGTGCAATCCATAGGATTTAAGCAATGTAAATTATGTCATGCAACTACTTTAGGATTAGCCTACTCTGCCTCTAAAATGTCAAATATCAAATATATTCCAGTTTACTGTTTAAACATATCACTATTCTATAATCATAGTCAACCATTATTTCAAGTTGTTAATAAAATCATTGCAATTAAAATGGAATCTCCCGATTTACAATTTACAATCTAGTCATTTAGCTGACGCTTTTATCCAAAGCGATTTACAGATTGTGAACAGCATGTCACCAGGAGCGGTACAACACTGGTAGCTAAGGGTCATTGTTTGTCAAATAATATCGAGCTTGAGTGTTACACTCTGAGTGCATAGTAGTATAGACATATTAGCAAGATAGGTAGTAGTATACCTGTGATCGGGAGTATTCCAAAAATAATATTCCAATTGTTTGATCGCCATCTGGTATATCCAATGTCCATTTGGTCGACGGCATAATCCACTGTCCACAACATATGGATTGGAGATATTTGAGATGCTTCGATGGAACCGGCAGAACGGCTGCCCTCGCCAGACAAGGAAACATGAAACCGGAGACCTGTGGCCATCCCACAGAGAAAGATAGAAGGGTATAAAGGGTGCTCGATACCGCAGTCTAGCGTGATGCGGCCGGTATTGCACTTTTACATTCTCATGATGATTCCCCATGTTAACCCAGAGTCCGTGTGCCTGTAATGAATAGAAATATTGAATAAAAGGAAAACGAACCAAATAACGTATATATACGTGGTTGGCGTTCAATGGTTGTCGGATAAACGCATATATAATCGTTGTTGGTGGCCAATGAGTTAATAATATATAATATATGTTTTTTCAGTATGTAACTCATCGTCACTGCAAATGAGAGAAACTTCACAAGTATAAATAGAAAAACGCATGCCTGCCTGTCTCTTTCTTGCCGGTCGGTAACCTGCCTGCCTGCCTGCCTGCCTGCCTGTTCTAATAAATACCCAGTGTTGGGTTTTGCTTGCCATCTGACTCTGATATCTGCCTGCCTGTGTCCTGCGGTTGGGTCCTGCACAATCACACATGTTACACTGTAAGCACAGCAGAAACGTGTTGTCAGCAGGCCTTCGCACAGGGACCAGGAAGGATGGAACACAGTGGGTGCAGACAGTGGACGGGTTGACAATATGCCTTAACTAGCACTTTCCCGCAGCTTCCATAGAATATGATGAGGCCTGCTATATCCATCCATATTTATCATGGGCCTTGTAAATGTCAACACGGGAACTGCTGGAAATTAAGGTGAGTCTAAAAGAAAATGGTGCATAGCCTGGGTTCCCTTCCATAGCTTCTTAAAGGGATATTTCACTTCAGTAGAACTTGTCAAAAAACCTCCTTACCTCTATCTAAAGCCATCTACAACTAAGCTAGCGATCACTGCTCTCTCTGTCATCTGCTGTCAACACCACCAGTCCTGCCAGGTGTCAGGTTCCTTATTCACTTTAATTTTGAGGACCAAGTCTAAACATAATATTTCTGAATTATAAACAAACAATACAGAAATATTATTCTATGTAATATATCTTTCTGAGTCAAGGGTATTTGGAGCTAATGTTGCTGTTTTCAAATTACGAGTATAGGAACTATTTCTCACTTGAGGTTACAAGTTGTATTTGACTGTCAATTTTTTTCCAGTAATGTAAAATCGACAAGAGCCTTATGATCATATAATCTACTCTTCTGCGTTGTGTTCTTATGGCTCTAAATCATATTACCAAAAACTATATAGCACGGCGGAGAAAAGAATCAATGAGAGGTTGGTTATTTCTCAGATCTGGTTTATTCAAAGTCCAAGAAGTATACAAACATTTTCTGGTTCAGTCAATGAAACGCAATGATATTAGTAGAACAAGCACTATGCCGCAAGTCTCTAATATCAGTCTAAAAAGTAGTTAAGAGTAACAATCTTCAATGGAGCTTCGGGTTGTTGAGTCTCGTTGCCAGGGAGACAAAGGAATTGTATTCTCGTTCTCAGCGTCTCAAACAGGTCCTCCTCCGTTCGGCTTGTGCATAACAGATTTAAAGAGCTTCCTTCTTCGTCTCCTTCTGTGCAGACTGTTTTAACAGCTAAATCCCGCCCCTGAGCGAACGTCGAACTGGTTCGTCAGGGGGCGGATCTCTAAATCCTGATTGGCTAAAGCTCACATCGGCCATCTTGGATTTGGATCGCCTGCCATTTTGAATCTTAAAGAGGCAGGTCCTCCTATTAAAGGGAAATAGTTACCGTTCTAAAGTTTAGCGTTTAAAGGTATACAGTATCTAATTTTACTAACTGAAGAATTAGAGATTAGTTATTACTTGGCTTAGACAGTTAATTCAAGTCTTTTCCCAAATTATGTGGCTTTCTAAATACCTAATTTAGACCTATTGTTGGTTTTAAGACAAACTGTTGCATTATATATTCTATAATCTTATCCTTGAAGTTAGTTTAGTCTTCTAAGTAAGTTACACATGTTTTGCCACATTAATCTTCTATATTAAACTATATTACTTTCTTAATTAACCTTAATGGTTAATAATTGTCTGGTTTAGTCTTAGATTAATCAATACACTATTTCATAACTATTGAGGCTATTTTCCATACTGAATTACTATTAGTTTTGGTTACTGTTTTTCACAACTTTAGACAATTTGTTCCTGTGTGCTAGGCAAACAGTTTCCCACAGCCGGCATCCTGTCTCTTATCATGTGAGACCAGGTGGCTGCTTTGAAGAGAGCCCCCAAATGGCTTGAGGGTTCTACTCAACAGTCCTATCTTTTACAGCAGGCTGTTGAGTAACATATCTTACAACCTATTGTTGGGGTCTGGCTATAGTAAACAACACTATCTTTTCAGATGCTATTTTTAGCCTCTAGTAGAAGCCTGGGAAAACAGATGAACTATTTAAATGCTAAATTACTTTGTCTCAAGACCTAAAATATGTTCCAGGGTATTTACAGTTGCTGGGAGCAAGGGAAGTAGGAGTAATTAAATCACCTTTTTCAGAACTATGTGCAAATTAAGGGTGATTTCATTTTGTGATGCCCAGTGATGCCACAGATTACTTGTAAAAGTAATCTGATTACTGATTACTCCTTTAAAAAGTAATCTAAGTTACTTTACTGATTACTTGATTATCAGAGTAACTTAGTTACTTTGAAAATAACTAGGTTACGAAGTCGTCGTCGTTCCCCCAACAGTTTTTTTTAAACGCTTTATTGAAAGTGCATAAATTGTTTTTAACTTGTTTCTCTGCACATAACGTAAATTGTTAAACTAGTGCTTCAGCTTCTGTACCATCAAGTATGGTAAAGCAACAGTCTATGATGCTCACAGCATTAGAGCAGCCAGCCAGTGGTTTTACAAAACCAACATCTAACAAATGCAGGCTGAACTATTCAATTATATCAACTGTAACTATTAAATTGTTTTTATAAATGTCTCTCTATAAACATACAATCAGTCTCTCTTTAACATGTAAATTAACTGTAAATCTGGCAAATAAGAGCTTTTGCTCTGCCACCATCAACCCTCCTGTACCTAGTCGAAGCGTCGGCTAGTGTTGTGATTCCAGATGCTTTCAATGCAATTGGATGTGCTGTTTTTAGCGGTAGACAGTATTTTGTTTCCTCCGCCGTGAAGTAGTGACTGAGGCTACGTTTAGACGAGCGTTTTGGGGTGGAATTCTGAACAGAAACCGCAAAAGTCATCTTGCGGTTTCACTTTTAATTTTGCCAAGCGTTTTGGGGTGGAATTCTCAGACGACGGAGCCCTGCTGTCACACGATTGGCGCATATGTCACATGACGTGCTGTGAAGACCCGCCCTACTCTGCCTCTGATTCGCAGACTGTGGATGGGGAATGTGATTGGACAAAAGCAGAGTCACTCACAGACAGAGGGACCAGTCACGCCGCGGGACACATTCTTGTATTTAACCCGTTCACTGCCACACCACGTCACTCCCAAAAGAAAAACAGCTCAAAATGTATTTTTGACTGTCGAAAACGAAATAAAATACTGCATTCCGCCTGCATTATGAATTTATGATGAGATAGTAACGAAATAGTAATGCACAGCCACTTGGACAAGTAACTGCAATCAGATTACTGGCTTTTAAAGATTAACGCGTTAGATTACTATTTTCGGGGAAAAGTAATCAGATTACAATAACGCGTTACTTAGTAACGCGTTACTGGCATCACTGGTGATGCCTCACCTCTCCACCTCCGGGGGAGGTGAGACACCGCTTGAATCCAGAGCCTCTAATCTTACCTACCAAAGTGATTTCTAGAAGAAATGTGTCTTAATAAACTATTTGGGTGAAAAACAGAGCTAACAGAGTGAATCTATCTAGGGTGTGATGCACTGGACTCTTACATTTCTCAGTTATCTCTCAGTGGCGGTCGACCTTGGGAAACAATATTTCATAACTCATAGCAGTTTGAGACTGAGATTATACCACACCAGCAAGACAGCAGGTAACCATGGTAACCACTCCCTGAACATCCCATGCAAAGGCACACTCAAACATAGAACAAATTGACCAGATCTGCTTTTATTTTTCAAAGAAAACAAATCTCACATCAAAACACACATCAAATGCCAAAACAAAAACGTACATTTGACTCAGAATTGTCTGTTTTATTGGAATCCGCATAGCAGCAGTTTGTTTATACTTGAGAAGTATGATATTTAGACTAGGTCCCCAAAATGAATGGAAGTGAATGATGAACCTGACACCTGGGACTGCGGAAACTTGTAAAGTTCTACTAAAGTGAAATATCCCTTTTAAAGGGATACCTTCAGCTGGTAGTTCACCAAACACTTGTCACATTGTGGAGAACGGTTTCTACATCTGTCCTTCAGTTTCCCTTGATTGGAATGTTGGCACTGTTAGTGTACCGCAATAAGCAATGGTTGAACTTGTGAGCAGTTGTTTATTTGTAATAATTGTTATATAACATCCAAATTAAGGGAAGGCTACCTACATAAATTAGCGTTTTTTTTTTAAAGTGGTTACCATTGGTTACAGGCAGGTATGTTGGAAGAAAGAGAACAACACACCAGGGGCGGATTTAGGATTGTAGGAGATCCGGGGCTTAGCCCAGATAGGTGCCCGCGTGAGCGCGCACAGATTTTTTTTACTTCGACACCACAACCTTTAACTTATACCACCACCTTAAAGCAGACAAAAGGCACTAGAGAACACTTAAATTCACACCCTTTAATTAATGAAGCAAACTATAATAATTTATAATAATAATAATAATAATAATAATAATAATAATAATAACTGTGTTTGTATAGCACCTTTCATATAAGAATTGCAGCTCAAAGTGCTTCACAGCAGTACAAAAAGACAGGCATAAAATGAGCACAACATTGGCAGATCAAAAGCAATGCATAAAGTGCAGACATAAAGCATAAAATAGATAGCAGTAAAATAGACAAAGTCAAGGTAAGACATAGAACATTAAATCACATCGTTTTTCATATTAGGATCTAAGATCTAGGGTTAACTCGATAAAATAGAATAGTAAATTAGTATTAGAATTAGAATTAGTAAAATAGAATAAAATAATGCAATAGTGCATTGCAATAAAATAGTTATCATCGTATTTTTTCGGGAGGCCGGTAAGGAGTGCATTACAGTAGTCGAGTCGGCTTGAGATAAAGGCATGGATCTGGTTTTCAGCATCCTTTTGATTTATAAATGGCCGTACTTTAGCTATGTTTCTAAGGTGGAAGAATTATGTTTTTGTCAACTTGTTGATTGTGATTTAAAGCTTAGGTCTGAGTCTACCATAACACCAAGACTTAACTCACTCAAATACAGTTAGCAGCTGGATAGACTACAGATAGAAATGAGCTTCTGCTAAATCTGGTGCAAACATATTTTCATGTAACAATGATTAATTGTCCAAAAAAATAAAAAATAAAAATAAAAAATATTTATAATATTCTTTATTTAAATTTTTTTAATAGATTCGGGGCTTTTCAGTAAACATTCAGGGCTTAAGCCCAAGTAGCCACCCCCTAGCCCCGCCCCTGCATCACACACATTCTGTGCAAGACCTCTATAAAGGAACTTGGCCATGCTGTAGTTCTGTTCTAGCTTAGACTAAAGCGGAAGTTGTATATTTGTGACACAACCTGACCCTTGACCTTATGATAGACTTAAGATAAATTGTTCGAAATAAATCATCACCCCTGAACTTTGGTCAGCTTCCAGCATTCCAAGTTCACTTTCAATGATGGTAACATCAACAGCACTGCCATGTGTTCGAGTTAGGTCTCCCAACATTAACAATAACAAACGCACTTTAATGGAACTTCCGAGTTGTGTTCCAGGAAAATATTTTATTGCATCTCAGATCGTTGGCACAGTCCATTGTAAAACTCTTTTCATATTTAATAAAATGTATTGATAGCAACAGCCATTCATGAAAACTTGGCAAAGGACATTTGAGCACATTTGTCTCTTAAACTGTCGGACTGTCTTCTGGGAATGGTATATCCACATGTGTTCCGTTCCTTGACATTCTCTTTAGTCCTTAACAAGCTCACAGAGACACATAAAGCCTTCTCCATGTGTCCGGGGAGTGAGATTGCTGCAGCTCTTTTTATCCGGCTTCTCCTGAGAACTGTTACCTGGATAATAATAGAAGTAACTAGAAAGGAGGGCTCAGTAGAGCACAAATCTCCATTGGGCGCAGTAGCGGCCGCTGCCGCTGGTGCCTTGTGGGTCGCAGTTCTCGTTAATAGGTCGAGTTGAAAATGTAATGCTCTGAGATGCTCTGGAGCAATCTCTCTCTGTCTCTCGGATCAATCAAATCAAATAATTAACACATGTATGTTGTCATTTTAAACAACTCACCATTCATTCATTATGCATCAGCAGCAACACAAACACGCACAGCTCTCTCTCTCTCTCTCTCGCTCTCTCTCTCTCTCGCTCTCTCACTCTCTCTCAGATGATGTCAGATCCATTCAATAATAAACACATTTGTAAAGCTTGTTATTTTAAACAAGTTACCATTCATTGTCTGAGTGGTTATGTCCCACATGCAGCGAAATTAGAGAGAGAGAGAGAGAGCGAGAGAGAGAGAGAGAGAGAGAGAGCGAGAGAGAGAGAGCATTTTACTAGTAAAGTTACATTTTCAACAAGATTGCTGCTATTTAAACACTTCATGGAAACGGGGTAACGTTAACCTTATGTCGACTGTAGTATTGTATTACCTCGACATAACGTTTAAACGTTAACGTTACTCCGTTTCCATGCAGTAATTATAAAAGTGGCCGGCTAACGGAGCTAACAGCTAGCAGTAGCTGTAACGTTACGTTATGCGGCATCAGTAGACAACGTATCATGTATTAAACTAGAGTTAAGATCGCTAATCTACCTTGTTGTTGGCTTGTTGTTGTTGATAAAGTATATCCACTCCATGGCATTGTCCATCCAGCCTGTGTTGATGTCCATCCATTGTCCATACATGTCCCTCCACACTGCATCCATATTATAGCTTGCAAGCTGTGTGAGTGAAGAGCTGTGTCTTTGTCCATTTCCGCCTCGAACAGCCTGCAAACTACCTGGCGTTCTATCGCCATGCTCTAAGACAAACTCTAACCTTAACCAACTTTGAAAGAGTGCCTAAGCTCAGTGTAGTTGCTGTTGTTGTTGACGAGTCGACTGAACTGCTCTCTGTAAGCCAACCCGAGAAATGCGGCTATGGAAAAAAACTGGCATCGCGTCGGCCAATCAGAGAGCGTCTCCACGAAATGCGGCTATGGAAAATTCTTCACAGAAGTTCACGCGGCTGGGCTAGACCGCTTCAAATCGCGCTCGGATTCCAACATAATAGTCATATTTCAACGCACAACGCCGTATGCACTGATTGGCTGTGACGGAGACAGCGATCAAACTGTGACACGCACGCAGAGCGCTATCGCTTCTTGCCCGGGCGAGAAATACGAAAAAAAAAAAAAAAACGTCACTTCCTGCCCATGAAAACGATGTTTTTTTAATTTAGATAATAACGTTATATTGTGCATTGGAAATACAAACATACTTAAAATGAGTAAATATTATTAATTTTAAACATGTTTATATTATTTATAGGGCTATAAAACAAAAAAACTAAAAACTTATTTGTCTTGTTCTCTCATATAACCAGGGTAGGAGCTGAGGGGGGGCGGCGCCCGAGCGCCCCTAGTGGTAGAGCCGCCACTGATTGGGCGGCAGCCACACATTTATTTTCTAGTAGGCTCCAAGTTACGTAGGGCTTAAACTCTTGATCGCAATTTGACTTTTCTATTTGAACCCAACTCTCTGAAGTCGGAACCCGTTTTTGAACCCGTCGGCGGAGAACAAAATAATTAGAATGTCTAAATGCTCAAAAAGTACATATTTTCAGAAATCGATAAAAATAGAAAAATGACCATTTCTAGTGCTTTGACATGTAATGTATATGTCTTTTTACTTGCTAAACGTAATACGACTTGTAAATACGTTTAATTCTTGCTAGATGGTATGATTGTAATTATCTCCGTTTGCCAGAGAACTACAGCGCGTCACGAAATGCACATACACGCACGCACACACACAAGAGCTGCGTGCGCGCTGTGAAAAGGTGTTAGACCCCGCAGAGGCGTGAGACTGGTATCAGAGACTCTCTACCCCCCATCCAAATTCTAAACAACAGATTGGCTTTTCATAATATGTATGAATTATTTCTTGCAATATCCACGGGACTCGACTTTTTGCAGTCGTTGTTTCTCCTGCGTGAGGACATTCGCGGACATTCTCTCATATAGAGAAAAAAAAAGCTTTATACTTTTCTGCCTTTTCATTTTTGGGCAGTTTTCCAGTTTTCATAATAGCAGCGTGGACCAGCTCTGTAACAACGCATCTCAAGCTGCTTTTTATGTCCAAGGAAGGAAGGAAGGAAGGAAGAGGTCCTGCATTATTATTATTATCATTCTCGAGAATACACAGAATGACACAAGAATGACACAAGAGGCTTATGGCAGGGACTGAGGACGATAACTGACTACAAAGTCAGCGCCCCCTCAATGGGGAGCGACGACACCTCCCTCGCGGACCAGCTCAACACCTTCTATGCGCGGTTTGGAGCAAACAGTGGCGCTGCTAGCTCAACGGCTAGTGACGTCACTGGCGCGCCGGCTGTTGTGGAGGGGGGGGGGGCATCCGCGGTGGGGCGGGGACGCTCTCTCATTGACGGTACACAGTGTGAGAAGAGCATTTATGCAGGTGAACACCAGAAAGGCGGCTGGCCCAAATGGAATAACAGGACGCATACTTAAGTCCTGTGCTAACCAGCTAGCCCCTGTGTTCACCACCATATTTAATCGATCCCTGAAGGAGTCAGTGGTCCCTGCCTGCTTCAAGATGTCTACCATTATCCCGGTACCAAAGAAACCCTCCCCAGCAGGTCTCAATGACTACAGACCGGTGGCACTCACCTCTGTGGCCATGAAATGTTTCGAGAGGCTGGTCAAGGATCACATTTGTGCCTCCCTCCCCAGTGATATGGACCCTATGGAATTTACATACAGGCCAAACAGGTCCACTGACGATGCGGTCTCCCAAGTACTGCATAGCACCCTCTCTCACCTGGACCGGCAGAAAGGGGGCTATGTGAGACTGTTGTTCATTGACTACAGCTCAGCGTTCAACACCATAGTCCCCACCAGACTGGTGGACAAGCTGATCGAGCTGGGTCTGAGCTCCGCTCTGAGCGCCTGAATTATCTCTCGCAGTTCATTCAGGCGGGCTACGTGATGACAGCTCTCTCTCTGTTATTTTTCAACCTCGGCCGTGAGAGAAATAGAAAGGAGCGCTCAGTAGTGGGCAATTACAGCTTTATGGATGTTACATTCAGAGAGAACATTGGAAACTTAACTTAACATTGACAAGGCATCGATTTGAATTGGAAGTATAATTTACACATTTTAGTTACACTTATTGAGATAAAGATGAGCCTGCAGTAAGAAATGTTTTGACCTTTTGGATTTTGAGATAGGTGACAAAATACACAGCTTTATGGATGTTAAGGAAATGGACAAGCTTTTCGGACTCACTGAACACATGATGAAAACTCTGTGAATATCTTTTTCAAAGAATAACATGTTTACTATCACTTTGTAGGGAAGGGTTTGAGGTACCCAAAAAGCACATTCAGGAAAACCTGGCATTTCCTCTCAAGGAATGAATCACAAAAAAGTGCTGTTATGGATGTAAATTTTTACATGTTACACGTCTGAAATAGACAAAAAACACTATCAAAAATAGAGCTTTACCCACATGTGTTTGACCATTTTGAGGGTCAAACCAGTCTGGATTGATGTTGTAGTCTGAAAAAATGCCAGGAAATGCTGAGAGAATTGTTGCATATATAGAACACAAATGTTCTAGAATGTTTGATTATGACATGATACTGTGACATCACAAATGTTCTAGAATGTTCTATTATGACATCATACTGTGACATCACAAATGTTCTAGAATGTTCTATTATGACATCATAGTGTGACATCACAAAAATCAACACATTATTATTATTTTTTTGGTCAAACAAAGGGGTCATAATCGGACTTAAAAACACACATTCGCAATGTAACATCCGTCACTTGCAATGTAACATCCACAACGGTAACATCCATAACACTTGTAAAGAATACAAAAAATAAGACCAGAATGAATTGTTGCTAATATGTCATCTTTATAAAAGTTAGCTTTGTTTAGGAAGTTTGGTTGACATTGCATTCCAGATGCATGTTTTATGACAACTTTTCCTGGAAAACGTTATGGATGTTACATTCGCTGTCCCATAAAGGGGCATTATAACAGCATGCTTCACCTGCCAATGGAAAGACACAAAGTACATACTGTAATTGATTCACACAGCCCTTCATGACCAAAGGTGAGGTTAGAAAAATATCTGTTGATATTTTTTTTGCCATTCTGGCCATTCAGAAAGTCATGCAATTAGGTTAATTGAAAAATTTATTTTTACATCATTGTGTAAAAAACATGCATTCTCATAATTATTACGATCAAATCTATTTTGTACCTTGATGATACATTTGAAATTGGTTTGGTTATGATCATGTTATTTAAATTTCTTCATGGTGAGGTTGACATTTGCATGGAATTGCCCTAGTGCATGAATCTCCACCAGGCCACAGCCACACTCAGTCAATGCAGCCACGTTTCCAATAGCCCTACACAAACACGCACAGGTCGGTCTCTCTCTCTCTCTCTTTCTCTCTCTCTCTCTCTCTCTCTCTCTCTCTCTCTCTCTCATATGCACAGCCATTTGAAATCTACAGTTACACATTGCTGTATTTAGTGAGGTAAATGAGTACAAGACACATATGTTTCACATTTTTACTGCATATGCTCTTTGTAATTTTAATTTGTTCACAGCATTGTGGCCACATATTTTCATATTCTCTCTCTCTCTCTCTGTCTGAGAACCCAGGTCGCTTTCTAACCTACTAAAGACAAGAATCAATCACTATGGCAAGCGCACATCCGTGGACATGTACACACACATGCACACACACACACACATGCATAAGCACGTACGCACGTATGCACGCACGCACACACACACACACACACACACACACACACACACACACACACACACACACACACACACACACACACACACACACACACACACACACACACACACACACACACACACACACACACACACACACACACACACTATACTCTCTCTGTATAGTATATATTATATTACTATACTATTATATCTAATGTGTTCAGGTAAACCTCGATCTTAGCAGTCCTACAAATTTAGCATAAATGCCTGTCGATTGCATACCCAAAGTCATTTGCTATATATATTATAGCACATGCATGAGTCTGGTCTCTCTGTATAACATTTCTTACACAATAAAGAAAAATCACTGTGAAACACACTGAAATAAAATATTTGCTCCTTACTTTTGTGTTTACTTGTTGCCAGATGCCTGGTTTGGGTTCCAGCTGAGAGGTAGGAGCTGGAAAACATAACGGTTCCATAGCCTGAAGTCTTATAGTCATACAGGTCCAAAGTTTATAAAAATCCCACGGAAAATTGGTGTTTTTGTAATGTGTGTACCGCAATAATTCAGTGTGATTATCCAAAATGGCCGTCCGCTTCCATTCATTCAGACGCGCGAGTCAAAACAAAGTACTGGTCTTTTCCGCCCCCTTCCTGTTGCAATCAGTGCTCATCTGGGATCGCTTTAATTAACTTTCCATGTCATAATAATATATTCCATTACCTTTCCTATCGGTATCAAAGTCAAAATGTTGGTATCGTGACAACACTACAACATAAAAAAGCAGCTGGACAACCGATATCCTTTGCGTCTAGTAGGCATGGGCCAACGTGTGATTTTGGTGGTATGTGCTATTGCACAGATGTTTGTCCCCTAGTATGCACATGCATGCACACACATACACACATGCACCGTATAATATGCATGTAATAAATAGTTTGTTAATAAACTGTGTTACTTGAACATTTTTCACTGTGCTCCTAAATTTCTTTGTGTGCTCCTAAAATTCTTTCTGTGCTCCTAATTTTTTTCATTTAGGAGCACATGTGGTCCTTGGGAAAAAGGTTAGCATAGAGCCCTGATATTCCAGCTGCCATGACTGCTGTCAGCCTATGTGGCCAGTTTCATCCACCACAGCTTTGTAGTTTGCGACATATGTTGAGCACTCTCTTGCCCCTTCCTCATCTCTCTCACCCCCCCTTCTCTCTCTCTCTCTCTCTCTCTTTCACACACACACACACACACACACACACACACACACACACACACACACACACACACACACACACACACACACACACACACACACACACACACACACACACACACACACACACACACACACACACACACATACACATACACATACACACACACACACACACACACACACACACACACACACACACGCTACTGATTACATCATGGCCCAGGCGTTTCGCCTGCTGGAGATAATTAAGTAGGAAATAATTTACATTAACTGGACATGCACTGTACTGGACATTCAAAATGTGTTCAGTACTCATCTATGAATGATGAGTAACTCATCTACTCACTGAGGAAAATGTGTATTTGCATCATACAATTTCACATCTAAATAGAACTTCCCATGTTGAAAAAACAATAATTCCATGGTAAACTATGGAGTTCTTCACTTTTGCTGATACAAAATGTAAATATATTACTTATGGCTATAACATAACGACACATACATTATGTACCTTTTTCCTGTGGTTGATACATACTTCATTTACATATTTTAAGCTAGATAGTATTTTAGGCTGGTGTGAGTGATTGGCAGAGGAATGGAGCGAAACTCGCTGTAAGCTATTTTTCCCATGATGAAGTTGATGTGATTGATAAGTCATAGTGATCTGTGACAAGCTTATGCTATAAGAGAGAGACTAGAGAAATGTTGTTTTTCAGTGGATTCATGCCGGATTCTGCTTTCAGTCCGACCCACCAGTAGAATGACCCACCAGTAGAATGACCCACCAGTGGAATGACCCACCAGTAGAATGACCCACCAGTAGAATGACCCACCAGTAGAATGACCCACCAGTAGAATGACCCACCAGTGGAATGACCCACCAGTAGAATGACCCACCAGTGGAATGACCCACCAGTAGAATGACCCACCAGTAGAATGACCCACCAGTGGAATGACCCACCAGTGGAATGACCCACCAGTGGAATGACCCACCAGTGGAATGACCCACCAGTAGAATGACCCACCAGTAGAATGACCCACCAGTGGAATGACCCACCAGTAGAATGACCCACCAGTAGAATGACCCACCAGTAGAATGACCGACCAGTAGAATGACCCACCAGTGGAATGACCCACCAGTAGAATGACCCACCAGTAGAATGACCCACCAGTAGAATGACCCACCAGTGGAATGACCCACCAGTGGAATGACCCACCAGTGGAATGACCCACCAGTGGAATGACCCACCAGTAGAATGACCCACCAGTGGAATGACCCACCAGTAGAATGACCCACCAGTAGAATGACCCACCAGTAGAATGACCCACCAGTAGAATGACCCACCAGTGGAATGACCCACCAGTAGAATGACCCACCAGTGGAATGACCCACCAGTGGAATGACCCACCAGTAGAATGACCCACCAGTAGAATGACCCACCAGTGGAATGACCCACCAGTAGAATGACCCACCAGTGGAATGACCCACCAGTGGAATGACCCACCAGTGGAATGACCCACCAGTAGAATGACCCACCAGTGGAATGACCCACCAGTGGAATGACCCACCAGTAGAATGACCCACCAGTAGAATGACCCACCAGTGGAATGACCCACCAGTAGAATGACCCACCAGTGGAATGACCCACCTGTAGAATGACCCACCAGTAGAATGACCCACCAGTGGAATGACCCACCAGTGGAATGACCCACCAGTAGAATGACCCACCAGTAGAATGACCCACCAGTGGAATGACCCACCAGTGGAATGACCCACCAGTGGAATGACCCACCAGTAGAATGACCCACCAGTGGAATGACCCACCAGTGGAATGACCCACCAGTGGAATGACCCACCAGTAGAATGACCCACCAGTGGAATGACCCACCAGTGGAATGACCCACCAGTGGAATGACCCACCAGTGGAATGACCCACCAGTGGAATGACCCACCAGTAGAATGACCCACCAGTAGAATGACCCACCAGTAGAATGACCCACCAGTAGAATGACCCACCAGTGGAATGACCCACCAGTAGAATGACCCACCAGTGGAATGACCCACCAGTGGAATGACCCACCAGTGGAATGACCCACCAGTAGAATGACCCACCAGTGGAATGACCCACCAGTGGAATGACCCACCAGTGGAATGACCCACCAGTGGAATGACCCACCAGTGGAATGACCCACCAGTAGAATGACCCACCAGTAGAATGACCCACCAGTAGAATGACCCACCAGTGGAATGACCCACCAGTAGAATGACCCACCAGTGGAATGACCCACCAGTGGAATGACCCACCAGTGGAATGACCCACCAGTAGAATGACCCACCAGTGGAATGACCCACCAGTGGAATGACCCACCAGTAGAATGACCCACCAGTAGAATGACCCACCAGTGGAATGACCCACCAGTAGAATGACCCACCAGTGGAATGACCCACCAGTAGAATGACCCACCAGTCTCCACTGCCTGTTATTATTTATTTGGTTTAATTGAAAATCAAACCCTCTGTTTCCTCATCTTTTCCTCAATACACTTCACTCTTAGGACTAGAGCTTGGATCAAACCCCATACTGGACCTCCAGCTGTAGTTTGTCACACTGGAATGCATGATATGTTGCAGATCATGTGATTTATTGGCAATGGTTCCAATAAGCAAAATTGGGCAGGTATACAGTATATCAGCTGAAAAATAAAGAGAATAGTATCTGCATTTTATTTATCTGCATTTATCTACGTAGGTTTTGGTTGGGTACTTGCTCATGCACAACAGCATTGAACATTTTGAAATAGACGACAGAAACAAATAAAGATAGAATATTCTCCATTTTACAGTGTTTTCTGTCAGAATTTGGTGGTGCAACAGGACCCAGGAGCAGACAAGACGAAGGCGAGCAGCCAGTCAAAGGTTTTTTTAATAACATACGCTAATAAACAAAACAAGGGTACATAAAAACTAAACAACAAAAACAAACCCTCTCAGTAAAAACTGGAAGAGGGGGGGAAATGGAAAACACAATAACTAACTCTAAATACTAACCAGAACATCAAACACAGGGAACACTTACTTGGAACATGGACAGTGGAACATAGACAATGGACCGACACAGAGAACAGGAAACAAGGAACTCAAAATACACATGAACAAATGACAAACAAGAAACACCTGGGATGATTACAACTGGAGACACAGGGCCCTATTCCCCGTACCTGGTTCAACTAAGTCGATCAAGAGTCCCATTATCCAGATTCAATTAACCCGATGTTTGAATCCGGGATTTTCCTGTTCCTCGAACGCTGATTCAGTCTCGTTCATTTGAACCAGACTTGAGACTCAGGATAATTGCGCGCGGCCGCTTCAGCTGAAAAGACAGCAGATGTCGATCGCAGAAATCCTGATTTTCTAACGGCATTGATTGATTGATTGATTTAAAACTTTATTAACAGATTGCAGAATGGGTACAATGCAGTACGGCTCAATAGCCTCGCCGACAAGTTAAATGCCTAATCTATAGGCAAATTTTAAGTCCCTCATTACCCCAATCAATCAGATTATATTTCTTTAAACGTGCCTGATGGCAGTAGGCTTATGGATTGAATAATCAAATGAGATCTTGCTAGCGAAAATAATTAGTTCAACTTTTTCAGAATAAGGATACGGCTCTCTTATCCATTGATGGATGTATGGTGGATGTTTTATTTATCTGGCACCGTGGTCTGATGGTTGGTCCTTATGCCTTTCACGCGGACGACCCGCGTTCGAATCCCACCTTTTTCAATTTTTTGTTTTTCTTTTTGCAATGTAAATGCTTCAATTTGGTGCACTTTGAGAGCTATATAAAGAATGACATCCTCAATGCATGTAGATTTATAATATTGTAACTTAAAACTAGGCTACTTTTGCGTATATTCATTAATATTATATTCCAAAAAAATTATATTGGAAACGTGGGGTTTCGAACTAGGGTCGTCCGCTTGACAGGAATGAGCACTAGCCGTTGCACCACTGTGCCAGACGGGATATATCAATTGTGTATCCGTCAATGGACAAGAGACCGTGTTTCGAATATCTTTCTTTTGAATAAAGTTTTATCTCTCTATTCTCAAATGCATTAATGTGACGTCAACGGCTCATTCAATTGCTCAAATCCGCCAAACAGCGCATCTCATCAGACATTTTAATCCCAGTTACAATATCACAATAACGTGTGAGTGATGATACAATTCAACAATCCTTAGATTCCTCGTAATTCATAATCCACAAAAACCACAATCCACGCATAGACACTTCAATTTTATGCTTGAATGAAACACAATCCAGGCGCTCCGTTAAGCAAATCTACAGCGGAGAATATATGAAACTAATCGATAGGTTTCATTCATTAAAAATATCCCAGCGGGATTCACATTTGCAATGCGCCGTTATTAAAATAACCACATGCAGCGTGTATCGCGACTCCGAGCGCCGTATATGACGTGCATTATTTTATTTAGGACAAAGTAAATCTATAGGCTGAATATGATTTATTATCAGCATTTAGTTCTATTATTATACATTTCAAAAGCCCCCTCTAGGAAAACGAAGCACAAAAACATAATTTAGAATGGTATAATGGGATCTAGACTGTGAGAAATATTTCAGGAAGCGAGCTAGCATTTCTTTGCGAGGGCGTGGCCATGGTTCATCCAGCTAACTGAACTTAGGCGTGGCCATGGTTCATCCAGCTAACTGAACTTAACCCTGCTCCGGACCAGGTTCAAACTTTCTGATCTGTTATCATGGTGATTTAGAAAATCCGACTTCGGGGAACGGAAAGGTCCGGCTTAAGTCAGGCTATGCTGAAAATTATCCGGCTAACTCAGTTAGCCAGGTACGGGGAACGGGGCCTGGGAGGGGAAACAGACTGACAAACAACTACAATAAAACAACACAAGGGAGGGCGGGGCCGGTGTCATGGAGTGAGGTCGCACATTCGAACTGCTCCACTAACTTTTACAAACTAACACTAACACTGCCCTCACTAGTAATTTGTTTCCTTTTAATTGATGATTTCAAGGCGGCTGGGTGGTATCGAATCCAGCTGTCAGTGTTGCCTCCGGCTTGGCCGGCCGTCATACTGGCTCAATTGGCAGAGTCAGCGGGAGGGAAGACGGTGGGTGGTAATCTGGTCGTTGTAAACACCGACTCCTACAGGTCAGTCAGGGCGCCTGCACAGCGAGGAAGGGAGATGGTGAAGGTAGTGTGAGCCTCCCACACGTAACACCTCACCAATGAGAGTCCGCGCTGGCAGGTGAAAAGAAGTGGCTGGCTGACTTTGCATGTATCGGAGGGGACATGTGATCAACCCTCCCTAAACCGACCAGTGGGGGGCACATGCGAGCAACGACCAGGAAGGGGAGGGGGGAATTGGCACGACTAAAATTGGGATGGGAGAAAAACACAGAAAAACAGGAGGAGGGCGGCTGGGTGGCGCAGCGGACATTGCGCTCGTCACCAACGCAAGAGACACCGGGTTCGACTCCGGCTGTCGGTGTTGCCTCCGGCTTGGGCCGGCCATCATACTAACTCAATTGGCAGAGTTAGCGGGTGGAAGTCGATTGGTGGTAATCTGGACGTTGTGGACAGCGACTCCTACAGGTCGGTTGGGAACGCCTGCACAGCAGAGACAGGAAATAGCGGGGGTAGTGTGAGCCTCCCACACGTTACACCTCGCCAATGAGAGTCCGCGCTGGCAGGTGAAAAGATGTGACAGGCTGCCTCCTCGTGTATCGGAGGGGACACGTGATGCAAGGCTTCTATCCTCCCTACAACCGGCCAGTGGGGGGCATATGCGAGCAACGTTCAATACAGGGGAGGGGAGAATTGGCACAATGGAATTGGGATGGGAGAAAAATGGAAAAAAAGGAGAAATAATAATAACAAGAGGAGAAAAAGTGGATCAAAGGAAATGTATGATTTCGACAGTATAATATTTATGTGACAAACATGGCAAGCAAACAGACAAATAAGCACGGTGCTGCGTCCGCGGTTGCCGACAAGGTACACCCTCGGCCGCTAAGCACGCCCGAAACCACGCTGAGTGGTCCTAGCCTAGCTGCTATCAAGCTGAGATAAATACAATTTAAATAAATAAAATGTTTGCTGCCGCTGGATAAAAGCGTCAGCTAAATGACTAAATGTAAATGTAAATGTAAATAAGATAGGAGCGGCCATTCAACCCTTGGATGGGAAGGTGGAGGTGCTCCACACGGGAACCACGGGCACCGCCGGAGAGATTGAATGATGAATTGAAAATGAATAAAAAATGGGGGACCCTGATGTAAACAAGACGAAAGTCTTTCTCTGGTCTGCATCCCCTTAACAATTGTATGTATTGAGCTGTACTGTACTGTACCCATTCTGCAATCTGTTAATAAAGTTTTTAATCAATCAATCAATTGTCTCACTCGCAGGAGAGGCTAGCCAGCAGGACCAACGTTTACAACGTGTCGAGCAGAACCTAGCTACCAAGCTACCTGAGCTAGCCAAGTTTCAAGCTAGGCTCGCCAGGGTTCGTGTTACGAGTGGGGGTAGTGTGGAGAGGAGAGAGAACCCAATACTGTGGACAATGATGATGAGGCAGGATTCGTGTAGAATAATGACTTTACTTTAAGTTCACCAAGCACTACACGAAAATAGGACAATAACGACAACAGCCTTGCTGGTACGATAAACAAAGGACTTTGAAAACAAACAAAAGAAAGTAAACGGCGCAGCCGTGCTGGCACTAGAACAATAAACTGGAGAAAACGTAAAACAAACAGGCAACATCAAAACACTACACTTACTAGAATCAACCCAGAGCCGTATAATTGAGAGTTGCGACACACTTTGATCTCACCGACAGGATATCACGTGGCTCACGTAGCTACCTTTAGTTCCAATTTGGTCTTCCTGTCAACTTGATTTCAGCGGGACAGAGCGGCAGAACTAATTATACGGCTCTGCTACTACTGTTACAGCAATTTTTGGTACTTATTAATACAATGCGCATTGATCACTGTTGCGATATATCATTTACATATCTGCTACTTTAATATTTACATTATATCACTAGGCGATGACGGCAATTTTCGAACGTTAAATGCTAGCTGTGCTAGCTGACTTATTTTACATTAGCCATATCACCAGTTGTTACACAATCAAGCATCATTGTATTAATCAGCCCACATTATATGTGGGCTATTTATATTCAATATATATAATAGCATTTCAGGGGAGTGGCAGAGAGACTTGTGCTTCTACACATCCTAATGCTATCTATAATAAGACATTCATACATGCACATGTGAAAATGCAGTGAATATCATATCTCAAGCTGTTTACTCTGCATTTCTTAGCATTTACATTTCATACTGTAACCATTGATACTACTCAATTAAGCCAAGAAAGAAGTTTGGTCAACAGTAGAAAAAAATACAAGGCAAGCAATTGCATTCCACACATTTTTTATTATTATAGGCCTATAATATGTCCAGGTAGAGGGTCCAGTCTTCCACTCCTGTTGTTGGTAGTGCTATAGTCGGGCCTTGCTGCTTACCATGGTCGGCTGTGCAGCATTCGGGTGCACCAATCGGGCAGAGAAAGGGAGTAAAAGCCAGACAAAAAGGGCAAAGAAGGACCAGCAAAGCCAAGCAACATCTAGGCCTACAACAAGCAGGCCCCCAACAAACACCTTGATCGTTGCCATGGACGTGTTTGGTCTGACCGTTGCTCCTACAAATGTCCCACCACCTAGCGTGGCTGTCCATCGCCCCACTAGCCTCTCCATCGCTTCTACACAAATGGTAAGTCAATATATAAATTTAATATGAATTAAATCATTTGTGAAAATTATTTCAGACAATAAATTACAGGCTCTCCATCGTCCCACCAGCCTCCTCATCACTCCACCAGCCTCTCCATCCCTCCACCAGTCTCTCCATCCCTCCACTAGCCTCTCCATCGCTTCTACACAAATGGTAAGTCAATATATAAATTTAATATGAATTAAATCATTTGTGAACATTATTTCAGACAATAACGCTGCACCTTATTTAATATTACAGGCTCTCCATCGTCTCCCCAGCCTCCTCATCGCTCCACCAACCTCTCCATCCCTCCACCAGTCTCTCCATCCCTCCACTAGCCTCTCCATCCCAACAGACAGACCCTCTTCAATCCCACGCCTATCTGATCCCACTGATCCAGGGACTGTAGCCAGACCCTGTTCAATCCCACGCCTATAGATTGTGGGCATGCACGCAATCGTTGACCGGCCCTCTTAAGATTTGCATGCAACATTTTCAAGGGTTAAAATCGTATTGGTCGGATGTGTTGTTTTTTAATCAACACGGCTAGCACAATTAACCCCATTTAATCCAGAAAGCCTGCAGAGATTTGAGTTATCTTGGCAGGCTTGCACATGGAAAGAAGTCAGAGACATTTGTGCCTCGAATGCAAATGGTTATCTTCTAATCTATCAAAAAAAAACATATATATAAAACATATATATTTTCAGTATATATATATATATTTATTTATATATACTGTATTTCAGAATAAGGGAAAATATGTTTAATATGCCCTCGTGCCATGAGATAAAATGTCGCTCAACACAAAATTGTATTAGATTAGATTAAAATGCATTGTCATTATACAGCACAAGTACAGTACAATGGAAATAAGTTTGGCATCCAACCGGAGTGCAAATATAGCAGTAAAGTGCAATAGCAATATTCAATGTACAGGTGATTAGACTGGATACAAAATATATAAAGAGTACTACTAAGTAATAATTATAACCAGATGTACAGTATGTACGGTGTTATAGTATTATTATCTACAGTGATACAGGTTTAAAGACACTATGGTAGTAAGTCATACTGGCCAGCAGTGTAACTAGTAAGAGTACGTAAGGGATATGTACAGATATAGATATAGTAACTACAGGTATGAAAAAAGGATTATATGCAGGTATATACCGACAAATGTGTATAAATATATATACTGTGGCGATAAGAAAGTAGCGAGCCAGAGACGTGGTTCGAGTTGAGGTACTTTACTTCTCACTCACATAGCATTTACAAATAACAACCAAGTTAACCCGGAACCGGAAGTGGTATTTAACCTGTCCCCTAAACAGTAAAACCCACACTCTTAAAGGCACAAGCCCACCTCGGTGAATGTCTCTTAATATAGGTCAACATCAGTGTGTAAATGACAACTGTGACAAACATAACTTAAGTAGGCTGTACTTGACACCAGGTGGGAACAATCGGCAATCAGTTAACAGTTAAACAGGCTAGGTTGACGTCATGATTGGTAGCAGGGCTAGATTGACAAGTAGATATCACAATATCACAATATCACAATATCACATAAATGTGTATGATGGTAATATATGAAAACATCAAATTGATACATATTACAATATTTACAGACCTTCTCACGTTCTCACTGACACTGAGAAACAGGTATTGACCAAGGGACTGTCGTTTGTTCCAACACCATTAATTGATTCGTTTACTATAAAAAAAGAAATGTTCCGTTTTTTCAGAAATGTTAAACTGAAAGCTTTTTTTGCTAATTCTGAATCCAATGTCTTACCAGATCCCAGTGTTAAAGTGTTCAGACCCAAAAGCACTTTCAACCCTATGGTCAACAATCACTCTATTAATGCTTTTTGTAGACTGGTAGAGGATGAAGTTGAAAATCAGTTTGTGGAAAGCGAGCAACTGATTAATAGCAAGAGAAAAAACTTCTCTCAAACCGAAAGAAAGGCTGCAGACCAACTAGCCAAGAACAGAAATATCACCATTAAGGCTTGTGACAAAGGCGGTGGAATCTCTATAATGGATACGCCTAGATACAGTGAAAAAATCAAAGAGATGTTAACTGACACCAAATATTATAAGAGAATTTTACTGAATCCCAGGAATAACTACAACCTAGAATTGAAACAGATAATCAAAAGAGCTGAAGAAAATAAATGGGTCACTGCAAAAGAAGCAAAATTCCTGGTGGACGAGTTCCCTATCACACCTGTCATCTATGGTTTAGCCAAGGTGCACAAATGCCCAAACGACCCTCCACTCCGACCTATAATCTCGGGGAGAGGGTCACTCACAGAGAATGCCTCCAAGTTTGTAGACTACCACATCCAACCACTGGTTTGGAAACTTCCCTCGTATATAAAAGATACCTCTGATTTTCTATCTAAACTAGATTTAGTCAGAAATATTGGTGACAGTGATATCCTTGTAACCCTAGACGTTACTTCGCTATATTCCAACATTAACCACAACCTTGGTCTAGAAGCTTTGAACCATTTCCTAAGGAAACACCCAGACCAAACGCCCCCACATGAATTTATCATGGAACTAATGAAATTTACATTGAATAGAAATGTATTTATGTTTGAAAATACCTATTACCAACAGGAATATGGGTCTGCTATGGGATCCCCATCCGCATGCGCCTATGCGTGTTTATTTATGGGTAAGTTCGAGGAGGACTTCATTTACAACAATGTGTTATATGGACCCTATATCAAATACTTTGTTCGATTTATCGATGATGTTTTCATGGTCTGGTCAGGAAACGAAATAGAGCTGTCATCCTTTTTGTCATATTTGAACTCTTGTGTAGAATCCATCACTTTTAGTATGGAAAAGAGCCGAGAATCCATTCACTTCCTAGATGTTAAACTAACTAAAATTAATAACCTAATTGCCACAACTATCTACAGAAAACCAACGGATAAAAACAATCTCTTACAGTTTTCTAGTCACCACCCAGTGCCTTTAAAGAAAAGCCTGCCTGTAAGTCAACTATACAGACTCAAACGTATCTGTAGCTCCCAGGAGGAGTTTCACTCCGAAAGTGAAAATATGTTGGGACGATTTGATGAAAAGGGCTACCCAAAGCAGTGTCTTAACTCTGCCATGGCCACAGTAAACCAAATCGAAAGAAAAGAACTATTCCGAAAGAAAGAAAGAAACAGAACACCAGGCACCATTAATTATGTCCTTACTTATGATCCATTTAGTTACGTTATCAAGTCTACAGTCATGAAACACTGGCACATTCTATCATCGGATAGAACGTTAAATGATCGCTTCCAACACCCTCCACGTTTTACACATAAAAGAGCTACAAACCTGAAGGACCGCCTTGTCAGAGCGGACTCGTATTCAAAGCCAGAACCTTTTATTCATGGAAGCTTCCCATGTAGATCATGCACATCCTGCAGCCACATGATCAAAACAAACACATTTAACGACTCCCACACCGGGAAGAATTACAAGATCAGATCGCTAATAACATGTAATTCCACACACATAATTTATCTATTATTCTGCCCATGTAAAAAATACTATATTGGACAGACATCCCGCAAATTAAAAATCAGATTGAACGAACACAGAAGCAATATAAAGCGGACTGACATTAATTCCCCTGTGGCACGACATTTTAACGAAATGGATCATAAAATTAATGACCTCAAGTGCATAGGTCTAGAGATGGTTTTTCTTAATAGAAGAGGTGGCAACCATGAACAACTGCTTTTGCAACGGGAATGTGTATGGATTCATCGGCTCAAATCTATGTATCCAGTTGGGATGAATGAAGAGTTCAATTTGACTCCATTCCTCTAGCTATCATAAGTTATCTACTGTATAAACAAAAAACTAGTACACTGATTAATGAACGGTCTTACAACCTGATACCCCCAATGTACTGTTTTTGTTCCATACAGAGTTGTAAATTAAATTATATATTGTATTGACATCGGCTCAAATCGATGTATTCCATCTGGGATGAATGAAGAGTCCATTTTTGGCTCCATTCCTGTAGATACTATCCTAAGTTATCTACTGTATGAGAGAATCATGACGTCAACCTAGACTGTTAACTGTTAACTGATTGCCGATTGTTCCCACCTGGTGTCAAGTACAGCCTACTTAAGTTATGTTTGTCACAGTTGTCATTTACACACTGATGAAAGCCGGATGGCTGAAAACGTTTTGTGTCCTTTGAAAATAAAAACAACGATATTCAGAGTGCGGTCCCTACCTCCCTTTTTTGCATATTTAATATTGGACTACGCACCTGTCTGAGCGCAGTGGTTACCCTTTTTCTATCTTAATATAGGTCACCACACACAGGGGCGGACCTAGCACATTTGGCGCCCTAGGCGAGATTCACCACTGCTTTTGCCTCTTCATAGTTCTCTAACGTTAGTCTTTCTTTCCTCAACGCTCAATTCTATAAACACTTAACCGATACCCATCAATGCACAGCGCTCTAGCATGTTCTGACTGTGAACACCTAAAGCTGAGGCTCAGACCGACCGACTGTTTTAGATTTTTGGCTCATTTTCCCTTATGTTAGAATTTTTTTTATGTAAAAATAATGGTTGCCGATATAGAGGGGGCGCCAAAACTTCACAGAGAAAAAAAAAAAATAAATAAAAAAAATAAAAAATACAAAAAATATATTTTTTTTTTTTTTTTTCGCCCCCCTCTGGGTGGCGCTCTAGGCGACCGCCTATATCGCCTGTAGGAAGGTCCGCCCCTGACCACACAGGCCCCCCCAGAATTCACCAATACAAAAACTGCAACTAATTAATAGCCAGTGAACAGTCCATCAGTGAACATATCACAGCACGAAATAGTCAACGGGGAGGGGGACGGATCAAGCGGCCGAACCGACTGCGCTTAACCAGAGGGGGATTAAGGGAGATAAGCGGGACCAGCGGCCGGGCCCTGGAAGGGGCCAAGGCCGGAACAGAGGATAGGGCAGGGGTCTGAGCCGAAACCGGGGGGCGCCCCCGTCGCGGGGGCAGGGCCAACTTAACTGGTTCGTCCTTGTCCAAGTGAGCAGGCTTAAGACAATCTATAGTGACCCGCTCTGGCCTGCCTCCCATGTCCACAACAACGTTTTTAGTGCCTGCCTCCAGGACACGGAAAGGCCCGTCATAAGGGGGCTGCAGCGGGGTCCGATGGCTGTCGTGCCGGATGAAAACATATTTGGCCAATGGCAGGTCCCTGGGGACGTAGGACTGGGGAAGGCAGTGGCGGGATGTTGGAATGGGAATAAGGGCATCGGCAACACCCCGGGACACTGTTCGATGGGAGGCGACGGACCAGGATGCTGTGGCCTCCGGAAGAAACTCCCCAGGGACCCGCAGCGGCTGGCCGTACACCAGCTCGGCGGACGAGGCCTGGAGGTCCTCCTTGGGGGCAGAACGAAGACCAAGCAAGACCCACGGGAGGCGGTCAACCCAGTCGCCATCCGTAAGGGCAGCCCGAAGAGCGGCCTTCATGTCCCTATGGAACCGCTCGCAAAGTCCGTTGCCCTGCGGGTTGTACGCCGTAGTGCGGTGGATCTTCACCCCCAGGTGCTCCGCAACTGCAGTCCAGAGCTCCGAAGTGAACTGGGGGCCCCTGTCGCTTGTGATGTCCCCCGGTGTGCCAAAACGGGCCACCCAGCAGCCGATGAACGCCCGGGCCACCTCCGCTGCCGTAGTGGAGGACAGTGGAACAGCCTCCGACCACCTGGTGGTCCTGTCCACCATGGTGAGGAGGTGAGTATATCCATGGGAGGGGGGCAGGGGGCCCACCAGGTCCACATTCACGTGGTCGAACCGCCTCTCCGGCACTATAAACGGTGCCAAAGGGGCTTTGGTATGGCGGTGCACTTTGGCACGCTGGCACGCCACACATGAGCTAGCCCAGGTCCTAACATCCTTCCGGAGGCCAGGCCACACAAACTTGACCCCCACCAGCTTAGTCGAGGCCTTCACACCTGGGTGGGAAAGGCTGTGCATCATGTTAAAAACCCGGTGCCGCCAGGCCGTAGGCACCATAGGGCGTGGTTGGCCAGTGGAGATGTCGCAGAGGAGAGTGGCGTTAGCTGTGTCGAACACCACATCCTCCAGCTGCAGTGCGGTAGGACCCGTCCGATAGGCCTGAATGTCTGAGTCCGTGGCTTGGTCTGCCGCCATGGCGGCATAATCGAGTCCCAAGTGGACGGACCCGATGACTGCCCGAGAGAGGCAGTCGGCGACAAAGTTGTCCTTGCCCGCCACGTGCTGAATGTCCGTGGTTAACTCGGAGATCGCCGATAGCTGCCGCTGCTGACGTCCCGACCACGGCTCCGAGCCGAACGTTAGCGGCTTGTGGTCCACAAAGGCAGTGAACTGGCGGCCTTCCAACAGGAACAGTGCCTGGTGGCGAGGAACAGACCCAGCAGTTCCCTGTCGAAAGTACTGTACTTACGCTCGTTGTCGCGGAGCTGTTTGCTAAAAAAGGCCAGTGGCTGCCAGGCACCGCCCACCCACTGCTCGCACACCGCCCCCACTGCATAGTCAGAGGCGTCTGTCGTGAGGGCGACCGGGGCAGTGGGAGAGGGGTGCGCCAGCAGAGCAGCGTTGGCTAGCGCGGTCTTGGCAGCCCCAAAAGCACTGTCCATCCCCGAGGACCAATCTAACTCGTCCTTGGGCACTTTGCCCCGCAGGGCCTCATACAAGGGCCGCATGAGGTGGGCAGCATGGGGAAGGAACCGGTTGTAAAAGTTCACCATGCCCAGGAACTCCTGTAGAGCCCGTACGGTGCGGGGACGAGGAAAACTGGCAACGGCCTCCACCCTGGCGGGGAGTGGGGTGGCTCCCTGTGGAGCGACATGGTGTCCGAGGAAAGTGATGGAGGACTGCCCGAACTGGCACTTGGTTGGGTTTACGATGAGGCCGTGTTTACTGAGCCGCTCAAACAGCTGCTGGAGGTGTGTCATGTGCTCCTCTATGGACGTACTGGCTATAAGAATGTCATCCAAGTATACAAACAAAAACGGCATGTCCTGGAGCACAGAGTCCATCAGGCGCTGAAACGTCTGCGCCGCCCCCATGAGCCCGAAAGGCATTCTTAGGAATTCGAAAAGCCCAAAGGGTGTAATGACAGCCGTCTTTGGCACATCCCGTGGATGGACCGGCACCTGGTGGTAACCGCGCACCAGGTCCACCTTGGAGAAGATGACAGCCCCTGCCAGGTGGGTAGAGAAGTCCTGTATGTGCAGAACAGGGTACCGGTCGGGGGTTGTGGCGTTATTAAGGCGACGGAAATCGCCGCAGGGGCGCCAACCTCCGCCAGCCTTTGTAACCATGTGTAATGGAGAAGCCCACGGGCTGTTCGAGCGGCGCACAATGCCAAGTCGCTCCATGGTGGAAAACTCCCCCCTGGCGATTGCCAGCTTGGCTGAGTCGAGGCGCCGGGCCCGGGCATAGACTGGGGGGCCCTCTGTGGTAATATGGTGTTCCACACCGTGTTTGGCCACTGCAGATGAGAACGTGGGTGTGGTGAGGTCAGGGAACCCGGCGAGCAGGCGTTCATACGGGTCCCCGGTGGCAAGTGTGTTCAACAGGCAGAGAGCTCCGCCCCCCCCCCACCGCCAAAATCAAAGAGATGTTAACTGACACCAAATATTATAAGAGAATTTTACTGAATCCCAGGAATAACTACAACCTAGAATTGAAACAGATAATCAAAAGAGCTGAAGAAAATAAATGGGTCACTGCAAAAGAAGCAAAATTCCTGGTGGACGAGTTCCCTATCACACCTGTCATCTATGGTTTAGCCAAGGTGCACAAATGCCCAAACGACCCTCCACTCCGACCTATAATCTCGGGGAGAGGGTCACTCACAGAGAATGCCTCCAAGTTTGTAGACTACCACATCCAACCACTGGTTTGGAAACTTCCCTCGTATATAAAAGATACCTCTGATTTTCTATCTAAACTAGATTTAGTCAGAAATATTGGTGACAGTGATATCCTTGTAACCCTAGACGTTACTTCGCTATATTCCAACATTAACCACAACCTTGGTCTAGAAGCTTTGAACCATTTCCTAAGGAAACACCCAGACCAAACGCCCCCACATGAATTTATCATGGAACTAATGAAATTTACATTGAATAGAAATGTATTTATGTTTGAAAATACCTATTACCAACAGGAATATGGGTCTGCTATGGGATCCCCATCCGCATGCGCCTATGCGTGTTTATTTATGGGTAAGTTCGAGGAGGACTTCATTTACAACAATGTGTTATATGGACCCTATATCAAATACTTTGTTCGATTTATCGATGATGTTTTCATGGTCTGGTCAGGAAACGAAATAGAGCTGTCATCCTTTTTGTCATATTTGAACTCTTGTGTAGAATCCATCACTTTTAGTATGGAAAAGAGCCGAGAATCCATTCACTTCCTAGATGTTAAACTAACTAAAATTAATAACCTAATTGCCACAACTATCTACAGAAAACCAACGGATAAAAACAATCTCTTACAGTTTTCTAGTCACCACCCAGTGCCTTTAAAGAAAAGCCTGCCTGTAAGTCAACTATACAGACTCAAACGTATCTGTAGCTCCCAGGAGGAGTTTCACTCCGAAAGTGAAAATATGTTGGGACGATTTGATGAAAAGGGCTACCCAAAGCAGTGTCTTAACTCTGCCATGGCCACAGTAAACCAAATCGAAAGAAAAGAACTATTCCGAAAGAAAGAAAGAAACAGAACACCAGGCACCATTAATTATGTCCTTACTTATGATCCATTTAGTTACGTTATCAAGTCTACAGTCATGAAACACTGGCACATTCTATCATCGGATAGAACGTTAAATGATCGCTTCCAACACCCTCCACGTTTTACACATAAAAGAGCTACAAACCTGAAGGACCGCCTTGTCAGAGCGGACTCGTATTCAAAGCCAGAACCTTTTATTCATGGAAGCTTCCCATGTAGATCATGCACATCCTGCAGCCACATGATCAAAACAAACACATTTAACGACTCCCACACCGGGAAGAATTACAAGATCAGATCGCTAATAACATGTAATTCCACACACATAATTTATCTATTATTCTGCCCATGTAAAAAATACTATATTGGACAGACATCCCGCAAATTAAAAATCAGATTGAACGAACACAGAAGCAATATAAAGCGGACTGACATTAATTCCCCTGTGGCACGACATTTTAACGAAATGGATCATAAAATTAATGACCTCAAGTGCATAGGTCTAGAGATGGTTTTTCTTAATAGAAGAGGTGGCAACCATGAACAACTGCTTTTGCAACGGGAATGTGTATGGATTCATCGGCTCAAATCTATGTATCCAGTTGGGATGAATGAAGAGTTCAATTTGACTCCATTCCTCTAGCTATCATAAGTTATCTACTGTATAAACAAAAAACTAGTACACTGATTAATGAACGGTCTTACAACCTGATACCCCCAATGTACTGTTTTTGTTCCATACAGAGTTGTAAATTAAATTATATATTGTATTGACATCGGCTCAAATCGATGTATTCCATCTGGGATGAATGAAGAGTCCATTTTTGGCTCCATTCCTGTAGATACTATCCTAAGTTATCTACTGTATGAGAGAATCATGACGTCAACCTAGACTGTTAACTGTTAACTGATTGCCGATTGTTCCCACCTGGTGTCAAGTACAGCCTACTTAAGTTATGTTTGTCACAGTTGTCATTTACACACTGATGAAAGCCGGATGGCTGAAAACGTTTTGTGTCCTTTGAAAATAAAAACAACGATATTCAGAGTGCGGTCCCTACCTCCCTTTTTTGCATATTTAATATTGGACTACGCACCTGTCTGAGCGCAGTGGTTACCCTTTTTCTATCTTAATATAGGTCACCACACACAGGGGCGGACCTAGCACATTTGGCGCCCTAGGCGAGATTCACCACTGCTTTTGCCTCTTCATAGTTCTCTAACGTTAGTCTTTCTTTCCTCAACGCTCAATTCTATAAACACTTAACCGATACCCATCAATGCACAGCGCTCTAGCATGTTCTGACTGTGAACACCTAAAGCTGAGGCTCAGACCGACCGACTGTTTTAGATTTTTGGCTCATTTTCCCTTATGTTAGAATTTTTTTTATGTAAAAATAATGGTTGCCGATATAGAGGGGGCGCCAAAACTTCACAGAGAAAAAAAATAAAAATAAAAAAAAAATAAAAAATACAAATTTTTTTTTTTTTTTTTTTTCTCGCCCCCCTCTGGGTGGCGCTCTAGGCGACCGCCTATATCGCCTGTAGGAAGGTCCGCCCCTGACCACACAGGCCCCCCCAGAATTCACCAATACAAAAACTGCAACTAATTAATAGCCAGTGAACAGTCCATCAGTGAACATATCACAGCACGAAATAGTCAACGGGGAGGGGGACGGATCAAGCGGCCGAACCGACTGCGCTTAACCAGAGGGGGATTAAGGGAGATAAGCGGGACCAGCGGCCGGGCCCTGGAAGGGGCCAAGGCCGGAACAGAGGATAGGGCAGGGGTCTGAGCCGAAACCGGGGGGCGCCCCCGTCGCGGGGGCAGGGCCAACTTAACTGGTTCGTCCTTGTCCAAGTGAGCAGGCTTAAGACAATCTATAGTGACCCGCTCTGGCCTGCCTCCCATGTCCACAACAACGTTTTTAGTGCCTGCCTCCAGGACACGGAAAGGCCCGTCATAAGGGGGCTGCAGCGGGGTCCGATGGCTGTCGTGCCGGATGAAAACATATTTGGCCAATGGCAGGTCCCTGGGGACGTAGGACTGGGGAAGGCAGTGGCGGGATGTTGGAATGGGAATAAGGGCATCGGCAACACCCCGGGACACTGTTCGATGGGAGGCGACGGACCAGGATGCTGTGGCCTCCGGAAGAAACTCCCCAGGGACCCGCAGCGGCTGGCCGTACACCAGCTCGGCGGACGAGGCCTGGAGGTCCTCCTTGGGGGCAGAACGAAGACCAAGCAAGACCCACGGGAGGCGGTCAACCCAGTCGCCATCCGTAAGGGCAGCCCGAAGAGCGGCCTTCATGTCCCTATGGAACCGCTCGCAAAGTCCGTTGCCCTGCGGGTTGTACGCCGTAGTGCGGTGGATCTTCACCCCCAGGTGCTCCGCAACTGCAGTCCAGAGCTCCGAAGTGAACTGGGGGCCCCTGTCGCTTGTGATGTCCCCCGGTGTGCCAAAACGGGCCACCCAGCAGCCGATGAACGCCCGGGCCACCTCCGCTGCCGTAGTGGAGGACAGTGGAACAGCCTCCGACCACCTGGTGGTCCTGTCCACCATGGTGAGGAGGTGAGTATATCCATGGGAGGGGGGCAGGGGGCCCACCAGGTCCACATTCACGTGGTCGAACCGCCTCTCCGGCACTATAAACGGTGCCAAAGGGGCTTTGGTATGGCGGTGCACTTTGGCACGCTGGCACGCCACACATGAGCTAGCCCAGGTCCTAACATCCTTCCGGAGGCCAGGCCACACAAACTTGACCCCCACCAGCTTAGTCGAGGCCTTCACACCTGGGTGGGAAAGGCTGTGCATCATGTTAAAAACCCGGTGCCGCCAGGCCGTAGGCACCATAGGGCGTGGTTGGCCAGTGGAGATGTCGCAGAGGAGAGTGGCGTTAGCTGTGTCGAACACCACATCCTCCAGCTGCAGTGCGGTAGGACCCGTCCGATAGGCCTGAATGTCTGAGTCCGTGGCTTGGTCTGCCGCCATGGCGGCATAATCGAGTCCCAAGTGGACGGACCCGATGACTGCCCGAGAGAGGCAGTCGGCGACAAAGTTGTCCTTGCCCGCCACGTGCTGAATGTCCGTGGTTAACTCGGAGATCGCCGATAGCTGCCGCTGCTGACGTCCCGACCACGGCTCCGAGCCGAACGTTAGCGGCTTGTGGTCCACAAAGGCAGTGAACTGGCGGCCTTCCAACAGGAACAGTGCCTGGTGGCGAGGAACAGACCCAGCAGTTCCCTGTCGAAAGTACTGTACTTACGCTCGTTGTCGCGGAGCTGTTTGCTAAAAAAGGCCAGTGGCTGCCAGGCACCGCCCACCCACTGCTCGCACACCGCCCCCACTGCATAGTCAGAGGCGTCTGTCGTGAGGGCGACCGGGGCAGTGGGAGAGGGGTGCGCCAGCAGAGCAGCGTTGGCTAGCGCGGTCTTGGCAGCCCCAAAAGCACTGTCCATCCCCGAGGACCAATCTAACTCGTCCTTGGGCACTTTGCCCCGCAGGGCCTCATACAAGGGCCGCATGAGGTGGGCAGCATGGGGAAGGAACCGGTTGTAAAAGTTCACCATGCCCAGGAACTCCTGTAGAGCCCGTACGGTGCGGGGACGAGGAAAACTGGCAACGGCCTCCACCCTGGCGGGGAGTGGGGTGGCTCCCTGTGGAGCGACATGGTGTCCGAGGAAAGTGATGGAGGACTGCCCGAACTGGCACTTGGTTGGGTTTACGATGAGGCCGTGTTTACTGAGCCGCTCAAACAGCTGCTGGAGGTGTGTCATGTGCTCCTCTATGGACGTACTGGCTATAAGAATGTCATCCAAGTATACAAACAAAAACGGCATGTCCTGGAGCACAGAGTCCATCAGGCGCTGAAACGTCTGCGCCGCCCCCATGAGCCCGAAAGGCATTCTTAGGAATTCGAAAAGCCCAAAGGGTGTAATGACAGCCGTCTTTGGCACATCCCGTGGATGGACCGGCACCTGGTGGTAACCGCGCACCAGGTCCACCTTGGAGAAGATGACAGCCCCTGCCAGGTGGGTAGAGAAGTCCTGTATGTGCAGAACAGGGTACCGGTCGGGGGTTGTGGCGTTATTAAGGCGACGGAAATCGCCGCAGGGGCGCCAACCTCCGCCAGCCTTTGTAACCATGTGTAATGGAGAAGCCCACGGGCTGTTCGAGCGGCGCACAATGCCAAGTCGCTCCATGGTGGAAAACTCCCCCCTGGCGATTGCCAGCTTGGCTGAGTCGAGGCGCCGGGCCCGGGCATAGACTGGGGGGCCCTCTGTGGTAATATGGTGTTCCACACCGTGTTTGGCCACTGCAGATGAGAACGTGGGTGTGGTGAGGTCAGGGAACCCGGCGAGCAGGCGTTCATACGGGTCCCCGGTGGCAAGTGTGTTCAACAGGCAGAGAGCTCCGCCCCCCCCCCACCGCCCCAAGCGTGCAGGGGTAAGAGGAAAAAGAGAGGGCATCGATCAAGCGACAGTTTTTAACATCTACCAGCAAGCTGAAAGCACAGAGGAAGTCTGCTCCCAGGAGCGGCGTGGACACCGCAGCCATCACAAAACCCCATCTGAAACGGCGCCCCCCAAAACACACCTCCACATACCTGGTGCCGTAGGTACGTATGGGCGTACCGTTCACTGCGTCCATCTGGGGCCCGTGTCTGCCGTCCATGGTGTCCACGCCCTGTGCCGGCAGGATGCTGCGTTGCGCGCCCGAGTCCACCAGCAGCCGCCGGCCAGACAAGGAGTCGGTGATAAACAATAGCTTGCAGTCATGGCCGGCACCCACAGCCACTAATGAGCGCCGGCCCTGGCGTTTCCCTGCCCCTTGAAACTGCATGGCTTGCGACACTGCTTGGCCCTGTCCCCAAACCTGGCATGGTAATAGCAGAGCCCATCGTCGGGTTGGCGTCGGGCTGTCACCGCAGCCGCGGTGTCTGTATAAACATCCAGTGGTGGGGCAGAGGTGCCCTGGTGGGTCAGCAGCGCATGGACAAACTGCTGCTGCCTGTTGGCCAGGAAAACCCTGTCTGCTTCTGCAGCCAGGCCGCGATAGTCCTTGGTGGAGGAGAGGAGGGAACACACAGGCACTGGAAGCTGTCGCAAGAAAATGTGAGTAAATAGAAAAGAGGGATCAGCTGATCCCAGTACAGCCAGCATTTTTTCCATCAACTCCGACGGTTTGCCATCGCCGAGGCCGTTGAGGGACAGCAGGCGGTCCGCTTTCTCCAGTTCTGACAGCTCATACAGCTTCAGAAGGAATGTCTTTAGCGCATTGTACTTGTCAGCTGCTGGCGGATCCTCCAACAGCATCATCGCCCGTGCCGTCGTTGAAGCATCCAACGCCGCCACAACATGGAAGTACTTAGTTAGATCTTGTGTTATTCCTCTCAGCTGGAATTGGGCTTCGACGTGTTGAAACCACGGCCGGGGATTATGCTGCCAAAAGTCGGGCAACTTGACGGTCGCAGTGTAAATGTTCGCTTGTAGTGTAGTGCCGAGAGATGGGAGTCGGAGACGGTAGCTCGGTAGAGCGAACAGCTTTTATTCAATACACAAAATACAACAAGCTACTGCTCCGTTGCGTGCAGAACGACTCGTGTGGTGGCAGGAAGTGCCACCTCATATAATGTTCGGGCGGAACTCTTGTTCCTAACAATAGTTCCGTGGGTGAATTATGTACCATTAACAATCACTACACAAGCCCCCCCAGAATTCAACCATGGTCAAAATCTCCACGGCGGGGAGAGTCAACGACCCGGCCGCGGCGTGAGCGGACCACCGGGGGCGCGGTGCAAGCGCTCGCGCCCTCCACGGCGCCCGGGGGCATGAACCGGCCACGGTGAGTGCGGAAAGCCAGGGGCGGGGAGGTAGGGGCGGCGCAAGCGCCCGTGTCCTCCCCGACACCCGGGGGCACAGACGTCGACGAGGCCAACGGCGGCTCCGTCGTTGGCGGGTCCCGGGGTAGCGGCGCCCGGCCTCGGCGGGGGGAGAGGGCCAGCTCTAAGGGCTGGGAATTGTCTACGTGGGCGGGTTCCATCTTGTGGTGGTTGTACCCCACCTCAAAGGCGAGCCTTCGCCAGTCCTCAGGGGCCTGTGGGCTAGGGTGTCCGGTGGATAGGTCATTCAGCAGCGTCGGACCCGAGTGACCAATCGCGACGTCCTCCCGGCGTAGACTGGAATCTGCAGTCCCGAGGGCCTGGATGTCGTGGTCGGAGGCCTGTTCCGAGCCCCTGTTGACGTAGTCGAGGTCCGGCTGTACAGCTCCGACGACGACGTTGGGCTTCTCGGCGACGTGTCTCGCGGCGCACTCGGAATCGTACGTGAGCTGTTGTCGTGCCGACCATGGCTCCGCTACCTTTGACCCAGAAAACGTGAGGGGTTCGTGGTCGGTGAAAGCTGTAAGAAGGCCGCCGTATGTCGCCTCATCGCGGACACATGCCAACGAAGCCCGTGTCTGTGCGTTTATTAGGCGGCCATGTCTAATGTCCACGAGGAGACCGTGTGCACCCAGGAAATCTGCCCCGAGTAGGGGGAACGAAATGTCGGCCGTGATGCAGTCCCACGTGAACCGCTGGCCCCCAAAACACAGTTCCACGGTCCTTGTACCGTAGGTGCGGATAGGGGTATCGTTGGCGGTCGTCAGGCGCGGACCTCTATCATCGCCGGCGGTGTCCTCTATTGTCGCTGGCAGGACGCTCCTCTGAGCTCCGGTGTCGCAGAGGAATTTGCAACCGGAGAGTGTGTCTCTAATGAAAAGCAGCCGGTTCGACATACCTGCGCTCACCGCTGCTACTGGGCGCAGGTGTCTGCGTTTATGCGCCATGCCGAAAGTGCAAGGGGAACGGCATCTTGTCGCCCTCGCGCCGAAACGTGCGTGGTAATAACACCGGCCCGCGGCAGCGCTGCTCCTGATCTTCCTCGCCCCTCCCCCCTGCGGCGTGTAACCGCATGTCGAGGCTATTAGCCCTGGGGCAAAGTGTCGAGTGGCCAGGTAGAAGCGATCTGCCTCCTCTGCCAGAGCACGGGGATCCACAATGTTTGTATTGGCCAGTGCCGTCTGTACCCGTGGCGGCATGTGCCTGAGGAACAGCTCTTTAAATAAAAAGTTCGGCTGCCTGGCGCCCAGCAGGTTCAGCATCATCTCCATATGCGCCGACGGCTTGCTGTCCCCCAAGCCACGTATATCCAGCAAGCGTCGGGCCCGCTCAGACGGTGACAACTCAAAAATCCTGAGTAGGTGCGTCTTAAACGCCTCATATTTATACCGGGCAGGCGGAGCTGTTATGAAGCCTACCGTCCTCGCCGCTGTCGTGCTCCCGAGGCTCGAGACGACGTGGTAATATCTCGCGGCGTCGTCGTCAACCCCTCGTAGGGCGAACTGCGCCTCTGTTTGCGCGAACCACGCCGCCGCAGAATGCTCCCAAAACTCCGGCAATCGAATAATAACGGCATCGTTTGCCATGTTCGGTCCGGTCCCTGATACTTCAGCGAGACCAATGTCGGGGTCACCAGTGTAGTGCCGAGAGATGGGAGTCGGAGACGGTAGCTCGGTAGAGCGAACAGCTTTTATTCAATACACAAAATACAACAAGCTACTGCTCCGTTGCGTGCAGAACGACTCGTGTGGTGGCAGGAAGTGCCACCTCATATAATGTTCGGGCGGAACTCTTGTTCCTAACAATAGTTCCGTGGGTGAATTATGTACCATTAACAATCACTACAGTAGCATGTTAGCGTCGTTAGCATTCGGTGTGGGTGCTTGCGGTTGCGCGACGCCGTTGTTTTCAGACATAACGCTAAATGCTGTTAACGTTACAAATGTTCTTCACAGGGTCACCAATGTGGCGATAAGAAAGTAGCGAGCCAGAGACGTGGTTCGAGTTGAGGTACTTTACTTCTCACTCACATAGCATTTACAAATAACAACCAAGTTAACCCGGAACCGGAAGTGGTATTTAACCTGTCCCCTAAACAGTAAAACCCACACTCTTAAAGGCACAAGCCCACCTCGGTGAATGTCTCTTAATATAGGTCACCACAATACGGTAAATATAAATATATGTATACGGTATTTACAGCATTATTGATATCATACAGAGTTGTATGGGTTATATGCAGGTGTAGTAGTAATATGGTAGGCATATTCACCTTATCAGTCTTCTAGTTGAACCTGGAATGATGTGACAAATAAACAGGGGTGTAAAGTACTTGAGTAATTGTACTTCGTTACAATACTTAAGTACTGTTTTGGGGGATTTGTACTTTACTCAAGTATTATTAGGTTTGTATACTTTGTACTTTTACTCCATTACATTTCAGGGGAAAAAAAACATACTTTTTACTCCTTACATTTAAAATGCAGACCTAGAAAGTACAAAGTACAAATCTCACAGGTCCAACCATTTTAATTGTTTATCTGGCCGAACTAACATTAACGTTATTAATCCTGCTACCACAAGTAAACAGCCAATCAAATCCCCATCAATGGAAAATGAACCCGCCCATACCCATGCTGATTGGTCCTTGTGCAACACTAGAAAGCGGGGATCTTTGATTAAACACCTGCTATCAGAAGAATAGACAGTCAGATCCGCATTATGCTGTGGTTAATATTGTGATATTATTCAGGGTACTCCAGTATTCTGTCTTTAATATTGTGATATTATTCAGGGTACTCCAGTATTCTGTCTTTAATATTGTGATATTATTCATGGTACTCCAGTATTCTGCCTTTAATATTGTGATTTTATTCAGGATAATCCAGTATGCTGTGGTTAATATTGTGATATATTCATGCTGTGATGTGAATGCCGTCCATGTTAGTTTACCTTCAATGCAGAAGTGCATTAAATAATTTTAATGCAAAAAAAGTGTCCTCTGTTCTTTCATTTCAGCATTGTCTATCGCAGAACACATTCCATTGTGGGCAGAGTGTATGCTTGGTTTCATTCCAGCCTTGCCTAAACACCAGCTGATGATTTCACTAATTGGCTCACCTCTTCAACTAACTCACCTGGTGCAATGTATAGTTAAAATGAAAACTTGGCCCACGATGGATTGAGTTTGAGACCCCTGGTGTATCCTTTTTTTTTTTTTTAAATGTACTTTGACTTTTTAGTACTTAAGTACATTTAAAAGTAGGACTTTTTGACTTTTACTCAAGTGTGTTTTTAGCCAGATACTTTTGACTTTTACTTGAGTCAGATTTTGAGATGGTACCCATACTTTCACTTAAGTATAATTTCTGGGTACTTTTTTCACCCCTGCAAATAAACCTCTTGATTCTTGGTTGTAATCAGATGTACTAATACGAATACGATCGAAACTAGTGTTGCTCACTTTACCAACGTCAGTATGGTTTTGAATTGATTGATTGATTGATTGAACACTTTATTAACAGATTGCAGAATGGGTACAGTACAGTACAGCTCAATACATACAATTGTTAAGGGGATGCAGACCAGAGAAAGACTTTCGTCTTGTTTACATCAGGGTCCCCCATTTTCAATTCATCAGGACATATATGACACACATGACATACAGATATACAGTACTGCTACATCTATACATTTATGACATACCAGATTTGCAAATACAGTACTGTTTGTGATACAAAAAGTGTCCAGAAAAAGAGTGTATATACATTTAACGTTACATATACATGGTAACGTTATCTAACTGCATTTAGAATCGAACAAGCTATTAACTTATGATAAACATAAACTAAAGATTGCTACATAAAATACCACTATTGACTACATCCATGAGTGGTCTGCTAATGCGTTAAAATGTAAAAAAAAATGCAGTAAGTAAGTAAAGTAAAGTAAACTTACCAGCGAGTGCCGCTCGGCAACAATGAAATGAATGGCGATGAGCTGAAAGCTTGAACTACGGACCCCCCCTGAGGCGCTTTACTTCCGCATTCCACGATAACAACCAAGTGGGTGGGAGTGTCGGAACTCTTAATTATACGGCTCTGAATCAACCAAGGGAGAGCAACGACGTGGACAGGAAAGAGGGAACTGGAGGAAATGACGCCATGACGAGGAGAGGGAGACACACACATATATACCTGACTAATTAAGATTGGCAACACCTGGCCAGGCCAGTCTAAAACACAATATTGACCAACTAAACACATAAGCAAAGATTACAACAACACCAGACAGGGGAGAACATCACACCAGGGAAGGGAACGACAACAATGACAACACACATAGAATTACCTTACTCACACTGTTAATTACATTAATTATATCTATCAAAATAGGCCAAATGGTCGCCTGCATGATCTGATGATGTCCACTAGGTGGCGGCATGATACCACCGAAAGGAGGTAGAGAATGTCCAGTGTTATTGTTCTTCTTGACCTGGGGGTTACAGGTTCGGTCTTGTGAAAGACGGAATAACATGGGAATTGTCGGTATACCAGAGGAAACTGAAGGAACCCATCCATCAAGCTTTTTTCCTGATATGCTGCAAGAAATCCTGGGTAAAGAACTGTTGGCTGGCCCTCCGGAACGTGACAAAGCCCACCGCACTAATATGGCTAAGAAGCCGAGAGCTATAAGAGGCGCAGGGGGACCCAGAAGCTACCGAGGATGTTTGCTGGTTGTCGAACATGTCTACAGTTAGGCCAAGCTAAATTGGCCACGCTCTGGGACTTTCATTGTGGCAATGCTAAGCTGTAACAAGCTCATGTTGACTGGTCCCAAGACAACTATGTCTTGGCTGTGGCAATATAATAAAATGTTTATATTCTGTTTTTATTCTTTTATTATATATATTTTATCTCTATTATTGTCTTGTCATTATTGTAATAAGTTACTGTCCTGTGATGTATTTTTATGTATTATTATTACTATTGTAATAGGAACTACAACTATGGACAACCAACACCAGACACTGGGACAAAACAAGCAGACTACAAAACACTAAACAGAGAACCTAATACAAGACAGTAACTACAAACACTAAGACTAAACAGTGAACCTAATACAAGACAGTAACACTAGACTAACAGGGGGACATGAAGAAGAGCGAGACAGGGAAGGGGAGAACAGTCCATGGACGGGTGATGCGTTACAGTAACCCCCCCTGCAAGGGACCGATCCCAGACATATTAATCGACCGCACGGGGATGAGCAGGGTGGGTGAGTGTGATCCAACAAAGGGAGACTGGGGCAACAGACTAGGGAGAAGGGGACTGGAGGAGAAAAACTGGGAAAAAGGCCCAAGGAGAAGGGGACTAGAGACAGAAGGCTGGGGAAGGGGACTCGAGACAGACGACTGGAAAAGGGGACTTGAAACAAGGTTGGGAAAGGGACTCAAAACAGAGGGCTGTGTAAGAGGATTAGAAACAGATGACTGGAGAAGGACACTCGAGACAGACGGCTGGAAAAGGGGACCTGAAACAGAGGGCTGGGGAAAGGGACCCGGGAGAATGGTCCAGAGAAGGAAGGCTGGGGGAAAAGACCAGGGAGAAGGGGACTGGAGAATGAAGGCAGAGGAAATGGACCAGGAAGGGGACTGGAGAAGGCAGGCTGGAGGAAGGGGCCAGGGAAGGGACTGGAGAGGGAAGGCTGGGGAATAGAATCAGGAAGGGGACTGCAGACGGAAGGCTGGAGAAAGGAACCAGGGAGGGGACTGGAGAAGGAGGGCTGGAGAAGGGAATCAGGGAGAAGAGGGGTCGTCCTGGGGGCAGGATGAGCCAGAGGTTCAGGGGTTCTCTGGGAGACAGGACAGAAGTCAGGTGCTCCCCAGAAGGAGGAATGGGAAGCTCCTCAGGAACAGGAGTTGTGCATTCCTCAGGGAGAGGAGCTGGGAGCTCCACAGAGATGGGAGCTGGGAACTCCGCAGGGACGGGATCTGGGAGCGCCACAGAGACAGGAAAGGAAACGCAGCGTAGTGGGAAATATGTAGCACTGGGCGGGGTCATCCCTATGTTACCCGGGTTCTATGTTCCCCGTTTTATTTTTTTTAAGGGTTCTAAGTTCCCCGCTCCCGAAAAAGGGGTTCTATGTTCCCCGGTCCTGCCCGCTCCAAAAAAAAAAAAAAAAAAAAGGTTCTATGTTCCCCGGTCCTGCAGACCGCTCGTACGTCTACTGGTGGCAAAGCCCCAAGGAAGCAGCTCGCCACCAAGGCTGCCCGTAAGAGCGCACCGGTGTTGTGACTGCCCAAATGTAGCATTCTGTCATACCGTCATTGAAGAATGAGGAGAGTTTTATGTTTCTTTTGTGTCGTTTAATTCCAGACTCAACCCTTACATACATACAGGTCCAAAACACTTCGCTTGTTATATATCGTATTTGGCTTATCGCGTCCCGCTCTGAGCCTTATGAGATACCCCTTATCTCCTATGGTACCTATTGTACCCCAACGAACAACTTAATGCACTCACACCTGATGGGGCCCCGCCCCTATGGAGGCGTAGCCTATATAACCATGACTCTGGTCACCAAACACTCATCCTCTATTTTCGTTCCATCGTATCGGCTGCGTGCACCATACGTAACTAGCAGGATGAAAAGATCAGACAAGATTCATAATGTTGGAAGCTTACCGGAGGTTGCTGGCCCCTGGCATCTTCGAAGCATGTTTTCAGCGACACGACGGGCCTATGTTGATGTTCCTCGTCTGATGGCAGCAGATCAAGGTTCAGCTGTGCAAGATTGGCTGTCGGGCCAGCTTGTACCCAGGTAGGCCCTGTGTCTTCAGGCATGGGTATTAGTGTTAGTAATGCTGGTTTGTTTTGTTACACAACCATGTTGTGTGTTGGCGCCGGGGGCAGGATGGTTTGGTGAACGTTTCACTGCAGTGAACGGTTTCCAAACGGTCTTGGACATGCTGTTAAACATCTAATGCTATGTTACATGCTATCGCTAATACTACATGCTACCACTACTGCTACATGATAACTGCTACGCTGTTCTAATGTCTCCGCCGTGAGATGTTGTCACTTCTCCCTCCTCTTGCCCGGTTCATCAATGAAGGTCAGTCGGTAGCTGTTGTGGGTTTTTTTGCTGAGTCCTATTTACCTTTTTTACGGGTAAATGGGTTGACAACAGGGTAGGCCGTGGCTAGGTAGCCTAGCCAGATACGCTACCCTTGTGTTCCGGCGGGGTCTGTTGAACGGTGTCCCCATTTGGGGCCGATGCGTGAGCTCGGCGGTGTAGCAGTAGAGCTATACTACTGCAGGATGGGAATTAATGGCGGGTTATGGCTCAGCTGGCTAGTTCCTATCCACATTGGCGTCGGGTAGTGGGGCTATGGGTCCAGCCGACATTGTAAACATGTTGCGTGTCTGTGCGCAGGCGGTTGTTGATCTGGGTCCCACATCGCCTCACGCTAGGCTGTAGTAGTGTAGGGGCAGGGCCGCCTGGGAGAAATGTGAGGCCCTGTGCAGGTTTTAAACGCGAGGCCCCCCACCCCCTGTGTAGGGGGCTACTGTTTCGTTCTGTCACTCTGCTATGAGAAGGTCTGTCTTTGCTACAGCTTTCTCTCCACTCAACCATTTATGCTGACGGTCAATCGGTGTCTACTGGGGGAGTAGTGCGGGGGGGGCTTTGTTTACCTTTTTTGGTAAATGGGCTAAGCTAGGGCTGGTGTGCTTTTGAATGAAGACGGGACTAGTTCGCTCTGGTCCGCCTCCCCTTAACGTGTGTATATGGGCTTGCTCATTCTACAGTATTTTGTGGGTTAGTTCTTTTATTCATTTAACCCTTTCATGGTGCACACCACAGTGGAGGTTGCTGTTTGCAACCACCACTGGTGCTCTGTGTTAACATCAGTTCTTTGTTTTTGACATATTGAAACAGTGCCCCTTGGGTGGGTCGGCCTGGCGAGTGGCTGGTGGGCTGCTAAAGCCTGTACCGCCACGGTATGGAATTGGCAGCGATTAGAACTGTGTTCGAATTGCTGTTTTTTTCTATTAAAAAAAATGGTGTCTGGTGGCGGGGCCTTGAGGGCCAGCCGACGTCGACACATCGCGCAAGGTTGTTGACGTTATTAGCTTTGACCCAGCCGCAAGCTATAACCGCTCAGGGTTCCCCTCTCCGCAGGGGATTTTGGTCTTCTGCTGGAGCGCGGGTGGTATTGTCCTAGGCCCCACACCGCCTCACACCGCGCAGCCAGAAGAAGAGAGAGCACGGCCTCGTCAGCGGCGATGACGAGGCCCTCGACAGGCGGCCATGTTTTCCTCCGCCGGAGGTATCCTGGGCGTTGATTCGACAGGTGTCCACAAGGCCGACGGCCTTGGCGGCCGAGGGATCGGCCATCTAGGATGGGTTCGGCTTGAACAAACAAGCCGGCACCGTCCTGCCGCGAGCAGCCCGCTCTCCGATCACTCCCTTCCCCAACACCAGCGGAAAAAGTGGGCTCTGATTGTTTCCTTTGGCTGCGGGCCGCGTGCCTTCGTTGAAGCGCCGGCGGCCCCAATTTCGCTTCTCATGGGGACAGGGGCTGACACCCAGTTGATGGCTGAGCCTGGGTCTGTCCGTGAGAATGTTGTGCTGTCAAGCGGCTCCCACACCATAAGCTGTGTTGGTTGAGCCTGGTGTTACGTCTGTCAACTTAAGTGTTGTCAGCAGGGGGGCTCGAAACCTTTTGAGGCACACAGTGCGGGCTTCCCCGGCCTCGCCTTCGCCAGGCCAGGTATCATGTTGGTGCCTCCCACTCCTGAAATATTGGCAGTGGTCGCAGGCGCGTGTGATTTGGGGTGGTAGTAATATCACTGCAGGGCTACGGTGTGTAGGAACCCATGGGGTCCTTACACCTTGCATGTCCGGCTGCAGAACAACTCCTCAGCATGTTCTGGAGGGGTGTTCAGTGGGGGGGCTTTTTTCATAGGAAGCCCCCCGTATCAAACCGGCCCTTTCTGTCGGGGTCCCCCCTTGGGTGCGATTGCCTTGTGGGTGGTGTCAGGGTCAGATGTCCCGACACGGAACGCCCTGCTCGCACGGTTCCAGGGTTGGCTACGCACAGCGGGGGGACCGGGCAAAACTATCTACAGTTCCTGGCGGACCTGCGCCACATGGCGGCGGGTGCGTTGGGAGTGTCATCACATATGACTACGGCAGTACCATATGTCGAGGTGGATGGAGAGAACGCTGAGGCGGGGACTTGTGTTTACACAACCCCACCCGTTTTCAGGTTTGGTACAGACCCTATTGTCAGGGTCTTCAGCAGTGACAGCTCTGGTCAACGAGATCCAATCTCTGTGGACGAAGCAAGCCATCGTCGTGGCGTTCTCCTCCCGGTGTTCTCTGCCTGAGAAGTCGGGAAGGAGGGGTGTAAGACCCAGGCTGGACCTGTCCCATGGGAAGGTTCAGCATTTTTTGGATCGTCTCCTACCTGTTGAACACTGTCAGGTGGGGGTCTGGTTCTCCTCCATAGACCTGTAGGATGCGTTTGCGCATCTCCGATCTTCCATCCTAGGGCTTACCTACGCTTCCTTTGCAGGGTTAGCGTATGAGTACCAGAGGCTGCCGTTGGGTTTTCTCTGGCTCCCCGCATCTTCACCAAGTGCGTGGAGGCCGCACTGGGGCCTCTGCGTCATCAGGGGTTACGGAGTGTTCTGCCCTGACGACGTTCTGGTCCTTCGCGGTCAAGGTGGATCGTCAGGTCTCGTACCAGGCAGGTCTCTACCAGCCTGGGGTTGCTGTAGACTGGATGTAGAGTACTCCTCTTCCCAGTCAACGGTTAGAGGGCTATGGGCATCCCTCTCAGAGCGTGTTGTCAACACGCTCGGGAGGTTCCGTCCTAGGACGGTTACGGCGCTGTCTCACGTCGCGTTTTCACCGACGCCTCCCTCGCTGGTGACGCGTCGGGCCAACGCAGTAGGGGGCAGCTGGCAAACCATGCTGCCTGGTCTGCGCTACGTTCAATGTGTTGGTGTTGAAAGCGGTCCTTCTGGTCCACAAATGGTGTTGATCAGGACGGACGATACAACGTCAGTGTCGTGTATCGACAGACAGGGAGGAGTACGCTCCCCCTGTCTGCGCCAGGCGGCGGGCGGCTGGCTATGGGTGTCCTCCATCTGCGCGGCCTGAGGGCTCCCCACATCCCCGGCAGGGAGAATGTGGGTGCAGGTGTACTGTCGCGGGGCGGTCCTCATCCTGACGGGTGGGGATTACGTCTAGACATAGCCAGGCAGGTCTGGGGCCGATGCCGTGCCGCCAGGGATTCTTCCCCATACATCTGTTAGGTCAGTTGTTGGGACGGGTACGTTGAGGGGCGCAGGTTCTTGATCCTGATGGTATTACCATCCGGAATGCGCATGCTCCCTCCACTGTCGCGCTTACGCGGGCAGATGACATATGTTCCAAGTGTGGTGTAAGGCGGGGGGCCGGGACTCAGTCTCCTGCCCCCTGGATGCTGTCCTTAGTTACCTCCAGTCTGTCCTTGATAGACTGTCGGCTTCGACGGTGAGGGTATATGCAGCAGCTATATCCTCCTATCATGAGGGGTTTGAGGGGATGTCGTGTTCAGCCACCCTCTTGTGAAGCGTTTCCTGCTTGGCGCTCGACGCGTTAAGCCGGTGCAACGCTCCTGGGCTCCGACTTGGGATCTTCAACTGGTCCTCGGTCGGTTGTCCTTGGCCCCGTTTGAGCCGCTCGAGCAGGCACCGTTGGAACAGCTGTCGTTCAAGACTGAGATCTTGCTGGCCGTCACCTCCGCTGACGCGTGGGTGTGCTTTGTGCTCTCTCGGTACGCCCAGAGTGCCTGTCTTTCGTTCCGATTGCGGTGCCACTCTGCGGCCTAATCCTGCCTTCGTGCCTGTAAATATCCGGAGTTCTTCCGCTCCAGGGATATTGTGGTTCAGGCGTTTCATCCGCCTCCTCACGGTGGTGAGTTAGATGCGGGCCTTCACCTGTCATGTCCGGTCCGTGCTTTGGGAATTGCCTCAGCCGTACTCAGGACCTCGGGGTCACCGTTCAGCTTTTGTCTGTCACGGTGGTTCTCATGCCGGTAAGGTACTATCGAACAGCGCCTGTCCCATTGGTTGTGCGAGGGCATTGCCCTCTGCTACACGTTGGCTGGGCAGGATCCCCCTGGGGGCGTCAGGGCGCACTCCAATCGTGGGGTGGCTGCCTCTGCCGCTCTCCTGGGTGGGGCCTCGGTGGAGGTCATCTGTGCTGCAACTTCATGGTCCTCCCCGGGCCCCTTTGTAAGGTTTTACCTCATGGACATGACCGGGGGTTCTGTCTCCCAAGCGGTTTTGGGGTCTGTGGCCTTTCCTGCTTCCCGTCCTTTGGTAGGGTAGCAGGAGTGTATGGGTATGGGCCACAGTGTGTTGAGTTACACGTGGTTTCGCCTGTGCGGTGTGTTCAAGGGGTTCTGGTTCCCCCTTGTTCGCATTCAGGTGGAGTTGACTGCGCCCCCCCTTCATTAGGAAGGATGGGGTGACAGGGCTCCCCGCACCCCTTGATGTGGGCTTACGGGTCCTCAGGGGGTACATCTGTCGGGTCTCGCGTCCGCTCTAACCCATATCTCATAAGGCTCAGAGCGGGACGCGATAAGCCAAATACGATATATAACGATAGGTTATGTATATAACCTAGTTATATTAGTATTGGCTGAGCGTCCCGCTCTGCGCGGCCCTGACTTCCCTTTTAAGGGATCTTTTGCTGGAACGAGATTTGGCGAGGAAGAGTGTTTGGTGACCAGAGTCATGGTTATATAGGCTACGCCTCCATAGGGGCGGGGCCCCATCAGGTGTGGGTGCATTAAGTTGTTCGTTGGGGTACAATAGGTACCATAGGAGATAAGGGGTATCTCATAAGGCTCAGAGCGGGACGCTCAGCCAATACTAATATAACTAGGTTATATACATAACCTATCGTTATGTACACACACTGTTCTCTCGCATGTAACCAATGACAACAACATAACTTCCGGTGCCCCTCCTATATATCCCGGGGGGAAACAACAGTCTATCGGGAAATGTCCGTCAGTCACTCAGGTATTTTAAAGTGTTATTGATTGTACGGTGTACCACAGTTTCATATTAATGTACCGTTTCATATTAATGTACTTATATACAGGCATTTATATACAGGTAAGGTAAACAAAGTGGAGGAGTTCGGAGAGATAATGGCACAATGCGAGGTCAACTAATTTATTTATTACACAATACACCACATATTATCATTGTCTCTTTGCATATCGTATAACGTTTATATCTTTAGGCATATAAGGATAGCAGCCTTAGGGGTAGTGCTGTAAGCTTAGAATCAACAATTAGTTGCAATGAAACACAGTATAATATAGAGCAATATGTACTGTAAAGTGCAAACAATGTGCAATGGTAAGAACAATCTACACAAGCTATGGGCTATATACACATACACAGGATATACAGTGAGGTGCAGTAGGCTATGTAAACAGAAAGTGCAATGGTATCTTCAGTGCAATGTACTACAGCTCTAAGCTATAATAGGGCTATATGTGTGTCTGTTTAAATTGTCTGTGTCAAAGCAAGACAGACGTTGCTTCCCCTCAACACAGTAAATTTTGCAGAGTACATTTTACTCAAACTGAGTACATTTTACTCAGTTTGAGTAAAATGTATACTCAGTTTGAGTAAAATGTATACCGGTACTCAGTTTGAGTAAAATGTATACTCTGTTTGAGTAAAATTTACTCTGCGAAATTTACTGTGCACACACGGCTGGATAATTTCTCATCGATTCTCTCTTATTTTTGTGGAAATAATTGTAAATAAACAATAAATACTGTGTTCTGTTTAGTACATTCCATACCTTTGTGAGTGCTTTTTTTCCACGCAATGCAGATATCATTATTGTTTATTGTTTAAAAGGATCCCCATTAGCTGCCACCTAAGTGGCGAGCTATAGTCTTCCTGGGGTCCGAAAGACAACACAAAACATAACAATACATGAGATACATAGACAATCACAATTCACTTAATTAACAATGATAGTCTAAAAACAGTAAAACATTGTAGACATCTTTATAAACATCAGCATATTTTCAGAAAAGGTTATTACATTCATGAGTAAATATTTCATTATTACATTCCTACAGTAGGTATTTCCACTACCAAACGTGAACAGTATTTGCTCACATATTTAAGTAGTGCATTCTTAGGTGGTACTTGAAAGACACTTTTCTATTCAATTTACTTATGTTCAGTGGGCAGTTATTCCAATGATTGATGGCACGATAAACAACAATCCTCTTTAAAGCATTTGATTTTGGACGTGGTAACATAATCTGTCCATCATCGGCTGACCTAGTAAAATAAGAATGAACCTGACTGCATCTGACAATTTGTTTGTATAAGAAAACAGGTTGAGACGAAAAGACAGTGTTCCTGACTAACCGTGTTGAAAACCAGCCTATTCTCTACCGTTAACCATGAGAGTCGACGGTGCATACTGATAGTGTTTGTTCTCATGGAACAAGTATAGTATTATGTCTGTTTGTCTGTCTGTCAAAGCAATAACTCTGGCAGTTTTAATCCGATTTGGATCACAGTTTTCCGAGTTGGGGGTAGCGTCACGATATTCATTGATGGCTGGCTCTGAATGTTGCGGTTTGTGTTTTTCTTTTTTTGATCTTTGTTAGTTACTTAGGCTCTTGGTTTAACAATGGGCTACAGGTAGGCGTGTGTGGTTCTGCAGAAAACAGTTCCTCTCCAGCTGGGTGGTAACTACTGCAGAAAACGGTTATCTCCAGCTGCAAGGCCCACATTGCAGACATTAGACATCGTAAAAAGAAATGATAAGAAAGTCAAATCAATATCTTTATTTACTAAAACACACATTCAGGTGAGTAGGTGCTTTCTCCTTCACAGGTAGGCTATGGTAAATGTATACATATTTCACAATATAGGCCATATGCCCCCTACACACACACACACACACACACACACACGCACGCACACACACACGCACGCACGCACGCACGCACGCACGCACGCACGCACGCACGCACGCACGCACGCACGCACGCTCAAGAGATCACAGATTCAAGAGTGCTGAGGAGCACACTTATGATTGATTGACTAATTGAAAATTGTATTAACTTGACAGACTGTGTTCTCATAGTGATTCCTTCATGTCAACGCTACAGGCCTCCTTGGAATTAATTACGTAATCATAATTAAAATAAATATGACAATATTTGTACGATAAGAAATTACGCATTTGATGTCGGAAAAATTCATAATATGGATCCATCTGATCACAGGGCAGCTGGATTAACCATATCTGAACCAGCTATTTTGGACAAATGTATAATTACTTTAATTACTGAGATATTCAACACGCAATTGCAATTATTGTGAAATGATTGAAAATAATAATTATTTAATGCCTTCTGTGGAATTTTTATTTCTTATTTGTTACATCTGTTTTAATGGTATACAATGGGACAGACCTTTGTTTGATATAGCTATAAACCTGCATTCCTTCGAATATATCATTAATCAATTAAACTTATATTGAAATACACTATATAGCCTATACACCAACACTGAAATGACAGTGGATAAATAAATAAATAAGAACTAAAGCTAATCGGTGGAAATAGACTGCATTAATATTCCATAACAAGTCTTGTGTGCGCCAGTATGGCCTACGTGTCTTGAACAGTATAGGCTTAATATATTCTAGTTACTTGTTTCATTAGGATTTAGTAGATACTATATATATGCTCTGCCCTACGTACAGTATAAGTACAGTATGTATACAGACTGTACCTATACTGTACGTAGGGCAGAGCATATATATAGTATCTACTACATCCTAATGAAACAAGTCATTAATGGAATAACAAGCCTATACTGCGTTCATTCATTACGCCGTAGGCTATATATATATATATATATATATATATATATATATATATATATATATATATATATATATATATATATATATATATATATATATATATATAATATATATTATAATATAATATATATATTATGTAAACAAGACAAACGTCTTTCCCTGGTCTGCATCCCCTTAACAATTGTGTGTATTGAGCTGTACTGTATTGTACCCATTCTGCAATCTGTTAAATTCATTCATTCATATACAGTACTGTGTGCGCGCGCGCATGTGTGTGTGTGTGCGCGCGCTGCGGCAGGTGTACCATGAGCTGTACTATATATGATGCCAATACATTAATCTAATCTAATTTTGATGGGTCGCAGCAAGACTCGCAAAGCGATTCCGCCATTCCATTTTCACGCGGCTGCGTCATTATAGTTGCCTTATGAGGAGCTCTGGAGGCGTTGTTTTGTATGCAAATGACCTGAACGGGGACGCGCTTTCGCGTTTTGAGACATATGCCATTCCCCAATGCAGATATCAGATCATATCACAGGTGCGACCGTTTGAGCCACTTAAGACATATTACCAGCACGTTGGGGACTCAGAGTGAACAGTCATTGATTCTGTCTCAGTCGGTTCCAAGATAAGTCTTCCAAGAAAACTCTTTGGAAAATTTGGGGGAATGAGTCCCAGTAACACTAGACTAACAGGGGAACATGAAGAAGAATGAGAGAGAGAAGGGGAGAGAGAGCAAGAGAGAGAGAGAGAGAAGGGAAAGAACAGTCCATGGACGGGTGACACGTTACAGTTTTCATCGCTTTCAGTGGGCCTATTTACAAATTGGTAATCAAAATATATTGGATTACCATAGGAACTTTGTTGTAATAAAGATCACATCATATTGATATTGGTAAATATCAGTTATTGGCCCTAACATAACATAGGCTTTCTATCAGCCTACTCCTACTGTATGTGTAACATCTCATCCAAAATAGCCTTAAGATTAGCTGCGGACACTGATGATACAAGCACACACACACACATGACCAAATGCATAATCCCCATCAGGCTAATAAACAAAACAAATGCCTGCATGTCTTACTCCACAGATGATCCCTGAAGCTTAGATAGAAACAATGCAACAAAAATCATAAAAGGGAATACAAAATCCACTCCATGGCACGTACCATCATCGCCATCCCCTGAAAAGGGGCCATTTCAGAATGGGTGGGCCGGGCCCCTGGATTTGACATGGAATTACGTGAACTCCCAACTCCAGAATAAATCTGTCCCATCCTACACCTGCAGTACAAAACAAATAGTCCACTACTCAATACACATCCCCTCCATACCAGCTGAGCTGTAGATTTGATGTCTTCCCTGTCTCCACCCCAAGAACACAGGACTCAAGGACTTGGGGGGAAAATACATTCGAAGGGTTGAGATGACCCGCATTGAGAATCATTGTTATTCAAATTCATTTTTTGTCTCGCATCTTTATCCTTAAAATGACTTTGCTTGCATTTTTCTTCATGAAGATGTTACTATGTTGTAATTGTGTTTGACATGTTTGTTCAAACAAAATGCTATGCTTTTTAAATGCCCATCAACCAAATCCAGATGGAAAGTCTTCAGACTGTGGCTTCATAATCTTCTGATCTCTCCTAACTGGCAGTGGTCTCGCCGGGGCGGACCTTCCTACAGGCGATATAGGCGTCGCCTAGAGCGCCACCCAGAGGGGGGCGCAAAAAAAAAAAAAAAAAAAAAAAAAATTTAATGTTTCCTTTTTTTTATTTTTTTTTTTATTTTTTTTTCTCTGTGCAGTTTTGGCGCCCCGCTCTATATATGCAACCATTATTTTTACATAAAAAAAATTCTAACATAAGGGAAAATGAGCCAAAAATCTAAAACGGTCGGTCGGTCTGAGCCTCAGCTTTAGGTGTTCACAGTCAGAACATGCTAGAGCGCTGTGCATTGATGGGTATCGGTCAAGTGTTTATAGAATTGAGCGTTGAGGAAAGAAAGACTAATGCTGGAGAACTATGAAGAGGCAAAAGCCATAAAAAAAATTACAAAAAAAAAAAAATCACGGCGCAGTTGTGAATCTCGCCTAGGGCGCCAAATGTGCTAGGTCCGCCCCTGGGTCTCGCTAATATGACCATGTGTTCTGCGCTGCTTTGAGAAGACATGCCTTGTGTTCTGCGCTGCTTTGAGAGGACATGCCTTGTGTTCTGCGCTGCTTTGAGAAGGACATGCCTTGTGTTCTGCGCTGCTTTGAGAGGACATGCCTTGTGTTCTGCGCTGCTTTGAGAGGACATGCCTTGTGTTCTGCGCTGCTTTGAGAAGACATGCCTTGTGTTCTGCGCTGCTTTGAGAGGACATGCCTTGTGTTCTGCGCTGCTTTGAGAGGACATGCCTTGTGTTCTGCGCTGCTTTGAGAGGACATGCCTTGTGTTCTGCGCTGCTTTGAGAGGACATGCCTTGTGTTCTGCGCTGCTTTGAGAGGACATGCCTTGTGTTCTGCGCTGCTTTGAGAGGACATGCCTTGTGTTCTGCGCTGCTTTGAGAAGACATGCCTTGTGTTCTGCGCTGCTTTGAGAGGACATGCCTTGTGTTCTGCGCTGCTTTGAGAGGACATGCCTTGTGTTCTGCGCTGCTTTGAGAGGACATGCCTTGTGTTCTGCGCTGCTTTGAGAAGACATGCCTTGTGTTCTGCGCTGCTTTGAGAGGACATGCCTTGTGTTCTGCGCTGCTTTGAGAGGACATGCCTTGTGTTCTGCACTGCTTTGAGAGGACATGCCTTGTGTTCTGCGCTGCTTTGAGAGGACATGCCTTGTGTTCTGCGCTGCTTTGAGAGGACATGCCTTGTGTTCTGCGCTGCTTTGAGAGGACATGCCTTGTGTTCTGCGCTGCTTTGAGAGGACATGCCTTGTGTTCTGCGCTGCTTTGAGAGGACATGCCTTGTGTTCTGCGCTGCTTTGAGAGGACATGCCTTGTGTTCTGCGCTGCTTTGAGAGGACATGCCTTGTGTTCTGCGCTGCTTTGAGAGGACATGCCTTGTGTTCTGCGCTGCTTTGAGAGGACATGCCTTGTGTTCTGCGCTGCTTTGAGAGGACATGCCTTGTGTTCTGCGCTGCTTTGAGAGGACATGCCTTGTGTTCTGCGCTGCTTTGAGAGGACATGCCTTGTGTTCTGCGCTGCTTTGAGAGGACATGCCTTGTGTTCTGCGCTGCTTTGAGAGGACATGCCTTGTGTTCTGCGCTGCTTTGTGTCCAGGTCTCTGCTCTCCTCATCCCTGGCCTTGGCTCCAGTCCTCTGAATCTCAAAGAGCTTTCCTTTACATGAGGCCTCTGCTGCTCACTGTTGTACTCAGTGCTCTCTCTCTCTGTTTCTTTATATCTCTCAGTGTGTGTGTGTGTGTGTGTGTGTGTGTGTGTGTGTGTGTGTGTGTGTGTGTGTGTGTGTGTGTGTGTGTGTGTGTGTGTGTGTGTGTGTGTGTGTGTGTGTGTGTGTGTCTCTCTCTCTCTCTGTTTTTTTCCTCTGTCTGATTTTCTGCATGCATGTGTCTGTCTCTTTTGTCTGTCTGTCACTCTCTTGTCTCTCTCCTCTGTCTTACATAGATTATATCAGCTACAAGTATTGTGTGTGTGTGTCTGTCTCTTTGTCTGTCTCTCTGTCAATCTGCATGTGTGTGTGTCTGTCTGTCTCTCTCCTCTGTCTGATTGTGTGTCTGTCTCTCTCCTCTGTCTGACTGTCTGTGTATCTCTGTCCATCTGTGTGTGTCTGTCTGTCTTTCTCCTCTGTCTGACTGTGTCTGTATCTGTCTGTCTCTCTGTCTGTATGTGTGTTTATGTCTGTCTCTCTCTCGTCTGTCTGTCTCTCTGTCCATCTGTGTGTGTGTGTGCGTGTGTGTGTGTGTCACTCTCTTGTCTCTCTCCTCTGTCTTACTGTCTGTGTGTGTCTGTCTCTTCGTCTGTATCTCTGTCAATCTGCGTGTGTCTGCCTGTCTCTCTCCTCTGTCTACCTGTCTGTATGTGTGTGCGTCTGTCTGTCTCTTTGTCTGTCTATCCCTCGCTCTCCCTCTTTCCTCAGACAACTCTGTGCCAAAGGGACAGATATTCCCAGTTTGACTGCAAAACTTATATAAGTTCACGCCAGGATACATTATTGTCCAGTGCAATTTCAACGTAAGCCTGACTCTTGTGATTTGATCAGAAGCACATGTGGGTAATACCTGTGATATAAAAGCTCTCGCTGCACAGCCAAATAATGTTTTTACTTCTTCTCTTCACTCGTGGAGCGGATATAAGTAATTTGCTTGAAAAACGTCAGGCCATGTGCTACCATAGAAGAAGACTTATTATGTTAAAATTGAGAAAATGGCTCCGGCAGACTGGCTTAAATTACGCACTCTCCACCTCTATCGTCCTACTAACCGCTGACGACAGAAAACAATCGTCTGGGTTTTTTTTTGTTGGAAAAACGAAACCTTCAGAGGAAGAGTCGTCTGCGTTGAGTTTTCGAATAACTGATGTTTTCAGATCTCGTTAACCCCTGAGATTGTACGCTCCAGTGTGCCGCGTGTTCGTGGCAAGAGAAAGTAGGCTCGCTCGCAGGTGATGTATGACGTTAATGCTCTCAAGCGATACGGTTAAACCTTTGCAAAAGGCAATTTTCGCTGGTTCTTAAAAAAAATATAATAGAACCAAATTGGAATTGTATGGTTCCAAAAAAATAACCATAGGTTCACTGCGCACAGTGAACGTAGAACGTACGGGTCCAGTCTCGAGACTATTTGTAGTGACTCTTTTTTTCATGCGCAGTGAGTGACTGAGGGCCTTCTCTTGGAGCGCTCACTTCCTGAGATCTCCGTCACACGACACACAGTGACGCACTGCTGCTGCTGCTGCCACACACAGGACATTCACACAGATCCACATGGGTCTTTCTTTGTCCAAACTTAAAGTCTTAAAACACTAATAGCACAGTGTCACTTCTGGCAGTCGATTCATGAGGCTTTACAGTTACATGTCTGATCCACTGCAGTCTTCCGTTCTTTTTCTCAGTATATTGTACAGGCGTCATAGGCCCCAGCCACTCTGCCCTCATAAATGGATGCAGCGGCGGGGAGCGATCACTCCTCAAGGCGTGGAGTTCATGCCTCTTTAAGAGTGCTTTGGCACTGTGTCTTGTTTTGCCTCACAAAATGCTTTTTGTTCACTCAGTCTGAGTAGGAGATGCTCGTCCCAAAACCCCGTTCGGCGGGCCGTGTGCCTTTGTCGCCTCGGGCAGTGGAGGAACCCGCAGGGTTTTTGGGGGAGAAGCTGAACTGTGTCCGTGGCTCTGTTTGTGTCTCGTCTAAAGAGATGTCCCGTATCAAGTGTCCCCAAAATGGGTAACGGCGTTGCAGGGTCATAAAACATGTCATATGCCTTTACTCGCGGTGACGCGGCGATGCCCGCATTCTCTCGCGTTGCAACATCAGGAATACATTGTCGTCTAATGTGGGGCTTCTAAAGCTATGTTCATGCATTTTTTGAGGAGACCAATTTGTCCCCAGATTGTGAAATTTGAAGAGGTAATAAATCACGACATTATGCAGAGGAGATTATGAGCGGTCGAAGCGTGCATGAGGGCTTTGGGGTAGAAGAGGGAAAAAAGAGAGCGAGAGAGAGAGATAAAAATGTGAGTTGAGTCATAAGAGAGTGCCAGAAAACGTCTTTATTTTCCCTCTCACTCTCTTGGAAGGTTCCTCTGACACGGAGCCAAGGGCTAAGTTTGTTATTGAAACTGTCCTGATAAGAGCTATGAGGGATTCAATTCCGAAACCAAACCATGCCATATTTCCGGATGAGGTATTAATCTTCTTCTTCTTTTTTTTCTAAAAAGAGAGGGCAGTCACCCACCACAGTAGGGAGGCTGGGAGGGATGCAGTAGGTGAGACATTGGAGAGGATATATAGACAGCTAGACAGCTAGACAGACAGACAGACAGAAACAAACAAACAAACAAACAAACAAACAAACAAACACACAAACAAACAAACAAACAAACAAACAAACGAACTAACTAATGTGGTAAATTCCCAAACATAGACTCATGATTAACTAATGTGTAGAAATACTTGGCCCTCAAAACAATAATTCATAGATTGTGTGTGTGTTTACATAGACTGATTGCCATTGTGGGCACACAGGTCGATTTACACATGAAGTGAGTGGTCAAATGATTCTATCTACGACAGGAACCCAAGGGCCATCTGCCATGGCCTGGGACAATGGGCTCTGTAAGATCAAAACAAAGACCAAAAGGTCACATAAACATGTTATCTCGCTGGAGTTTCCTGTGACACACACACACAGACAGACACACACACACACATAGACACACACACACACACACACACAGACACATAGACTCACACACACACACACACACAGACACACACACACACACACACATAGACTCACACACACACACACACACACACACACAGACACACACACACACACACACACACACACACACACATAGTCACACACACACACATACACATTCACACACACACAGTCACACACACACATACACACACACTCACACACACACATTTTCACATACACACACACACACACAGAGAAGATCACTATTGAAATCCTTAAATTGAGCTCCAAACAAGCTAACTATTTCCTGGTATATTGTACTTATAATCTTGAATTAAGTCATTGAAGTAAGTTAAAATATAATTAGGTTTGGTCATACTTAAATGTCTACAATTAGTTAATGTGTCTGTGCTGTTTCCAATTTATGTTCAATTTGATTAATTGATGGTTTTATATTCTGATCTATTCTCTTCTATCCAGTTCTAATTTAATCTGTTATTCAGTTATATTCTATTCTAAAAGAATGATTAAAGTCAACAGACTTAGTGATAAAGAAATATATCTGTGTTTATGTAATCAATATATCTTGAGGTTCATCAAAGTATTAACAAGTCAAGTAATGTGTTTAAGTAAAAAATATAGGGAAAATATTCTCTGGGTAAATGTGAAGGGGGTTTGGCCTATAAGCCAAACCCCTATTTTCAAATGCCAGCTTAGCAGGCTTGTGATTGGAGGAAATAATGTGATGATGTCATCAACTCCGAGACACTGGGCCTTGGCTATAAGAATGGGGTGTGATGGGGGGAGAGGGACTCTGAAACAAACAACCCAACCACAGGACAAGTCCTCTCCACCATCTCATCCAAGGAAGCAGGCAACGAGAACAAAGGACATCGCTTTTGGAGGGAAAACAGACTGCTTTGTTTTGTCAGCCAGACAACAAAGACCATCAACAACTTATCAACTATCATTCTTTATACTGTAATATTAGTCTGGTTGTATCACTTACGGCATAGTGTTTGTGATCACAACTATAGCATTTTCTTATTGTAATTTGTATACACTCTTAAACTTTGATTAAACAGCTGCTATATAACCTTTTTCCTCCTAAATTCCTTCTGCCTGCACCGCTCAGTTTAAAGAGAAGTGATTCCCAGAGCTTTAAGGTATTGAATCACAACGCAGAGTACCAGCAACCCGGTTCTGAAGCAGAGCAGAACCGAAATAGCTTGGGAAATCCACTTCATTTTGGTGCCGTACTTCAGTGAATCAGAGCGCTCGTGTTATCACCACAACAACAGAAATTTTTTTTTCTCTACACGCCGGTCGACGAGGAGAACAACTGATCGATCGATCGTCTTCAAGTGACTAGGAAGTTACTAAGAGGTGAGTGTGATGATGTATGGGTGCTCTATTCGAACCACGGAGGGGGTTGCTAAGAATTTAACCTCATGTAAGCATGATGTAAGGGAAAATTGAATTGAATGTTCTGGCTGGGGAGGGCGGCTCTGTAAACACTGTGCGTCGTATTTTCTAAAGTAGAATTTTAGCACAACTAACGGAGCGCCGCTGCCAGTCGGAACAGGAACATGTCTAGGTTCGTGCTCAGAGTTAAACCAAGGTAAACAAGTGTGCATTGTATGTCTTAAAGTAGAGGCTTAAGCACGCCGTGCGTCGTATTTTCTAAAGTAGAGATTTAGCACAAGTAGGTCTGGTTTAGCCTTGGGCACGGGCGGGCGTGTTGAAATTAGACTGCGTTAGGCGGTAACAAAAAATAGTACTTACGCGCTGCTGTGCGGCGTTCGAGAGACGGTAATGTGCGTGAATGCTGATTTTGTGATTTTTAGTTGTGTTAGGAAGCGTGTATGAATGTATGGTTGGCGAATGTTTATGGTTAGGAGTGATTGGTGGGACGTGTGAGAGTATAGTTGTGTTATTATGTAATTTAAGTCACCGATTGGCCGTGGGGAAATGTAAGGATAACGCCGGTTTTCCGAGGCCCGTGGAACGCAGCAGCAGTTAGCTGTTGTATTAGCCTCTGAGGCGCCGGAGGATACGGGGGGAAAAGTAGACGTAACTCAAATGTATAGGGTCGATCGATAGTGTCTTGAGATTACGGGGATGTGTAAGGCACTTAAAAGTTTTCATGTTCGTGGCGGATAAAATAGATGTGTAATGTTTAAGGTGATTGGGATTATCTAGACCCGACCCGGAAGTCGTTCTAAGCTCGCCGGTAGTGACGACGGAGGGGTCAAACTAGTGTTTTGCTATTATGTTTTTATATTTCTATTTAGATCGCTACACTGGCGTTTTGAGGGAAATAGGATTCTGTTGTGGGGTATGTGGTGTTATATTAACATTGCGAGGTGTCGGCCCGCGCGGCGAAACGGGTCGTTGGGGAACGTTTTTATGGGATCATGGGAGAAGCTAAGCTAATGCTACCTAGCCGCGCTAACGGCTAAAGCGGTCGCCGGTTGTGACGTCATAAGGGTGCGCGGTCTGACGGCCTACGCGCGCTGGGTTGGAGCTAACGAAGCTAATATGCTAAGCTAACTGTGCTGACGTCATGGCATGACGGGGCTCTCGGGATGTCTCGCGATGGGATGGCCATCTTGGTAGGGGCACCGAGCGTCCATTTTGGTAGGGGCGCCGAGCGTCCATCTTGGTGGGGCGGCGAGCGTCCATTGTTAAGGGGAAGGTGGAGTTTATGTAGGAATACAGCAGGGGGCAGGAGAGGACAGGATGAAAATGTTTGGATTCTACTCACAGAACGTTTTCATTGTACACTCTCTCTCCCCCTCTCTTCTCTTTCTCCCCTCTCTTTCTCCCCCTCTCTCTCTCTCTCTCTCTTCCTCTCTCTCTCTCACTCTCTCTCTGTCTCCCACACGCACCTTTCTCTCTCTCTCTCTCTCTCTTCCTCTCTCTCTCTCACTCTCTCTCTTTCTCCCACACGCACCATTCTCTCTCTCTCTCTCTCTCTCTCTCCCTCTCACCTCCCCCCCTCCCTCTCTCTCTCTTTCTCTTTCACCCCCCCCCTCTCTTTCTTTCCTTCTCTCACCCTCCTCCCTCCCTCTCCCTTTCACCTCCCCCCTCTCTCCCTCTCCCTCTCACCTCCCCCCCTCTTCCCCTCCTCTCCCTCTCTCTCTTTCTCTTTCACCCCCCCCTCTCTTTCTTTCCTTCTCTCACCCCCCCCTCCCTCTCTCTCTCTTTCTCTTTCACCCCCCCCCTCTCTTTCTTTCCTTCTCTCACCCTCCTCCCTCCCTCTCCCTTTCACCTCCCCCCTCTCTCCCTCTCCCTCTCACCTCCCCCCTCTTCCCCTCCTCTCCCTCTCTCTCTTTCTCTTTCACCCCCCCTCTCTTTCTTTCCTTCTCTCACCCTCCTCCCTCCCTCTCCCTTTCACCTCTCTCCCTCTCACCTCCCCCCTCTTTCCCTCTCCCTCCCTCTCTCTCTCTCTCTCTTACCCCCCCCTCTCACTCACTCCCCTCATTCCCACACCGCCTCTCTTCCATATATTTCCCCCCCTCAGCCCCCCCGAAGCGCTTTCTCTTTCTCTCCTGGTTTAGGGCCTGTATATAGAGGTTTTTTTATGGGTTTCAAACGCGGTGTAGTGCTAGGTATATTGTTTATTGCTGTTTACTGTAGGGTTTCAAAGGCGGTAGGTTGAGTTTGGGACTTATTATGCGTATGTTGTTGTTCCAAATTCAGTTTTATTGTTATTTTTAGGGAATTTCTAGTGCTGGCAGTGGTATTGGCTGGCGTTGGCGCTACGCTTTGTTCGACAAGGCGCTCGTACTTCTTTCCTTACATTTGGGCGGGGGCTCCGTTCCAGTTCATGTTGGTGGGCCGTAAGTCGGAGCATAATTACTCTACTCGGCTGCGCCTGCGATGGGGGTGTGGGTAGGCAGTTCGTCGTGGCTCACTGTCTGCCTCCACGCTTTGTGCGCTGTGTGCGACTCGTCGGTGCTCGCTGCCACACTGCGCTCAGTTTTCATTTTACCAGGGGTACGGGGACTGCTAAACGTCGTGGCGGGGGTGGGCTCGCTGTCTGCCACCGCGCATTAACGGGGGTGCGCTATGCGTGCACTCGTCAAAGGCTCGCTGCCACACTACGCGCGTCGAATTATATTGTGTGTGGGTATTTGGGTGACTGGTTACGGTGGTGTGTCAGAGGTGCTGTATGTGTGTGGCAGTGGTTGTGAGTGGGATGATCTTTGAATATCCTTGAGTAGGGGGCCCGGGGTTTCGCGTTCCAGGTTGCAAACTGGGGGTGATGCCGTGGGCCACAGGACGAGTTGGCCAGTGGAATGTCATTGGTCGGCAGGATTTTCAAAGTGGGGATGGTGTCGCCGCCTGTGGTTATGAACGGGTTGTGTGACACTGTTCTAAATGCACGGGGACTTCAGTGACATAAGGCACTGAAAATTGATTTCTGTTCCCGTGAGAAGCGCGTTATTTTAACACCTAAGGGGTTAGGTGTTACGGGGGAAATATAGTAACTGTGTGAGAGGTTATGAATGGAAGATATGTATGTTACTGATATGTATAATGTAATATGAGCGAAATACATACTAGGCTTTCACGGACAGAAATAAATATAGTTACACATACACATAGTCATTTGCAAATAACAATTAGAGTAAAAGTGAGATTATTCACCTAAATTACCATGTCCGATACAGATGTTTAGAAATGATAGGCTGTAAATAACAAATTTCTGGTTGACCAACAGAAGGAAACGGCTGATGCGAAATAGGTTCCCCGGAGTTGTGTTAAGGAGGATCAGGACAACAGGATTGAGAGTCTGGGTTTCCAATGGAGACAACTGGAAAAAGATTAAGGCTGTGTCATTGATAAATCAAAAACGAAAATTGCACAAATGCTCTCATGTGATCTTAGTATAGGAGATGCCCGACATTCCATGCTTAAAGACAAATGATGGATTGTGAATGGGAAATGTCACTGAAAATTAAGTGTATTTTTTGCTTCTCTCTTCACAGCTGCTCCAGGACGGATGGCCAGCGCTGACAATTCCGAACCCCAACAGGGAAATCAAAGAGGCTGTTGACAGTCAGGGGGTATAGTATCACAAGACCGAGATTATCAATTCCTGTTTACACCAATATAGAAGTGTGAGTGAAATTAACTCAAGTTTGGTAAAAATAGTTTGAATACAGAGAAACGTGCTTTCCAAACGGTGACGTTACGAGTGGTTGAAGAAAAGTGAGAATGGAAAATACACAGATAGGAGCAACCGGAGGGTTAGATGCACTGACCATAGAAAGGGTAGACAATCTGTCTATTTCAACGACTGGAGATGTCACAATAAAAGTGACGAAAAGATGGCCAAAGATATTCAGGCCATTACAGAACCTTGTAGTTAAAGGAGGCCGGTATAGAATGCGTACCCAAATCAAGATAATGCCGATAACCTCTGCAGACATTACATTGACCGAATTGGACGTTAACTTGATTGACTGGAATTTGATCGACTCCCCTCTAGTGTCCAGTGAGACAGAGGGACTGGAAATAATGTCTTTTACTCCGCCACAGGGAGTCGTTGCAGCAAGCGACCCAGAGACAGCTGTATTACCCGAGTCAATCCAAGCTGAAGTGTCCGTTGCAGATGACTGCCAGTTACAGACGTGCCTCCCTCTCGAACAACGGCTAGCCGAGGCTAGACAGGTAGTGGACTATCTCCAAGGCCTAATCCAGTCCACACAGCCCGGAGGGGAGACAGGTTCCAATCGCCTCTCTCCCTCTCCCTCTGGAGAACCAGATGGCCAGAGACGGGCCCAGTTGGGGCCACAAGGGGGTCCCGTGCCGGAACAACAACAAACCCCAATAAGACCACCCACGAGGTGGCAACCACGAGGAAAAGGTGGAGGCAGAGGCAGGAATCCGAATGGCTACCGTGTGCGGCAGGTGCATTGTTGGACGTGTGGGACCCTCGGACACATTTCTCGGGACTGTGCAGAGCGGGACCATCTATCCACAACAGGGCGTGTTTGTACAGAAACAGGTGGCGGGCCCCTCCCAACCACGGGCCCCTCTCAAGGAACTGTGACTGGACCAAATAGGTACGTGGCTTTCTCCTCCGAACAGGCTCCAGGGAACCATGGCGGTGATGGCATACCACCAGGACATGTTCTGGGCCCGATGACCCCAGGGTCATCCGGTCACAGGCAACTGACCCACCGGGTCCCACAACCCGGGGGAGACCGCCAGTGTTGTTGGATCTGTGGAGTGAACGGTCATTTTCAAAGGTCATGTCTGCAGAGGCCACCGGCAGAATAAAATATATGCAACTGACTAGGGTAGAGGTGGGATATATTGAATGATAAAATAGGCTCCTAATTAGATTAGAATAAAAAAAAAAAAAAAAAAAAAAAAGATAGAGGTGTTAGGTGATTAGATTATGAATGAAGGTTACTAAAAACGGATGTATGAGTGACTGACAAATGCATGAACTAATCAGACTAACAAGAGGATCAAATTATGTTAAACAGTTAATCAATATTAGACAGTGTGATGATGTGACACTGCGGCAGCTAGTGATCAGTAAATTATCCATGCTTGGTCAACATTCAGATTGATCAAAGGGTGGACTGCATGATTAAGAAATTGAAAAGACTCATAGTTGTTTCTAGTATTTTATAGTATTGATGGAAGCGTATTAACAGTTATGAGCAATAGGATAGGTGTTTATTTACTTTTATTTTTACTTCTCTTTTCTGGTGTGTTACGAGCAATTCCTGACTTAGGCCGGGAGCGTACATTTTGTTTATTCATTTGATTTCCCTTTTTGTTTCTTAGTTAAAAATGAGCTCAGAAGAAAAAAGAAAAAGCTCACAAGTTTGGTTTATTTTTTCATTTATTGGTTTGGCAGCGTTTTCTTTGTGTTTTGTTTTCTGTTTTCTTTCTTTCTGTGTGTTTTTTCTTAGGGTACCTGGCAAGCTGGGAGTGATCTCGACACATCAGGACGGGGTAGTATATGTCTGTAAAATGGACTGGGAACAAAGTGAAGAAACATGAGCTAGTTATGGATTTTTGTTCTCCGCCCATTGAATACCCAGTTTTAGGGGCTGGGGGTGTGTCGTGATTGGTAATAGTGTTGGGAAGCATGATTCTCTGTACATTAATGAAGCTCAATAGGTTTGGTCGCTATTGGCCAAATTAGTCTTGTGTAGGGTGTGAACATGTGCAATTGCTAATTGGCTTGTGGTGTGGAAGAGGTGTGTTTAAGGCGGACTGTGATTTGTTGCCATACACACAGGTTACTGGGAGAGTGGATGTGTCGGTGCTGACCGTCCGGTCCGGGTGCGGCTGTTCAAAGGACGACGGTAACGATGTTTCAATGTGTATTCCACATCGAGAGGTGGAGGAGTATACTGTTATGACAGCATAATATAATGAGAGCCATGTGAATTTTTCAGAATTTTGAAAATTAATGATCTAAAAACCATGAAATATATAGATAAATGATTTGGAAAAGAAAGTTGTCAAAGCTCAGACCAGTAAAGAGAGTCTGAGGGAGGAAAATTATGGAAATTATGGATTCTCAATCAATTGTTGTGGTAGAAGTGACCTGCACTGTCCCCCGAAGCGATATATATTCACTACAGGATACGGATGGGAGATTGGGGAATCCGCAGTCATCAGAGAGTGGTACAAGGAAGACCGAGGACTCCATCGGTACTGTTGATCTAGGACACTGGCTAGTGTCTACCCAGCGGTTCCATGGGGAACCACAACACTGCGGAGAACCAGGAGACGCCTACCTCTCGGGCCGGGAGAGTCTCGGCCAACGCAGTGACCGAGTCTTGAGGCTTCAGAGGGAAACGACAGGCAACCAACGAGGAGACAGGCGGCTAGGCCTCAGCAACAACTCCGGCTGTCAACAGAAGCAAGGCCTCAACTATTGACCAGGGGGTCAACAAGCGAAGGGGGGGAGCTGCTATCGCCCCTATCGACGACCAGGCGGAGGGGAGGAGAAACAAACCTCTTCCACTAATCCGAGGGTCAACGGGGGTTGAGCAGCCAGCGACGACCTCCCCACCGCTGTGACAGCAATAGAAGATACAGCAGGGGGCTCTACCCCCTAATAGAGGTCAACACGAGTCAAGATGTTCTTGACAGAAGATGGGGTGTAATAGAAAGGCAATTTGCTTTCTAAATTACACCTCCCAGAATAAGAGTTGCACCCAGCAGTCGTGATACTGCACCAGCTCTGAGCAATAAAGAGGAGGCAGGGTCAAATCTAGAAAACATGGACCCCCCTCCTCAAATGCTCCAAGTCAGAATTTGACAACTCACAGTTGAAACCAATGGAAATTGATCTTGGTACGAGAACAAGTTGTTAAAAACTGTGCACACGATCACAAACTGAAATGGCTAATTTGAATTTTAGGATCTGAGTGTGGCAAATCAGATATATATTTTATCCTAATAAAATGTCTTAAGTGTTATCTAGATAGTAGTGTGTAGAGATTGATATCTATGTTTGACATATTAAGGATAGGTAAACTATCCAAGTGGGGAACTGTGGTAAATTCCCAAACATAGACTCATGATTAACTAATGTGTAGAAATACTTGGCCCTCAAAACAATAATTCATAGATTGTGTGTGTGTTTACATAGACTGATTGCCATTGTGGGCACACAGGTCGATTTACACATGAAGTGAGTGGTCAAATGATTCTATCTACGACAGGAACCCAAGGGCCATCTGCCATGGCCTGGGACAATGGGCTCTGTAAGATCAAAACAAAGACCAAAAGGTCACATAAACATGTTATCTCGCTGGAGTTTCCTGTGACACACACACACAGACAGACACACACACACACATAGACACACACACACACACACACACAGACACATAGACTCACACACACACACACACAGACACACACACACACATAGACTCACACACACACACACACACACACACACACAGACACACACACACACACACACATAGTCACACACACACACATACACATTCACACACACACAGTCACACACACACATACACACACACTCACACACACACATTTTCACATACACACACACACACACAGAGAAGATCACTATTGAAATCCTTAAATTGAGCTCCAAACAAGCTAACTATTTCCTGGTATATTGTACTTATAATCTTGAATTAAGTCATTGAAGTAAGTTAAAATATAATTAGGTTTGGTCATACTTAAATGTCTACAATTAGTTAATGTGTCTGTGCTGTTTCCAATTTATGTTCAATTTGATTAATTGATGGTTTTATATTCTGATCTATTCTCTTCTATCCAGTTCTAATTTAATCTGTTATTCAGTTATATTCTATTCTAAAAGAATGATTAAAGTCAACAGACTTAGTGATAAAGAAATATATCTGTGTTTATGTAATCAATATATCTTGAGGTTCATCAAAGTATTAACAAGTCAAGTAATGTGTTTAAGTAAAAAATATAGGGAAAATATTCTCTGGGTAAATGTGAAGGGGGTTTGGCCTATAAGCCAAACCCCTATTTTCAAATGCCAGCTTAGCAGGCTTGTGATTGGAGGAAATAATGTGATGATGTCATCAACTCCGAGACACTGGGCCTTGGCTATAAGAATGGGGTGTGATGGGGGGAGAGGGACTCTGAAACAAACAACCCAACCACAGGACAAGTCCTCTCCACCATCTCATCCAAGGAAGCAGGCAACGAGAACAAAGGACATCGCTTTTGGAGGGAAAACAGACTGCTTTGTTTTGTCAGCCAGACAACAAAGACCATCAACAACTTATCAACTATCATTCTTTATACTGTAATATTAGTCTGGTTGTATCACTTACGGCATAGTGTTTGTGATCACAACTATAGCATTTTCTTATTGTAATTTGTATACACTCTTAAACTTTGATTAAACAGCTGCTATATAACCTTTTTCCTCCTAAATTCCTTCTGCCTGCACCGCTCAGTTTAAAGAGAAGTGATTCCCAGAGCTTTAAGGTATTGAATCACAACGCAGAGTACCAGCAACCCGGTTCTGAAGCAGAGCAGAACCGAAATAGCTTGGGAAATCCACTTCACTAACTAACTAACTAACTAACTAACTAACTAACTAACTAACTAACTAACTAACTAACTAACTAACTAACTAACTAACTAACTAACTAACTAACTAACTAACTAACTAACTAACTAACTAACTAACTAACTAACTAACTAACTAACAAACTAACAGATCCAACCTGTCTAGTAGCAGTATACACATCCAGCCTGTGCATAGAATACTCCAATCGGTGATGTAATTGGGATGTAAAATCTGGGCATGCTCCAGTTGGGCGGCATAGCTAACCTATTGTTCAATTTGTGATAAAAGCACCAAATTTGGTACATATTTAGCTTAATATATTTAGAAAATATATGGATATTGGGGCATTGCAAATTGGCATTCTGGTGACCATGGTAACCATTTCCAAAAATGGCTGCCAGAGATTACTCTTTGGCCACCAAAGCTATTGTTTTCCATGTTTTTAACACCACAAATGGTATTTACATCCAACTTAAAAGTGAAGAACATGTTTTATTAATATATTTTTTATAATTGTTATATAAAAAAAGTAGGGCTGTCAGTTTATCGCGTTAATTAGATTAATTAATTACACAGCAAATTATCGCGTTATGAAAATTGACGCAAAATTAATTACAGCCGACCTATATTTACTTTAGACAAGTGGCAAATCGGTGCGCTTTTATTTTGAAATCCACGCTTGAGTTGGGCGTATTAAACTTGGCCCATTGAATGACCCGTAGCCTACTTGATCGTCACTTCACACATGCGTCGTCTATCAAACAAAACAAACACACAAAGGAATTAGCTCAGCTGGAACAAGATGTCAGCATCACCCGAGGCGATACTCCTGGGACCTATGAACGGCAAGTTCAATTTCAAAAAGAATATAGATGGGACAGTAAACAAGACCATTGTAATATGTAGCTTATGTCAAAAAGAATTTGCGTATCACCGAAGCTGCTCTAGTCTAACGTATCACATGAACGCTAAACATGTCCAGGCAAGTTGTTCGAGCAGCTCCAGTGTAGCTAACGTTAGCTCCAGAGCAACTCGCACGCTTCGTCAAACCACTCTTGGAGAATTACCGTTAGGCAAACGGTTGAGTAAATCCACCACAGACAAACTAACCAACAGCGTCGCGAAGTGGATAGCAAAATATTGTAGGCCAATAGCTATAGTGGAAGATAAGGGTTTAGCGGAGTCATTTCGAATAGCGTCGTCTGACCCAAATTACAAGCTACCCTCGAGAGCTACAGTGATGAAAAGGATCCACAACATGTATGACACAGAGAGGGAGGCGAGGGAAGAAGTGTTGGCACGGGCTGGCCCAATGGCCCTAACGGGTGATCACTGGACGTCGGTGGGCAATCATAATTATTTGGGTGTCACAGTGCACTTGATCGATACTGAGTGGAAACTGCAATCATTTGCATTAACGGTGACCAAAACTGTGGGCCGCCATTTCGCCGATGCGTGTGCTGAACAGTTCAACACAGTAATAGAGGAGTGGAATATAAAAGATAAAGCCCTGCCAGTACAGAAGAACTGCAGCAGCAGCAGACTGCCCTCGGACAAGCAAAAGAGCCCATGATACAAGATGTATCCACAAGGTGAGACTGTTTAACTACCTGTTGTATGCTTAGGGTAAATTTAGTGTGTGTGTGTGTTTATTTCTTTGTGTTCTGTACAATTGCATCATGCTGCATTAACAACCCCCAGTGGGACTAATAGTTATTTTATTGAATTGGAAGGTGGAATTCGACACTGGCCATGATCTCACGGTACCTGAGGAACCAGGAGGCTGTGACTGCCACTTTGGCCCAACAGAACCACAAGCTGTCCATGCTGACCCCCACAGAGTGTGACAAACTGAAGAAGCTGGAGCTTGTACTTGAGCCCTGCAGGTAAGTGTCTCTCCCTCTCTCTCTCCCCCCATACACCCCCCTCCTCTCTCTCTCTCCCCCATACACACACCTCACACCCCACTCTCTCTCTCCCATACACACACCTCACCCCCCAATCTCCCCCATACACACACCTATCTCTCTCCCATACACACACCTCACCCCCCCCTCTCTCCCCCATACACACACCTATCTCTCCCATACACACACCTCACCCCCCCTCTCTCCCCCATACACACACCTATCTCTCTCCCATACACACACGTCACCCCCCCCCTCTCTCCCCCATACACACACCTATCTCTCCCATACACACACCTCACCCCCCCTCTCTCCCCCATACACACACATATCTCTCTCCCATACACACACCTCACCCCCCCCCTCTCTCCCCCATACACACACCTCACCCCTCTCTCTCCCATACACACACCTCACCCCCCCCCCTCTCTCCCCCATACACACACCTATCTCTCTCCCATACACACACCTCACCCCCCCTCTCTCCCCCATACACACACCTATCTCCCTCTCATACACACACCTTCACCTCTTTCTCTCTCGCTCTCTTGTTTCACTGCAGGTATGTGACTGAGCTCCTTGGAGGGGAAACCTACGTCTCATGCTCTGTGGTGCTCCCCGCACTCTGCCACCTAAACCGCATCATGGACCTCAACGAGGAGGATCCGGGCTACATGGTAAAGTTCAAGGCCAGCTTCACGAAGGACCTGGACGCACGCAAAGCGACCCTCAACAACAGATGGCTGAAGCTGGCTACAGCCCTCGACCCGCGATTCAAGGACTTGAAGAGCGTACCAAAGGACGAGAGGGATGAGGTGTGTGTGTGAATGAGAAGACCAGTGTTAAGTCCTTAGGCTGTCATGAAAAGTCCTATGCAACTAATTAATTGTCCCTCTTATTAGGTGTGGACCTGGCTTAAAGAGATGCTGCCAGGACCAGAAGCAGACAAAGCTGCTCCACAAGCCACAGAGGACGAGCCACCAGCGAAGAGGACCCTCCTCCTGCTGTCTTCAGACTCTGATTCAGATGAAGTCAGGGTACTGTCAGGACAATTAGACCTCTACAAAGCTGAGCCCAGCATCGGAATGAATGACTGTCCACTGGAGTGGTGGGCAGCTCACGCAAAAGCCTATGGACAGCTGTCTCCTCTTGCTCGCAAATATCTGGCTACTCCTGCTACCTCTGTGCCATGTGAGAGGCTATTTTCACTTGCAGGTCACATAGTCCAAAAGAAGAGGGCAGCCTTACTCTCAGACAATGTAAACAAGCTTGTTTGTCTTAGCAATTGGCTCAAGGAATAGATTTGTCATGCATACAGTAGACCCTGCACTAGACCCTGCACTAGACCCTGCAGTCATGCCCCAGACCCTGTAGTAGACCCTGTAGTCATGCCCCCAGAAACTGTAGTAGACCCTGTAGTCATGCCCCCAGACACTGTAGTAGACCCTGTAGTCATGCCCCCAGACACTGTAGTAGACCCTGTAGTCATGCCCCCAGACACTGTAGTAGACCATGCCCCCAGACACTGTACTAGACCCTGTAGTCATGCCCCCAGACACTGTACTAGACCCTGTAGTCATGCCCCCAGACACTGTAGTAGACACTGTACTAGACCCTGTAGTCATGCCCCCAGACACTGTAGTAGACACTGTACTAGACCCTGTAGTCATGCCCCCAGACACTGTAGTAGACACTGTACTAGACCCTGTAGTCATGCCCCCAGACACTGTAGTAGACACTGTACTAGACCCTGTAGTCATGCCCCTAGACCCTGTAGTCATGCCCCCAGACACTGTACTAGACCCTGTAGTCATGCCCCCAGACACTGTACTAGACCCTGTAGTCATGCCCCCAGACACTGTAGTAGACCCTGTAGTCATGCCCCCAGACACTGTAGTAGACACTGTACTAGACCCTGTAGTCAGTATATTAATATTTGAATAGTCATATTTGGCACTATATCGTCGAGTTGGACGTAGTCTATTAAGCTAATAATAGTCTGTTAATATATAGTGCTTCGTGCGGTGAGAATACTACCGTAGTCAGTACCCCATCGTTTCGGGCAGAGAACTGGCTGCTTATCCAGGGTGGTTGACCCCATGTGAAGCTGCACCCGAGGAGCCCCAGAGCCGACGAGCGAGTGGACCTGTATACCGGATTATTCTGCCGACGACAGCCCGCCTTCCCAGGCACGGATTATGCTTTGTATACTTTGATTATTCCATGGATAAAGACCCCCGACACTGCCGTGTGTTGGAACCCCCCCCCCCTGGAGAGGACGCAAGGTGAGGAGACGCTCTGCAAGACGAGGTCGCTTCACGTCTCTCCTCCGTGGACCGGATGACGCCGGCCCACAAAGAGTCCACCTGCTTTCATCTGTGGTCCAAGGATCGCCGGCGCATTGAACGGCACTACAGTGGGTTCACCTGGGATACCCTTGGCCGGATGAGGCAGCCGGATTCTACCCCCCCCCCCCCTCCTACTCCTGTCGGCTTACAAGCGACCGGATTAACCCCCCCCTAGTGTGTCCAGTATATAATCATTAAAGTATCATTGCTGTTATTCCCTAAACTATTCCAGGTCGTACTGTACTAGACCCTGTAGTCATGCCCCCAGAAACTGTAGTAGACCCTGTAGTCATGCCCCCAGACACTGTACTAGACCCTGTAGTCATGCCCCCAGACACTGTAGTAGACCCTGTAGTCATGCCCCCAGAAACTGTAGTAGACCCTGTAGTCATGCCCCCAGACACTGTAGTAGACCCTGTAGTCATGCCCCCAGACACTGTAGTAGACACTGTACTAGACCCTGTAGTCATGCCCCCAGACACTGTAGTAGACACTGTACTAGACCCTGTAGTCATGCCCCCAGACACTGTAGTAGACACTGTACTAGACCCTGTAGTCATGCCCCCAGACACTAGCTTGCTGTGGGCTGTTTTGATTTTTGAGGATACTGTAGCTTAGTGTAAACTGTTATTGGCTGTATCAGCAACAAATGTTACCTTATTGAGAGGTATGTTTTCATTCATTTTATTTTATTCAATTTAATAAAATTGATTTCTAAAGCATTCTTCTTGGTGTATTTAATTGATCAGTCACCTGCCACAATAATGTAATGTCCTTGAATTTTAAATATTTATATGAATATGAAATATAAATATGCGATTAAAATGCGATTAATTAGATTAATTAATTACAAAACCTGTAATTAATTAGATTAAAAATTTTAATCGCCTGACAGCACTAAAAAAAAGATATATATATAAAAAAAATCAACAAATATACAACAATTTACAAAACATTATCAAACATTTTCCTTTTTATCCCCCCCCCCTCCCCCACACACAAAATGGTGATGGTGCTATTGCCCGATTAAACTGTAGCGAAGAATGGTTCAGCAGGGTTCAACTGGCACATTCTCCATCACAGAAGCAGAGGCCTGTACACTGAAATGCAGCCTTCTTGCACCTGCAGCGCTTTTTGCAACCACTCTTGCAGCCACAAGAGATCAGCTCGTGGCAGGATTGTGATGCTTGTGGCAATGTCGTCCAGTGGGGCTCATACATTCCTTCTGTCTTCACCCACCCCCAGTCAATTGGTGATGGCAGCACAGGGTCTGGAAGCAGGGTCTTCCCCCAGATGTGACCACCCAGGTAGACTGCTCTCTCCACGTGCTCCACCAGAGCAGCTCGGGTAGGCGGGATTTTCTGTGCCAAGCTTTTATGTGGAAAGAGTTTCCTTCTTGCCTGGTTCACCTTGGTGCAGGTGCTGGTTCTGTCAAATAGAAGTATGACAAACCTCTCAATAATGTGCATGGCATCATCTGGGATCTCCTTTGGTCCATTTGCCAGCATCAGTAGTGCATCTGTCAGGTCCGGCAGTGACTTCCATGTTGACCATGCTGCCTTATTTCCATGTCCAGCAAAACTTGATACAGTGTCACAGCCTGTCAAAGCATGGAACATTGGAAGGCCACATGACATCTCTGGTGCGAGGCACGCAGCTATTTGGTGGGCTGCCAAGTAGCGAAAGCTCTTGCCAGTTCCGAATGCTAGCCACAGTTCACATCCAGCTGGTAGTTGTGTTATGGCAAACACAGCCAAGACCACAACATCAGTGTCAACAGTGCAAATAAGCAATTGGTGGTGGCCATGCAGTGCAGCATGTGATACATGCAGTAGCATACGACTATCTGCTTCTTCATGGCTACATGTGGCTAGGGTGTGGAGATCCTGCAGTGGCTGTGTGCTGAGCACCCCCATCCCATCAATGAGGACTACCTCCTTGTCTTCCTCACTGAACACCTGAAGGAGGACCTTGGATAGGAAGCTGAATAGTTCTGTCTTGTTACTGTCAACCTGCAGAAAGTTCTGCCAGTTTCCTGGTATGGCAGCCTTCCCAACCACACGTCTCCTTACACCCTTTCCACGCTTGGCTCTTGCTGTGCCTTTCAGGGAGTCATCCTTGTAAGTATCCCAGATAAGGTCCACACGTGACACAGCTGAGAATAGATATATGGGATGAAAACCTGCTGGGCATATTCATCAAATGTCTTGGCACCTGCTGGCTTCATCATCTGAATCATGGCAGCTCCATCAAAAACTACACAGGTAGCATCAGGGGCTTTAATCTGAGCTGGAGACAGGTCCTCCAGGCATTTTCAGAAGGTCACTCTTCGTCCCAAGTCGTAATCTTCCTCCATCAGAGAGTGATATATTTTGATATTTTATTAGAGTGCTGGTGGCCATGCTTGGTTCTCATGCTGGAAGAAGTCTTCCAGGTTTCCATCTCTTGTTTGACAGCTAATGTAGAGTCGTGAAAACAACTCAACATCACTTTTGATTGATGTCAGCTGTTGCTTCTCCTTACTTGTCGTCTTTGGCGTTGAGCCAACAAACAGTTTCAACCGGTTGCGGTGGATTGTGTCATCAATGTGTTTTGTTCTCTCCACAAGACATTCCTTTGTGAATGCTTGGAACTGTTGTTGGCCAATCTTCTGTGCATTCTTAACAGTCCCCACTGCCGATGGATGTGCAATCTCTTTGGACAAGCAGGTCTTTACTCTCTTCAAATGGGTTGCCCAGTTCTTCCATTACATTGACGAGTAAGCAGGCATCTTTTTTAAATGCTTTCTGCACACTTGCTGTCTGATCATGGTGGAGCACCCCATCTTGTCTTCCCATGAGCTGGTGAGCATCTTCAAAGTCCTCAATCAGCGCTGCAACCTCAGGGCCAGCTACCATCCACCGTCAGAGGGCACTAGGGTTGTCTGTAAGACCTACCGCCCCTCCATCACTCTTGATGCAAGCATTATTTTGCTCATGAGCTTGATCAATGGGGATTGCCGAGAAGACCCGATTGGTCTTTTAAATGGTGAAATTGCCAACATTCTCTGGCAACATCTGGGTGTCTTGTTGGTAGTTCAGTCATGTCACGAAGATGAACTGGGATCCAGCGGGCATAGTTCATATGGTCCAGAGCAAAGAACCAGGGGACGAGTTCTGTCAGAGCATCGAGGTACATGCTGAAGAAGGACTTCTGCAGGGATCTCACATAGACCAATACACACAGCTCCAATGCCATGACTGTTACCCAGTACTGGAATTGAGGGCAGCTCTCCCCCTCATTGAGCACCATTCATCAAACCCCAAAGGCACATATCTGTATTACGGTTATTGTAGGCCCGATACTGCAGGACATATAGTGCAGCCACAGTGACTTGGTGGGCACGTCTGGTGCGAGCAACATGTGCTGCACGCAAGAAGGAGTCAGCGGTGCCTGCTGTTGTGATCTCTGCTTGTACCAGTGCTTCAACCCAGCCACTGCCTTTCAACCAATCACCCAGGGTCTTCAGAGCTGCCATCTCTATATGCAGGCCGCCAAACATCACAACACATTTGTCTTCCCCATACATCTCTGGCCACTTCCACTGGATCTGCTTGGCAATAGCATACATTGGTTGATCAAATGTTACTACTGGTGTCTGCCCAGAATTCAGAACTGCATTTCTGACTACGTCCATGGAGTGTTTGGTCATTGCCACTGTGTGAGCAGTGGGCACTCTCAGGGGGTGTAGGGCACTTGGGCAGATTACTTTTCTTCCAGAAAGCTGTCGACTTGCATGGTATGCAGCCCAGGACATGTTGTCCACACTCTGATTCACAGAGTTCTCTTCATCACTTGCAAGACTCTTCCGCACATTTTCTAGCCAGCAGTACTCTTCCTTGATGTTATGGTCAGAGTTTTCCCTGCTCAGAGATGCCACAGTGCTAGGTGGTACAGGTGCCTTTGTGGTGCTACGGACAACCAGTGGGACTTCTGTGTAGTAACTTGGCAAATGGCCTACTGTCTTTTGGCTTCCACACCCTCCAACAATCACAATGCTGCGGTCAACTCCTTGACCTGCAAATGTAGGGTGTTGAATGAGTGAAATACCTGTGCCATGAAAGGACTCCTTTGAGGTAGTTGAGCTAGGGTTATACAGCGCCACTCACAATAATCAGCAATACAGTGAAGAAACACGAAAACCTATATTATATTCTTATCTTGTTTATGCACATCATTGCGGGCAAGACCCCCCGCATTTCATTGTATACTTGTATGCCGTGACAAATAAAACTCTTGACTTGACTTGTATTCATTCACAACATTCACAAAGAAAGTAACCTACCTGTAGCTCCTCCGTAAACAGACTGGGAAAAAGGTGGGTGACAAAGCATGTGTCCAGCTGGAAATAGCAGCAACAAGGCATGGGTGACCCTAAACAATGGTATAGGGGCACAGCGCCACCGTGAGAATGCGCCAGCGCCACCATGTGGTAAAAAAGAAAAATAATAATAATATATAAATAAATTGTTGTAAATAAAAATAAATGTTTGCAATGTAAACCTGGGCCCAGCTTATACCTCATACACTGTACTTAAATAAATAACATTTAGTATGCTATAATATTGAAATGATGTCTTTATAAGTTGCAGCCTGCTACGAGAAATGTTTTACTGATTCACGCCACTATATATTAATATAATAAAATTAAAAGAAAATTGGTAAATGTTCTTAGAATGGTGAGTGAGTATTTTATTTGGTTCTTAGGGTTAGTGGGATCTAGATTATATCAAGTTTCAAGTTTCAAGTTTCTTTAATATTTGTCATACAGAAGTACAGAATACTTTTATACAAAATGCTTCTTACTGTTACGCTCCAGAGACTGTGCAAGACAAGATAAGTATGAAATAAAATAACATAGTAAAATTAGAAGTAAAAAAATATATCCGTTATTGCATGCAAATCAAATGGGATAAGAAAGTTTGATTAAGCGCTGGTGGCCTTTTTGAAAAATGCCTGCCACGGCCACCAGGGTACTAACGGAACGTAGGCCAAGTGCGTCCACATTTTTATAGGATTCTATCACATTTTCATAACAATAGCACCCTGCGCCGTTTTCATTGAGGTTTCTTACAAATTAACGATGCTTTATCTTGTCCTTTATATGCCGATTATCACTAGAATCTTAAATTGTACCATATGTCCCCCTTTAGACAACATATGTAATGCTACCAGCGCACTTTTGTTAAGATAATTAGTTGGCCATTCGCGGTCGCTATACCGAGGTTGCAGTAATAGTTTAACGCTGTTCAGATCACGTCGGAGAATATAGACCCATCCCAGTGACCTGCGACCTGTGCTAACGCTCTTGGGAAATGCAGTGTTGTAGTTCTCAACATTTTCAGTCTTTAATTTTAAACCAATGCTGCCATCTACTGACAACAAAAAAGTGTTGTCTAATCGTCACCTTGAGAGCTACTTCCGTATACAGCGCCGCCCCAAACCCATTCTAGAGATTCCCACTTTTTGCTGGGAGTGGGGCGTGGCCGTATTTGGTCCCAGACAATAAGAGTGGCTGCAATTGGTCACCGTGACGTTAGTTTGTAATGCCCCAATATCCAGTTTTGATCCCAATATATCTATCAACACATCTGCCAAATTTGGTGCTTTTATCACAAAATGAACAATTGGTTTGATATGTTGAGCTATGCCGCCCCACTAATAGACAATTAATGGGGCACTGACTTTATGAGGCCATACAATATTTGTGTGAGCTCTTCCACCTAAACAAGCAATTAATTCTGTTTCAGACCTTCTAGCAATGCTATAATATAAATGTCATCTGGGTGTAAGAGCTTCACACCAACATGTTATGGCCTCATAAACTAAGAGCCCTATTCACTGTCTATCGAGTCACTCCAGATATTACATCCCAGTGACATCACCGAGTGGATGGTTCTCTCTCTGATCTCTAGCTTTAGGGGAGAGTAGTGCATGTTCACAAACACTGACTGAGCTGTCCTGGGGCACAGGAGGAACATATGTGAATTCATAAAACGGGCCATTCCCATTTAAAGACTGTTCTAGTGGGATTGAATCTGGTCAACAGGGGTACAAGTGGTTCCAGAGGCAGAGTTCTTAACCACTACATCCTCCCAGGGACCATGCTTATTATTTACTTACATTTAGTCATTTAGATGATGCTTTTATCCAAAGTGACTTACAAATTGTGTACAACAAGTCAGCAAGAGGGGTATTGTCATCTAGCAGTGTCGAGCTTGAGTGCTACTCTGAGTGTAGAAGGTAGTAGTATAGGCATAGTACATACTGTAGTAGATAGTGGTATAGACATAGTTGCATTAATAGTAAAAGACTGTAAGAATGTTCACTTTTATTTCTGTTTTATTCAGGTATTGATTGAAAAAGTCTCCATTGTACTTTTGTCCATTTGTAACCCAGGTTTCAGATTCATAACTATTTAAGTTATAAGAACATAAATAGTTAATGCCATTGAATAAGAACATAGGTAGTTATATATCGTATTTGCTTATCGCGTCCCGCTCTGAGCCTTATGAGATACCCCTTATCTCCTATGATACCTACTGTATCCCCAACGAACAACTACATGCACCCACACCTGTATGGGGCCCCGCCCCTATGGAGGCGTAGCCCATATAACCATGACTCTGGTCACCAAACACCCTTCCTCTATTTTCGTTCCAGCGTACTGGCTGCGTGCACCATACGTAACTAGCAGGATGAAAAAGATCAGAGTCATAATGTTGAAAGCTTACCGGAGGTTGCTGGCCCCTGGCATCTTCGACGCATGTTTTCGGCGACACGACGAGCCTATGTTGATGTTCCTCGTCTGATGACAGCAGATCGAGGTTCAGCTGTACAAGATTGGCTGTCGGGCCAGCTTGTACCCAGGTAGGCCCTGTGTCTTCAGGCATGGGTATTAGTGTTAGTAATGCTGGTTTGTTTTGTTACACAACCATGTTGTGTGTTGGCGCCAGGGGCAGGATGGTTTGGTGAACGTTCACTGCAGGGAACGGTTTCCAAGCTGTCTTGGGCGTGCTACTAATCATCTAATGCTATGCTACATGCTATCGCTAATGCCACATGCTACTACTACTGCTAACTGCTACGCTGTTCTAATGTCTCCGCCGTGAGATACTGTCACTTCTCCCTCCTCTTGCCCGGTTCATCAATGAAGGTCAGTCGGTAGCTGTTGTGGGGTTTTTTGCTGAGTCCTATTTACCTTTTTTCGGGTAAATGGGTTGACAACAGGGTAGGCCGTGGCTAGGTAGCCTAGCCAGGTATGTTACCTTGTGTTCCGGCGGGGTCTATGGAACGGTGTCCCCATCTGGGGCGATGCGTGAGCTCGGCGGTGTAGCAGTAGAGCTATATTACTGCAGGATGGGACTTAACAGCGGGTTATGGCTCAGCTGGCTAGTTCCTATCCACATTGGCGTCGGGTAGTGGGGATATGGGTCCAGCCGACATGGTAAACATGTTGCGTGTCTGTGCGCAGTTGGTTGTTGATCTGGGTCCCACATCGCCTCACGCTAGGCTGTAGTAGTATAGGGGCAGGGCCGCCTGGGAGAAATGTGAGGCCCTGTGCGAATTTAAACGCGAGGCCCCCCACCCCCTGAGTAGTGGGCTATTGTTTCGTTCTGTCACTCTGCTATGAGAAGGTCTGTCTTGCTACAGTTTTCTCTCCTCTCAACCATTCATACTGACGGTCAATCGGTATACTGGGGGAGTAGTGCGGGGGGGGCTTTGTTGACCTTTTTTGGTAAATGGGCTAAGCTAGGGCTGGTGTGCTGTTGTGAATATTTTGAATGAAGGCGGGACTAGTTCGCTCTGGTCCACCTCCCCTTAACGTTGTGTGTATGGGTTTGCTCATTCTACAGTATTTTGTGGTTTAGTTCTTTTATTCATTTAACCCTTTCATGGTGCACACCACAGTGGAGGTTGCTGTTTGCAACCACCACTGGTGCTCCATGTTAACATCAGTCCTTTGTTTTTGACATATTGAAACAGTGCCCCGCCCGGCCGACGCCATGGGTGGGTCGGCCTGGCGAGTGGCTGGTGGGCTGTTAAAGCTTGTACCGCCACGGTATGGAATTGGCAACGATTAGAACTGTGTTCGAATTGCTGTTTTTTTCTATTAAAAAAATGGTGTCTGGTGGCGGGGCCTTGAGGGCCAGCCGACGTCGACACATCGCGCGAGGTTGTTGACGTTATTAGCTTTGACCCAGCCGCAAGCTATAACTGCTCAGGGTTCCCCTCTCCGCAGGGGATTTTGGTCTTCTGCTGGAGCGCGGGTGGTATTGTCCTAGGCCCTACACTGCCTCACACCACGCAGCCAGAAGAAGAGAGAGCACGGCCTCGTCAGCGGCGATGACGAGGCCCTCGACAGGCGGCCATGTTTTCCCCCGCCGGAGGTATCCTGGGCGTTGATTCGACAGGTGTCCACAAGGCCGACAGCCTTGGCGGCCGAGGGATCAGCCATGTAGGATGGGTTCGGCTTGAACAAACAAGTCGTCACCGTCCTGCCGCGAGCAGCCCACTCTCCGATCACTCCCTTCCCCAACACCAGCGGAAAAAGTGGGCTCTGATTGTTTCCTTTGGCTGCGGGCCGCGTGCCTTCGTTGATGCGCGGGCGGCCCCCCTTTCGCTTCTCATGGGGACAGGGGCTGACACCCAGTTGATGGCTGAGCCTGGGTCTGTCCGTGAGAATGTTGTGCTGTCAAGCGGCTCCCACACCTTGAGCTGTGTTGGTTGAGCCTGGTGTTACGTCTGTCAACTTAAGTGTTGTCAGCAGGGGGGCTCGAAACCTTTTGAGGCACACAGTGCAGGCTTCCCCGGCCTCGCCTTCGCCAGGCCAGGTATCATGTTGGTGCCTCCCACTCCTGAAATATTGGCAAGTGGTCGCAGGCACACGTGATTTGGGGTGGTAGTAATATCACTGCAGGGCTACGGTGTGTAGGAACCCATGGGGGCCTTACACCTTGCATGTCCGGCTGCAGAATAACTCCTCAGCATGTTCTGGAGGGGTGTTCAGTGGGGGGGCTTTTTTCATCGGAAGCCCCCCGTATCAGACCGGCCCTTTCTGTCAGGGTTCCCCCTTGGGTGCGATTGCCTCGTGGGTGGTGTCAGGGTCAGATGTTCCGACACGGAACGCGCTGCTCGCACGGTTCCAGGGTTGGCTACGCACAGCGGGAAGACCGGGCCAACTATCTACAGTTCCTGGCGGACCTGCGCCACGTGACGGCGGGTGCGTTGGGAGTGTCGTCACATATGACTACGGCAGTACCATATGTCGAGGTGGATGGAGAGAACGCTGAGGCGGGGACTTGTGTTTACACAACCCCACCCGTTTTCAGGTTTGGTACAGACCCTATTGTCAGGGTCTCCAGCAGTGACAGCTCTGGTCAACGAGATCCAATCTCTGTGGACGAAGCAAGCCATCGTCGTGGCGTTCTCCTCCCGGTGTTCTCTGCCTGAGAAGTCGGGAGGGAGGGGTGTAAGACCCAGGCTGGACCTGTCCCATGGGAAGGTTCAGCATTTTTTGGATCGTCTCCTACCTGTTGAACACTGTCAGGTGGGGGTCTGGTTCTCCTCCATAGACCTGTAGGATGCGTTTGCGCATCTCCGATCTTCCATCCTAGGGCTTACCTACGCTTCCTTTGCAGGGTTAGCGTATGAGTACCAGAGGCTGGCGTTCGGTTTTCTCTGGCTCCCCGCATCTTCACCAAGTGCGTGGAGGCCGCACTGGGGCCTCTGCGTCGTCAGGGGTTACGGAGTGTTCTGCCCTGACGACGATCTGGTCCTTCGCGGTCAAGGTGGATCGTCAGGTCTCGTACCAGGCAGGTCTCTACCAGCCTGGGGTTGCTGTAGACTGGATGTAGAGTACTCCTCTTCCCAGTCAACGGTTGGAGGGCTATGGGCATCCCTCTCAGAGCGTGTTGTCAACACGCTCGGGAGGTTCCGTCCTAGGACGGTTACGGCACTGTCTCACGTCGCGTTTTCACCGACGCCTCCCTCGCTGGTGACACGTCGGGCCAACGCAGTAGGGGGCAGCTGGCAAACCATGCTGCCCGGTCTGCGCTACGTTCAATGTGTTGGTGTTGAAAGCGGTCCTTCTGGTCCACAAATGGTGTTGATCAGGACGGACGATACGACGCCAGTGTCGTGTATCGACAGACAGGGAGGAGTACGCTCCCCCTGTCTGCGCCAGGCGGCGGGCGGCTGGCTATGGGCGTCCTCCATCTGCGCGGCCTGAGGGCTCCCCACATCCCCGGCAGGGAGAATGTGGGTGCAGGTGTACTGTCGCGGGGCGGTCCTCATCCTGACGGGTGGGGATTACGTCTGGACATAGCCAGGCAGGTCTGGGACCGATGCCGTGCCGCCAGGGATTCTTCCCCATACATCTGTTAGGTCAGTTGTTGGGACGGGTACGTTGAGGGGCGCAGGTTCTTGATCCTGATGGTGTTACCATCCGGAATGCGCATGCTCCCTCCACAGTCGCGCTTACGCGGGCAGATGACGTATGTTCCAAGTGTGGTGTAAGGCGGGGGGCCGGGACTCAGTCTCCTGCCCCCTGGATGCTGTCCTTAGTTACCTCCAGTCTCTCCTTGATAGACTGTCGGCTTCGACGGTGAGGGTATATGCAGCAGCTATATCCTCCTATCATGAGGGGTTTGAGGGGATGTCTTGTTCAGCCACCCTCTTGTGAAGCGTTTCCTGCTTGGCGCTCAACGCGTTAAGCCGGTGCAACGCTCCTTGGCTCCGACTTGGGATCTTCAATTGGTCCTCGGTCGGTTGTCCTTGGCCCCGTTTGAGCCGCTCGAGCAGGCGCCGTTGGGACAGCTGTCCTTCAAGACCGCGTTCCTACTGGCTGTCACTTCCGCTAAACGCGTAGGTGAGCTCTGTGCTCTCTCGGTACGTCCAGAGTGCCTGTCTTTTCGGACCGATTGCGGTTCCTTCCGCTCCCGGGATATTGTGGTTCAGGCGTTTCGTCCTCCTCCTCACACTAGTGAGTTAGATGCGGGCCTTCACCTGTCATGTCCAGTCCGTGCTTTGGGGATTTACCTCAGCCGTACTCAGGACTTCAGGGTTACCGACCAGCTTTTTGTCTGTTACGGTGGGGCTCGTGCTGGTAAGGCACTGTCGAAGCAGCGCCTGTCCCATTGGTTGTGCGAGGGCATTACCCTCTGCTACACGTTGGCTGGGCAGGATCCCCCTGGGGGCGTCAGGGCGCACTCCACTCGTGGGGTGGCTGCTTCTGCCGCTCTCCTGGGTGGGGCCTCGGTGGAGGACATCTGTGCTGCAGCTTCATGGTCCTCCCCGGGTCCCTTTGTAAGGTTTTACCTCATGGACATGACCGGGGGTTCTGTCTCCCAGGCGGTTCTGGGGTCTGTGGCCTTTCCTGCTTCCCGTCCTTGGTCGGGTAGCAGGAGTGTATGGGTATGGGCCACAGTGTGTTGAGTCACACGTGGTTCCGCCTGTACGGTGTGTTCAAGTTGACTGCGCCCCCCCTTCATTAGGAAGGATGGGGTGACAGGGCTCCCCGCACCCCTTGATGTGGGCTTACGGGTCCTCAGGGGGTACATCTGACGGGTCTCGCGTCCGCTCTTCCCCATATCTCATAAGGCTCAGAGCGGGACGCGATAAGCAAATACGATATATAACGATAGGTTATGTAGATAACCTAGTTATATTAGTATTGGCTGAGCGTCCCGCTCTGCGCGGCCCTGAGTTCCCTCTTGAGGGATCTTTTCCTGGAACGGGATTTGGCGAGGAAGGGTGTTTGGTGACCAGAGTCATGGTTATATGGGCTACGCCTCCATAGGGGCGGGGCCCCATACAGGTGTGGGTGCATGTAGTTGTTCGTTGGGGATACAGTAGGTATCAAAGGGGTATCTCATAAGGCTCAGAGCGGGACGCTCAGCCAATACTAATATAACTAGGTTATCTACATAACCTATCGTTAATATTATTGGATACCAAGTCCCTTTGAATTACAGCATTGCCCTTTAATTTGCGTCATGACGTGAGATGACGTGAGATGACGTGAGTGAGATAGATATCACGACAGCCACGTTTCATTCTGAGTCATACACGAACTGCCCCAAGCTCAATTTGGTTAAATGAATGATTGATTGATTGATTGAAAAGTTTATTAACAGATTGCAGAATGGGTACAGTACAGTACAGCTCAATACATACAATTGTTAAGGGGATGCAGACCAGAGAAAGACTTTCGTCTTGTTTACATCAGGGTCCCCCATTTTCAATTCATCATAACATATATGACATACATGACATACAGATAGACAGTACTGCTACATCTATACATTTATGACATATCAGATTTGCAAATACAGTACTGTTTGTGATACAAAAGTGTCCAGAAAAGGAGTGTATATACATTTGGCGTAGAAACTGTACATTGGAGGAGGTTGGTTGGGTGGGGTGGGGTTGGGTGGGTTGGGTGAGGGCTGTACATTGGAGGTGGGGGGGGGGGGGGGGGGGGGGGGGTTGGGTAGGGGACACACACACATTTTACACTGTGCATTGGAGTATTGACAAAGCCTTACTTGGTCATTTACTGTACAACTAGGTTAGGACATTTGTAGGGGCCAGTTTCGAATTGCAGTCTCACGTAGGTGTTTTTTGAGAGTGTTTGAGAGGAAGGAACCATTTCAGAAGTACTTATAATTGTATTGATATGCTGTACGATAAGGACAAGGTCTATATACATTTTGAATGTTTTTGAGAGTTTTATATGAACGTGGGGAATGTTCCATATGCTAGCGCACTTTAGCCTAAATTAGCATGTGGCATATGATCCCACGTGCTGGGATGAGATAGCCTACTTTAGCTTAGCATATAGCTAAAAGTAGCCTGATTGATTATTCATTCTGAAAGCAATGAAAAGATGATGAAGCGATAAAAGATGGTAAATAGCTTTTATTTTCTGAATGCCTGCTCACAGCAGTTCCAGGAGTCCCGACCACCCATCACCACGTGTGCCCACGAGGGGACGAGGCGGTGTGCCGGACGATGCAAGATGGCGAGCCAACCCACTGAACCTCTGATATAGCTCAAGGCTAATGCCAGCCTGGTGTGAATACCCCTGTTGCTCAACTCCTGTTACCTCAACAGTCCGGTAGGTTTGAACTGATTGAACTTGAATCATATAAGAACTTCCACGGATTGAACTGACCTGAACACAAGGACATTCCAAGGGCGTCGACCCCGTTCACCTTTTGTTATTTTGATATTGTGTTTGTATTGGATTTGATCTAATCTGATAAGATACTGATAATTCTCCTACAAGAAGGGAGACTTAAAGGGTAATTACACCCAGTAAGTTATTTGAACTACTGATGTTCTCTTGTAAAGAGGACGAGTTAATGGGATTCAAGTGTACCCATTGATGACATTGATTATAGTTGAATCGCTGATGGTTCTCCAGTAAAGAAAGAAGGTTTAAAGGGTAATTTCACCTAATAAGGTATTTGCATTCCCATAACCTAGAATATTCCAATTGGTACTTTTGTTGTATTACACCTTCAAAGGAAGAGTTTAAAGGAGCATTTCACCTAATAAGGTATTTGCGTTCCCTGCACATTTAAAGGTTTAAATTAATATGTTTAAACATTTACCTATTGAAATGATAAACTGATATAGAGTTTACTGACGATAAAAGGATACATCCAATATCCAACCTTGAACCTAGCTTTTAGCTAGAGATAACCTCAGAGACGTCTGAACCAAACCTAATGTGTCGATCCAATCAATCTAGGACTTGTTATCAAACTAACCCTCCTTAAAGGTGAGGTTACAGAAAGAACCTAAAAGGGATACTTCAACTTAGTACTTTACGTCTGTATGTCTAGCTAGCGCGCATTTAATAATAAACCGGTCATTGTTATAATTCTGTCACTCTGGTCCACTATTCTTCAATTGTGCATATTACTCCTCTCCTCATTCGTACCTAGAACTGTGTCCGTGGCGAACAGCTGTTACAAGTACAGTAGGCAGGGGCGTAGCTGGGGGGGGGGTAGCTTAGGATGATTCCAAGGGCCCAGCACTGTTTTTTTTTTTTACTAGACATCACTCAGGTGTATTATTGATGCTCTCATTGATACTATGTTTGTTTCTGAAGTGTGTGTGTGTGTGTGTGTGTGTGTGTGTGTGTGTGTGTGTGTGTGTGTGTGTGTGTGTGTGTGTGTGTGTGTGTGTGTGTGTGTGTGTGTGTGTGTGTGTGTGTGAGATATATAGAGAGAGAGGGGGGGCTTTGGTAGACTATTGCATTGGTCCATTCATTGAAGATGAACGCAATGCGACATCCTTTACTAGGCTCACCCACCAACAGTGCAGGTGCTGAACTGCTGATCCGAATGTACGGGTGAAAACCATATTATGCGTTTTCATCAATAAAAAAATGGCAAAAAAAATTCGCTCGCGCGCTTACGCGAGCTCGCATTCACTGGGGGCCTACAAATACATTCTTTCATGGGGCCCAGAATCTGGAGCTACACCCCTGCAAGTAGGTGACGCAAGTGCTACACATTGATTGAACATTTACACACCACTTTATCACACACCACTTTATCTAACACATCTCTGTGAGCAACACATCTCTGTGAGCAACACATCTCTGTGAGCAACACATCTCTGTGAGCAACACATCTCCGTGAGCAACACATCTCCATGAGCAACACATCTCTGTGAGCAACACATCTCCATGAGCAACACATCTCTGTGAGCAACACATCTCCATGAGCAACACATCTCTGTGAGCAACACATCTCCATGAGCAACACATCTCCATGAGCAACACATCTCTGTGAGCAACACATCTCTGTGAGCAACACATCTCTGTGAGCAACACATCTCTGTGAGCAACACATCTCCGTGAGCAACACATCTCTGTGAGCAACACATCTCTGTGAGCAACACATCTCTGTGAGCAACACATCTCCATGAGCAACACATCTCTGTGAGCAACACATCTCTGTGAGCAACACATCTCCATGAGCAACACATCTCTGTGAGCAACACATCTCTGTGAGCAACACATCTCCATGAGCAACACATCTCTGTGAGCAACACATCTCTGTGAGCAACACATCTCTGTGAGCAACACATCTCTGTGAGCAACACATCTCTGTGAGCAACACATCTCCATGAGCAACACATCTCTGTGAGCAACACATCTCTGTGAGCAACACATCTCTGTGAGCAACACATCTCTGTGAGCAACACATCTCCATGAGCAACACATCTCCATGAGCAACACATCTCCATGAGCAACACATCTCTGTGAGCAACACATCTCTGTGAGCAACACATCTCTGTGAGCAACACATCTCTGTGAGCAACACATCTCCATGAGCAACACATCTCCATGAGCAACACATCTCCATGAGCAACACATCTCTGTGAGCAACACATCTCTGTGAGCAACACATCTCTGTGAGCAACACATCTCTGTGAGCAACACATCTCTGTGAGCAACACATCTCTGTGAGCAACACATCTCCATGAGCAACACATCTCCATGAGCAACACATCTCCATGAGCAACACATCTCTGTGAGCAACACAGCTCCATGAGCAACACATCTCTGTGAGCAACACATCTCTGTGAGCAACACATCTCTGTGAGCAACACATCTCCATGAGCAACACATCTCTGTGAGCAACACATCTCCATGAGCAACACATCTCTGTGAGCAACACATCTCCATGAGCAACACATCTCTGTGAGCAACACAGCTCCATGAGCAACACATCTCTGTGAGCAACACATCTCCATGAGCAACACATCTCTGTGAGCAACACATCTCCGTGAGCAACACATCTCTGTGAGCAACACATCTCCATGAGCAACACGTCTCTGTGAGCAACACATCTCCATGAGCAACACATCTCTGTGAGCAACACATCTCTGTGAGCAACACATCTCTGTGAGCAACACATCTCCATGAGCAACACGTCTCTGTGAGCAACACATCTCTGTGAGCAACACATCTCTGTGAGCAACACATCTCTGTGAGCAACACATCTCCATGAGCAACACATCTCTGTGAGCAACACATCTCCATGAGCAACACATCTCTGTGAGCAACACATCTCCATTAGCAACACATCTCTGTGAGCAACACATCTCCATGAGCAACACATCTCTGTGAGCAATTGTTACATCCCAATGTATATATTCCCCAGTGTGTGTCTCCATGTGTGTGTGTTCTCCATTTTGTTTCCTCCCTCCAGCCATTGTTCCCTTCCCCATTGGTCCCTGCCAGGCCAATCCTTCCATTATTGCAACACAGCAGTGATTGGTGGTTGGCTTTCCAGACTCTAACACTCAATCCACACCCCCCAATCATGGATCACCCCACACCTGTTAAAACATGGCTTCTCACTTCAGTCTTTCTCTCTCTCTGGCATGAGGCTAGGCATGTTGTGTTTTTGGTAAACCTGTAACTTTGACAGTATTGCATTTCGTTTATTCCCTTTGGTGCTTAGTAGTAATTTCTTTGTGTGTGTGTGGCCACAGAGAGAGCATTGTTAGTTATAGTTTGTTTTTGTATATATTCTGCTTTTGTTTCTGTATAATTAATGTGTTTTTCTCTCTTTCTCAGGAAGCACAGATGGGGTGAGCTGCCATTTCCTTTGGACATTGTTTTCTCCTGTTTTGGTTAGGTAAGAGTAGTTTAGGTAATGTAATCTCTTTTACCATAGATTAGATTGTGTTTATTTGGAGTATAGTGGTGTTTGTTTGTTGTTTTGGCCTGGGCTCACCCCTGAGCTACATGTGCTTCCTTTGCATTTACTAATAAATATCATTGTTGTTTACAAACGTGGTCCATCTTTTCTGTCAACCAACTGTTATGTTACAGCCCTTTACCCTTAGACACACAGGGGTCGTAACATAAATGGGGGCTCGTCCGGGATTTTGTAACCCGTGTTCAATTGTTGGTTGATGGATTTGGTGAACTGTGTTTGTTTACACTTGTATAGTTATTAATTAATTTGTGTAAAAATGGCATTTGTGTAAGAAAAAAATAATGGCAGTTAGTACTTTTGATCTGGGGAAATTCTTGAGCAATCCTACTTGGGAAGCGCTAGATAGCTGCCGCAAAGCAGACTTAGTGGAGATTGCCACACATTTTCAACTCTCGGTTCAACAAAAGCATCTTAAGCAGGATATCAGGTGTCTTGTGGTAGATAGGCTGTTGGAGCAGGGGACGCTTGTTTTACCTGCGGTCTCTGATGAACATGCAAGTCCTCCTGGTGAACCTACAGAAGCACCGCCTTCTGAGGAGCAAGCCCATGGTGCTGAAAAGGCAGGTGTGAACGTCACATTGCCACATTTTCACTTGACCTCTCCTGTGTCAACTGGGTCTCGAGAAGGGGCCCAGGTCAAGGTTAGAATAGCACGTCTCCAGATGGAGGCTCAGGAGAAGGCACAAGCACGTGAGGCGGAGTATCGGCTTCGTAGAATGGAGCTTGAGGCAGAAAATGAAAGGGCTGTTAACATTCGTAGGTTGGAGCTTGAGCATGAAGTGGAAAAAGAGCTCAGACTGCGGAGGTTGGAGCTGGAAGTCCTAAGGAGTGGATCCAACTCTGCTACACCGACTCCTCCACAAGGCCCGGGTATGTCCTCCTCCACAGCTTATTCATCACACACTTTTGATATAAGTAAACACATTGCTTTGGTGCCTCCGTTCCGAGAGACAGAAGTTGATACTTATTTTAATGTGTTTGAGCGTATTGCTGCTTCATTGCGCTGGCCAAGAGAGGTCTGGCCTTTGTTGCTTCAATGCAAATTGACTGGTAAAGCCCAAGAGGTTTGTTCAACACTTTCCCTAGAAGATAGTCTGTTGTATGATACTGTGAAGGCTGCCATCCTTCGTGCATATGAGCTTGTGCCCGAAGCTTATAGGCAGAGGTTTCGCAGTCACAAGAGAGCTGTCAACCAGACCTTTGTAGAGTTTGCTAGAGAGAAGGGAACTCTCTTTGATAAATGGTGTGCAGCAAGCAAGGCCTCAGATCTTAACTCTCTCAGAGAACTCATTCTATTAGAAGAGTTTAAGAATCGTTTGCCAGAGCGTATTGTAATTTACCTGAGTGAGCAGAAAGTGTCCACTCTGCAGCAAGCTGCTGTATTAGCTGATGAGTTTGCGCTAACCCATAAAACTGTGTTTGTTGATAGGCGTGACTCGTTTCCCCCCCATGATTTCTCTCAGAGACCTTCTGTCCCCAACCATTCAGAATTCACACACCCCCGACCAAAAATGTCACCTCCACGCTCAAAAGAGGAGCGGACATGTTACTACTGTCATAAATCTGGTCATGTTATTTCTGACTGTTTAACATTGAAACGTAAGCAGCAACCGTCCTCTCAGAACTTTAGACAACCCAAAGGGGTTGGTCTGATTAAAATGGCACCTGATTCCGATCAACAGATGCACAATGATCAGGATGTTCTCGATCCTTGTTTCAGGCCATTTACTTCCAAGGGTTTAGTTTCCTTGACAGGGGATCCAAAAGATCAGTGTACAGTTCAGATCTTACGAGATACTGGAGCCTCACAATCCTTTATCCTCTCTGATGTACTACCTCTGTCTGAGAAATCTTCCTGTGGTTCTAGTGTCCTAGTTCAAGGTATTGAGATGGGTTTCGTGCCAGCCCCGTTACACTGTATTCATGTACAATCTGATTTGGTCACTGGTTTCTTTAAAATAGGGGTGAGACCTTCCTTGCCAGTTAAAGGCATTTCCTTTATCATGGGAAATGATTTAGCTGGAGGACAGGTGAACGCTGTGCTGGAAGTGTTGGATCACCCAGACACAGATTCTCTGCCTGATGACTTGTCACAGAACTTCCCTGAAGTTTTTTCTGCAAGTGTTGTCACTCGGGCTCAATTGAAAAAGAGAGGTGATGAAATTAATTTGTCTGACTCTGTTTTTGCTTCAGCCTTTGTCAGGGAGGAGTTGCTGGCTCCAACTTCTGATACCGCTGACAAACCACCGACTCATAGTAAGGTACCCCCACAGACAACTGTAACTAGTTCCGACGCTTTGAAGTTACCCGTTACTCGTGAAATGCTAATTACTGCCCAGAAGGCTGACCCTTCTCTTGCTAAATGTTTCTCTTCTCTTGAAACAGAACAGAGGAGAGAGTTGCATTCTTATTTTGTGGATGAAGGAGTTTTGATGCGTACATGGAGGTCCCATGGTACTAGACTGGCAGAGCATGCACAATCGGAGATAGGGCTACCAGATCAGGTACCAGACTGGAGCACTGTTTATCATATTGTTGTCCCTGCAGTTTATCATCAGCATGTACTGTTCTTGGCCCATGACCACCCTTGGTCTGGACACTTGGGAGTCACTAAAACATACAACAGAATACTTCAACATTTCTTTTGGCCCGGTTTGAAGTCCGATGTAGCACAGTACTGTCGTACCTGTAGTACTTGTCAGATCACCGGAAAGCCAAACCAGGTAATTCCACCTGCTCCCCTCTGTCCTATACCAGCGGTCGGTGAACCGTATGCAATAGACAAGAAGATAAGTGATACGGACTATGTGGTTCGCACCCCTGATCGTAAACGTCACTCTCGTGTTTGCCACATCAATATGCTTAAACCATATTTTTCCAGAGATGGTGTGCAGGTGAAGACCTCAGACCAGACAGCCGGACTGGCCGTCTCTGCTGTTGCCTCAACTCCAATAGTTCCGGACTCTCCTGACGTTAGTGGTGAGGACGTAGATGGCTTGGAGTTGCGCAATGCAGCCCATCAGGGTGCTAGATTGTCCAACACTGAGATGTTATTGAACCTGCCCACTCACTTAGCACACTTACCTGAGGAGCAGCGAGAGGACATCACAAATTTGATTCAGGCCTACATGGCTCTGTTTGGTGATGTTCCCTCCTGTACTTCTGTATTGGCCCATGATATTAAAGTTAACAATGCTGTGCCTATCAAGCAACATGCATACCGTGTTAACATCACCAAGAGGGCCATGATGCAACAGGAGGTTGACTATTTGTTAAAACATGGTTTAGCCAAGCCAAGTTGCAGTCCCTGGAGTTCACCTTGCTTGTTAGCTCCCAAATCGGATGGAACTCCTAGATTTTGTACTGATTTCCGAAAGGTAAATGCTGTCACCGTGCCTGATTCCTTCCCACTGCCCCGCATGGAAGATTGTATTGACAACCTTGGATCTGCCACCTATGTTAGCAGACTAGATTTGTTAAAGGGTTACTGGCAGGTCCCTTTGACCCCCCGTGCCTCGGAAATCTCTGCGTTTGTTACTCCTGACAATTTTTTGCAATATACTGTAATGCCTTTTGGAATGCGTAATGCCCCGGCCACTTTCCAGCGACTGGTGACCCTAGTCCTGGCTGGTGTTCCAAATTGTAATGCCTATCTCGATGACCTGGTTGTCTATTCGACCAACTGGCGTGACCACATGACAACCTTGCAAACTGTCTTTGACCGCTTAGCTGGAGCCTCCCTGACCCTTAACCTTGCCAAGTGTGAGTTCGGCAAGGCTACGGTTACCTATCTTGGTAAGCAGGTAGGACAAGGCCAAGTGCGTCCGGTGGATGCAAAAATATCTGCAATCACAACTTTTCCAGTGCCTACTACTAGGCGGGAATTGCGTAGATTCCTTGGGATGGCTGGGTATTACCGTGGTTTTTGCCTGAACTTTTCTTCTGTCGTCACTTCTCTCACTAGCCTGTGTAGCCCGTCCAAACCATTCATTTGGACAGCTGATTGTCAAAATGCATTTGATAGTGTTAAAGCTCTCTTATGCAGTTCCCCTGTTCTCTCTGCTCCAGATTTCTCCCTGCCGTTCCAGCTGGAGGTGGATGCCAGCGGGGTGGGAGCTGGAGGGGTGTTATTACAGGAAGATCATGATGGTGTCAGTCACCCGGTTTGTTATTTCTCCCGGAAATTTAACAAACATCAACTAAACTATTCCACTATTGAAAAGGAGACTTTGGCTATGTTGTATGCGTTGCAACATTTTGAGGTGTATGTCGGTTCGAGCGTATTACCAGTGGTAGTATACACCGACCACAACCCATTGGTTTTTCTGTCGCGGATGTACAACCACAATCAGCGCCTCATGCGTTGGGCGCTCATAGTGCAAAATTATAACCTCAGCATAAAGCATAAGAAGGGGTCTGATAATGTGTTGGCGGATGCTCTGTCTCGTAGTTGAAATCTCTGTTGCTGTCGACTCGTTCTACTGTATATTGCTGTCGACTTGATCAATTTTTTCTGTCTACTCGGTCTATGTTGCTGTGGACTCGTTTTATGTTGCTGCTAGTTTTTTCATAGCTCTTTGTTTTGGAGTGCATGTTATCTCGGGGATGTTATCTCGTTGTTAAAGAAGAAAAAAAAACATGTTTAGTTGGTAGTTTATGTAGGCATGTTTTTTGTCTTATGTATGGGGGTGTTACATCCCAATGTATATATTCCCCAGTGTGTGTCTCCATGTGTGTGTGTTCTCCATTTTGTTTCCTCCCTCCAGCCATTGTTCCCTTCCCCATTGGTCCCTGCCAGGCCAATCCTTCCATTATTGCAACACAGCAGTGATTGGTGGTTGGCTTTCCAGACTCTAACACTCAATCCACACCCCCCAATCATGGATCACCCCACACCTGTTAAAACATGGCTTCTCACTTCAGTCTTTCTCTCTCTCTGGCATGAGGCTAGGCATGTTGTGTTTTTGGTAAACCTGTAACTTTGACAGTATTGCATTTCGTTTATTCCCTTTGGTGCTTAGTAGTAATTTCTTTGTGTGTGTGTGGCCACAGAGAGAGCATTGTTAGTTATAGTTTGTTTTTGTATATATTCTGCTTTTGTTTCTGTATAATTAATGTGTTTTGCTCTCTTTCTCAGGAAGCACAGATGGGGTGAGCTGCCATTTCCTTTGGACATTGTTTTCTCCTGTTTTGGTTAGGTAAGAGTAGTTTAGGTAATGTAATCTCTTTTACCATAGATTAGATTGTGTTTATTTGGAGTATAGTGGTGTTTGTTTGTTGTTTTGGCCTGGGCTCACCCCTGAGCTACATGTGCTTCCTTTGCATTTACTAATAAATATCATTGTTGTTTACAAACGTGGTCCATCTTTTCTGTCAACCAACTGTTATGTTACAGCCCTTTACCCTTAGACACACAGGGGTCGTAACAGCAACACATCTCCATGAGCAACACATCTCTGTGAGCAACACATCTCTGTGAGCAACACATCTCTGTGAGCAACACATCTCTGTGAGCAACACATCTCTGTGAGCAACACATCTCTGTGAGCAACACATCTCCATGAGCAACACATCTCTGTGAGCAACACATCTCTGTGAGCAACACATCTCCATGAGCAACACATCTCCATGAGCAACACATCTCTGTGAGCAACACATCTCTGTGAGCAACACATCTCTGTGAGCAACACATCTCCATGAGCAACACATCTCTGTGAGCAACACATCTCTGTGAGCAACACATCTCTGTGAGCAACACATCTCCATGAGCAACACATCTCTGTGAGCAACACATCTCTGTGAGCAACACATCTCCATGAGCAACACATCTCTGTGAGCAACACATCTCCATGAGCAACACATCTCTGTGAGCAACACAGCTCCATGAGCAACACATCTCTGTGAGCAACACATCTCTGTGAGCAACACATCTCTGTGAGCAACACATCTCCATGAGCAACACATCTCTGTGAGCAACACATCTCCATGAGCAACACATCTCTGTGAGCAACACATCTCCATGAGCAACACATCTCCATGAGCAACACATCTCTTTGAGCAACACATCTCTGTGAGCAACACATCTCTGTGAGCAACACAGCTCCATGAGCAACACATCTCTGTGAGCAACACAGCTCCATGAGCAACACATCTCTGTGAGCAACACATCTCTGTGAGCAACACAGCTCCATGAGCAACACATCTCTGTGAGCAACTTCCAAGCAGCACTTTTTTTCCAATGGATGATTTTCCATAATTACTCCACATCTAAATAGAAATTCACTGAAGAAATGGAGGCAAAACCACGGAGAGTAACTAATTACCCAAGTCAGATACATTTGTATAATATATGACAAACATAATCTTCTGTGTATCATCTCCTCTAGAATTATGTTCCAGTGGGCGCGGCTCTGATGAAGGCTCACTGAACTGAGAGCAGCTCAGATAACAAGTGAAACATGAATGGAGTGAGCAATGTGTGGAAGTTGCTTATCACACACAGTTATCTTTCAACATTTTGCCTCCGGCACCAAGTAATTTGTGGTCTGTGTGTGTGTGTGTGTGTGTGTGTGTGTGTGTGTGTGTGTGTGTGTGTGTGTGTGTGTGTGTGTGTGTGTGTGTGTGTGTGTGTGTGTGTGTGTGTGTGTGTGTGTGTGTGTGTGTGTGTGTGTGTGTGTGTGTGTGTGTGTGTGTGTGTGTGTGTGTGTGTGCGTGCGTGCGTGCGTGCGTATATTGTCTAGATATTAAAAGTTGCCTCAATAACAACGTTTGGTATGTATTCATCCCAGAGGGTTTGCTTTGACTGCCCCAGTATTACACACTACTACAGTAATGGGGCTGGGAATGGTACTTACATATTTTGGTAACCAATAAACTGTGGCGCCTACATACCCTGCAGCATCACGGCCCATAATCACGATAAAGAACAGGACTGGCATTTCTGGTATAGACCCGGCCACCCCGTAGCACCTTTAACGTCATTGGACCTCACACCCCAATGTAACCGCCCACTGGACGCGGTGCATGACGCAATAGATGAGACGTCTGTTTTTTAGTGAATCCTGATACAAATATTATCTATAACATTCAACAAGTAATCACTTTTTTCTTTTTCTTTTTCAAAAGTATCTCTAATCTTGTTATATATATATATTTTTTTTTACAGTAACTGTAATGAATTACAGTTACCATTTATTTTGCTATCAGATTACTGTATATAATATATTACTTACCAACCCTGACAATGTAGCTTACAGACTACAATGCAGACTACAATGTTTTCAAAACCAGCAACCTGATAGTACAGTGCTCACTCCAGCCAGACATGAATTACGAAATCACCACCACCACTCACTCACTCACTCACTCACTCACTCACTCACTCACTCACCACTCACTCACTCACTCACTCACTCACTCACTCACTCACTCACTCACTCACTACACTCATTCACTCACTCACTCACTCACTCACTCACTCACTCACTCACTGACTCACTCACTCACTCACTCACTCACTCACTCACTCACTCACTCACTCACTCACTCACTCACTCACTCACTCACTCACTCACTCACTCACTCACTCACTCACTCACTCACTCACTCACTGACTCACTCACTCACTCACTCACTCACTCACTCACTCACTCACTCACTCACTCACTCACTCACTCACTCACTACACTCACTACACTCACTACACTCATTCACCCATCATCATTTTATCATAATTTATTTATTCGTACATGGAATTACCACAGTCCAACAGTACATATTCATATAATTCACCAAAAATACCATGGCCGAAAGGAACAGGAAGAAGAAAAAAATCTTATATATACCTGCCCCTACACACACACAACACACCGATAGACATATTGTGTAAAACCAAACAGAATATACCCATTTTGCAAAAAAATTAAACATCAACACAACCAAATTAAATCAACATAAATAAACCCATTTTGTCTATCTATCAGTCAAACTACATATTTAGGTTAATTCATTTACACACACACACACACCTACACACACACACACACACACACACACACACACACACACACACACACACACACACACACACACACACACGCACGCACACACACACACACACACACACACACACACACACACACACACACACACACACACACACACACACACACACACACACACACTTATATAATGTACTTCTATATACTATCTCATTTCTATTTTATTATAATATAACTAAATCATACTATTTATTCTACACCATATTGGTACAGTATTATACAATATTTTAATATATTATTATTCTATGTTACGCTGCTATATACTATATTACTATACTCATACTGGCCTACACTACAACTCTATGCTACGTCATCCTGACACGCTAAACTGCAATATTATACTAAACTGTGCTATACTGTCTATGTATCTTTTCCCTGCACAACCTTTTGAAGTGAAATATATTAGTGGAACTCTTTTCATCGTTCTGCAAAGAGTTCCATAGTTTGATACCTATAACCTTTGTTTTAAGGTTGTTCGTGCAAATTGGTGTTTAAAATTAAATTTCCTTCTGCTGTCATCTGGACAGGGAACGAACAACCTCTGTATATTTGCTGGTAATACTCTGCATTTTGATCTAAACAAAACTAATAAAGTCTGTATTTCAGCTAACTCTTTAAGTTTCAATAGTCTGGATTTAATAAATAATTCGTTGGTATGTTCTCTTGAATCTACATTGTGAACTATTCTTACTGCTCTCTTCTGTAATATAAATAATGGCTTTATGTTGCTTTCATACGTGTTACCCCACACTTCCACACAGTAACTCAAATATGGTAGGATGAGTGAACAATATAGTATTCGCATAGAATTATAATCAAGCACATTCTTTGCCTTGTTCAAAACAAAAACACTCTTGGCTACCTTATTTTTTATGTACATTATATGTGGCTTCCATTACACAAACCGACTCATCGCTGAATACCTATCACTTTAATTATGTTGTAGAAATACTACTGGCACTTTTCCCAGACCTGGATGTACAGAATCAGTCACACAAGATCAGGCTTGGCAAGTGTTTACTTTCCTCCCCAGATCCTACTGTAAATGGGACCCTGGGGGTATTATGCCTCATCCTGCCTCACGTCTCACTTCAAAGGTTCTGCTGGGAATCGATTGGCGCACTCCATCGAGGGAGGGAGCTTCACCGTACTTGTTCCGGGCAACGGCAGCACGTTCCCAGCTCTCGGGAACAAGTGTTTTTCTTTGTGCCGGCGCGCGGCTGGATAGACACAGAGCAAGAACGGAGAAGGCAACTGTCAATGTATCATTCAGTAACATGACAATGGAACATGACACTGTAACATAACATGACATAACATGCTGTGTGCCATTTGCTGGCGTTATCCGCACGGAACAACTCCTCTTTGTATGGATAGACCCAGTGTGTGGCTAAACACACTATAATTACATTTTTCGTGCTCAGATGCGTTCTATTGTACCTGGATGTGTGATCTAGGCCACTCGTATATAATAGCACTCACTCAGAAGTTGCGTAAATGGTCCAATTTGACAGGCAGAACAGAGTAAACAGAGGCATGTCTATGTATAAGTTGTAGCCTATTGTGATACAACATACAATGTATAATTTCTGGGTCCATTTGTTTCAGGGTGCAATGCCGTGCATTTCTTTGCCTGTAACGCAAATAATTTCTTTTGTGAGAATCAAACCCAACCATGGCAGTGTTAATGCTATTCTCTCATTGTGCTAGACATACTATATGATTTGGGAGACAGCAAGCAAGTGTTTATTGTACCTTTATTTTACCAGAATAGAGTGTTTTCACGGCGCGTCATCAAACCGGAAGTCGGCCATTTAGGAGATATAGTGAACGTATCCAACGCAAGCGAACTAGCAACTGTTCCTGGTCATTGTTGCTCGGACCGGGAAAAGCATTTGGAGTACTTAAGATTGCCAATGGTTATTACAAATCAGGAAGAAGAGTGCAAAAAAAATTCTCAGGAAAGGAGGCGTTTGTGGTTGGCCAAACTGAACCAGAATTTCCATGGCAAGTCTCTTGACAACATTCGAGTTTGTTCTAAAATATTAGCAACTCTTAACTCATTTTACAGTGGAATAGTATGCAAGCATATTGATATTAAGCTGCTGTTTCTTGCATTCTTGGCTGAATATCTGATTATTATCTCATTTCATAACCTACTACAGTAGTACAAGACTCTTTCTGTAAAATGTTCCTAAAATGTAGCTTCGTAGATCAACGTTATTGAATTGATGTTATTGATGAGCTGGTACTGTGCCTCTCTCACCCATCCACACACCATCTGGTTGTAGGCATCCAACCCTTTGTAAGCCTTAAGATCTTCATCTGTGTATGGGCTTGGCGAAAATACTAGGTAGTTGACGTATATCTGGATAGGCAACCGAAGGCAAAATTGTGGGGTCGCAACTCCTAGACGAAGGAGTTAATGTTAGCTCGTACGGATCTTGATCACCTATTCGTTTGAGTTTGTCACAATATCGCAACCTTTCCTGCTGACCAAGTCCTTCTCTGTATGTTCGAGCAGCTTCCACGTGTTTTCCTGTACTTTTTTGGGGTTTAGACATGTTCAAATGGTCTTAAATCTTAAATTCAGCGTGCAATCATCCGTTGTTTACGTCAGTGAGTATCTCCTTAACTCAATCAGCTCCAGACCAGAGGATAGTCGGGTTAACTCGCCAACCGTTCAGCGTCCTACCTGAGTATAGTCTAGTTTTCATCGTTATTTATTTTATTCGATATTTTTATTCATTTCATTCATTCATTTCATTTCTCTGGGTTACCATAGGGAATCACTCTGAGATCGCTAGAGTGCAATACCGGCCGCTTCCTGCTAAGTGGCAGTATCGCCCACCCTTCTAAACCTTTTTTTCACACCCGGTGTTACATTTAATTCACTCCGGGCGCAGTTCTTTTGGTCAGGCGAGTCGAGCGGTTCACTCGACCACATTGAAATGCGTCTAATGCCCCCGATGCATGTGTTGTGGTGGATTATGTTGGCGACACGATGGACACCAATACTGGAAATTGCGATCAGGCAATTGGAATTATCTTTTTGGGGTACCTTCTAGTGAAGGTAAGGACTATATGACATCAATCCTGCTTTGATCCAACCATGATTTCACATTGATCGTAACATACTCCAAAACGTATGCCGTTGGTGACGATCAAAGCATCAAAAAACGACCCCCCCCCTTTCATTCATTCATGATGAAACATAATACCTATTATATACATTTGATTTGGAAATAGTAGCGTGTCCAGGCGAGCAACGTCAACGCTTTTAGTAAAATTCACGTATTGCGCCATAGCGCCGTTTTCTGGAATTAGCCAGGATCACTCTGAAACTATACTTATATTCACCACGGTATAACACGCGAACGTATACATGAAAAAAAAAAAATGTGCGTAGGCAAATCAATAACGTATGTCCATTCTCATATTACGCAGGAGATAATAATACAACCTGAATCTTAGGAATTATATCTATGGTACTCTGGTAATATAGCGGGAGATACTGGTAGGTTCCCTCCGGTCGTAAGCCAGCAAGGGGAGAGGATTTGTCGGTAGTAGAGTCTGGGTCAACGATGATAAAGAGACTCCAAGTACAGGAGACGGTGCAATAATCTCTTGATCCGCAGACGAATACAGCTGTTCTCCGTAGCATGCAGCTCCGCATGGAAGAAAGCTAGCCGGCCTCAGGCTTCTGAGAGGCGGGCTCGACGTGGCTCCTCACAGGGTAAATCCCACACAATTGTGGGTGTCGGCGATTCTCCGCTCCATCAATTACAGGACCAAAAGCAAATATAATCCAGCCGAAAAGGGCTATGCAGTCGTCGGTAGGTTATCCAGTGTACATGATCCACACGGTCCTCGTCTAGGGCTCCTCGGGTGAAAGCGCCAGGGTAAGCAGCCCAGCCTGGATAAGCACTCTAGCTGGTACGAGGAAACGTTGGTGATGCTGGTCACTGTAGAACGGTAGCCGCACGATACACTATACATAAATAGACTATTACTGACTTAATAGAATAGGTCGAACTCGACGGTACAGCGTTAAACTCTGATACTTCAGTTATTAATTCGCACGCGGTCTCAATGCTCTATTTGGGGCCAAACAGGCCATACTTCACCGCACGTTGTTGTTACGTCTGGTACTCTAGCGAGTGCCAGCACTTTAACTAGTGTTCTAACTATTGCGACAGTGTCGTGTTATTCTGTTGAGTTTCACGTTACGGCATATGGCCGAACGTGACGTTGACGTTGATGTTCTGGTGTACGTTACATGGCATGTGTCTTGAGTTCAGTAAACACCGACATGCTGAAACTACGTGTTGTCTGATTCTTCCAACATAACATTGGCGACGAGAGATGGCTGAATTATCTATCCCACCCCCTCCACCCTTCCTACCGCTGCCCGGTGAGCCGCCCGTCCCGTGGGCGCGTTGGATTTCCTCGTTCGAGACGTATATCCTGGCTACCGGTTTGGACTTGTCCGCGGTGAGAAAACGTGCATTACTACAGCACTGTTTAGGCGTGGAGGGACAGCGTGTGTGTGAAACGCTCGGCACATTAGACAGTGACACATATACGTCGGTGGTGGCGCTCCTAAAGGGACATTTCGCCACTCCACAGACTGCACTCCTCCGTCGAGTTGTGTTCCGACGGAGACATCAACGTACTGGCGAGTCAATAACGCAGTACGTCGCGGACCTACGGGGCTTGGCTAGCTCATGCAAATTCGGGGCATTACAGGATGAAATGGTGAGAGACCAACTCATATTGAACACTGACAGTGATAAAATCAGGGAAAGACTACTGTTGGAAAATGACGAGCTGACATTAGCAGTAGCTATTAGACTAGCAGTGCAGGTGGAATCTGCTATGAACTGTGCAGCTAGTTTGTCTACCTCCCCCCGCCCCAACACACACATGCCAGTAGAGGGTGCAAGCACGCTCAGCTCAAGGGTGTCCCTCCTCAATGTGAGTGCAGACGACGGCGGGGACAATATACTGCTAGCCTCCCAGTCACGTGACCGCTCACGCCAGCCGTGCGGGAATTGTGGCTCCCTTTCACACAACTCCAGAGCCCAGACCTGCCCTGCCCGTGGCAAAGCCTGCTCCAACTGCGGGAGGCTAAACCACTTCCAAAAGGTCTGCAGGTCAGCCCCAGCTAGCGCTTCCAAGCCACCGACCACTATCATCCATAATGTCAGCTCAGGACGAGTGCCATTCAAAACATGCTCATTGGTGGTTGGTGACATCACACTGCCCCTCCTCCTCGACACTGGAGCCACAGTGTCTCTATTGAATTGGGCGACATACTCTCAATTCTTCTCCCACAAACCACTGGGCCCGCCCACCACCACCCTGCGAGGCTACGCCGACTCCAAGATTGACATCGTTGGCTCCCTCCAGCTGCCGGTGAGGTACGGAGAAAGGACACTGCCTGCCTTCAATTTCAACATCGCACGCCGAGGGACCAACCTCCTCGGCCTCGACCTCTTCAGTGGCCTCGGTTTCTCTCTGCTGGACACCACAGGCTCAGAGATCCACACCGTCACCGCTGTCTCCTGGCAGCAACAGTGGCCGGCACTGTTCAACGGCGTGGGCTGCCTCCAGGGTTTCGCTCACCAGCCCCTGCTAGACCAAAAAGTGACTCCGGTCATCCAGCCCCTTCGCCGCTCCCCCCTGGCTCTCCGTGAGGGCATCGCCACCGAGTTACAGAAGATGCTGGACGACGACATCATCGAACAGGTGAACGCGTCACCCTGGATCTCCAACTTGGTGGTAGCAAAGAAGAAGACAGGGGACCTGCGACTCTGCGTGGACATGAGAGCGGTAAACAAGGCCATCGTCCCTGATAAATACCCCCTGCCAACCACAGAGGAGCTCACCGCCCAGTTCCACGGGTCCAAGGTGTTCTCTAAGCTGGACCTTCGTCAGGGGTACCTCCAGGTGCCACTACACCCAGAGAGCCGCAACCTCACCGCGTTCATCACCCACAGGGGGGTCTTCCGTTACAAACGCATGGCTTTTGGCTTAAGCTCCGCCCCCAGCTGCTTCCAAAAGATCATGGCCTCCGTCTTCGCCGGGATCCCCGGGGTGGCCATCTACCTCGATGACATCGTGGTGCACGGGGCCAACGCCGAGAGTCACGACGCGAGCCTCCACAGTGTCTTAAGTGCGATGGCGAAGCACCACCTCACACTCAACGGCGAGAAGTGTGTCTTTGCCACCACGACCATTGACTTTGTTGGGTTCCGCCTCTCGGCTGACGGCATGTACCCGCTCCAGTCAAACACAGAGGCCATACACAGTGTCCCAGAGCCCACCTCAGCGGCCCAGGTGGCCTCTTTCCTGGGCATGACGGCGTACTACCTCCGCTTCCTGCCACACTACTCCGACACAACTGCACCGCTGCGGAAGCTGCTGAAGCAGGACGAGCCCTGGCTCTGGACGCCTGCCTGCTCGAAGGCTGTGCGCCTCCTCAAGTCCCAGCTCACCTCATCACCAGTCCTGGCGTTTTTCGACCTAGACAGCACCACCCTCGTCACGTGTGACGCCTCCGCCGCAGCCGTGGGCGCGGTACTGTCACAGCTGCACGGGGGTGTGGAGAGGCCGGTCGCTTTCGCTTCACGGGCCCTTAGCCCCACAGAACAGAGGTACTCAGTGGGGGAGCGAGAGGCCCTGGCCTGCATCTGGGCATGTGAGCGCTGGCATATGTACCTCTACGGCCGCTCATTCACGCTTAGGACGGACCACCAGGCTCTCACTACCCTCCTCGCCACGTCAGGCACTGGCCACAAACCGCTCCGCCTCCACCGCTGGGCTGACCGCCTGCAGCAGTACAACTTCGGTTTGCAATTCACGCCGGGCCGGGACAACGTAGTAGCTGACCTACTGTCACGCGCCATCCCCAGTTCCCCCACGGCCCCGCCCTCGACTCCCGATCGGGATCAGGCTGAGCATGACCTGGTCCAGCTCCTCCACACTCCCCTCCAAGAGACAGTGTCGCTGCAGGAGCTCCAGGACGCCTCGTCTGCTGACCCTGTCCTCTCTGCGCTCTCAACCTACATCAGGCAGGGTTGGCCGGCGAGGACACCTGACGAGCTGCTTCCCTATAGCAGACTCCGGGACGAGTTGTCATGCTGGAACGACTCCTGCGTCGCTCGTGGGCTCTGTACTGTGGTCCCGAGTGTCCTTCGGGCGCGTGTCCTTGCTATGGCGCACGAGGGCCACTTGGGCATAGTCAGGCTCAAACAGCGGTGTCGTGACTTGGTGTGGTGGCCAGGCATCGACAGGGAAATCGAGACCCTGGTCAAGGACTGTACTGCCTGTCTTCTGAGCGGGAAGACCAGGGCCCCAGCCCCGCCCCCACCCATGCAGCCATTGGACTGGCCGTCCCAACCCTGGGAGCACCTGCAGCTCGACGTCTGTGGTGAACTGCACGGGGTACCGCATCACCAGCGTTTCCTCGTTGTGATCTACGACCTCCACTCCAAGTGGCCTGAGGTGGCGCCCGTGGGCTCGGTCACAGCCGGGGTGCTGATTGAGATTCTCGAGTCCCTGTTCACACGCTGGGGCCTGCCCAAGAGGATCACGACAGACAATGGGCCCCAAATGATCTCCCACGAACTGGCCTCCTACCTGGGGGGTAAGGGGATACGTCATATCCGCACGTCGTTCTACAACCCGGCTGCGAACGGGGGGGTGGAACGGCTGAACCAATCCCTGAAGAATGGCATCAGGGCCCACCTGGCACAAGGGTGCACATTCATCAACGGTCTCCAACAGACGCTCCTGCACTACAGGGCCACTCAACATGCCACCACAGGCGTCTCCCCAGCCTCCCTCATGCTAGGGCGCGAGTTTCAGCTGCCCCTGGACAGGCTGCGCCCTACTCCGGCTCAGGCTCCAGCCCACCCGCTTCAAGCCACAGTCAACGCACGCCAGCGCCGGATGAAGGACCGTTTCGACAGGACCCGACATGCGAGACCACCTACCATCGCCGTCTCAGACTGGGTCAGGATTCGGCGACCCCACCGGGACAACAAGCTCCGGTCATTCTGGTCTGACCCGGTCCAGGTCAGACAGCAGCTTGGCCCGGCCTCATTCAGGCTGGCTGATGGGACGCGTTGGCATGCTGGCCGACTGCGCAGGGTGCAGGCTCCCGCTGCCCCGGGACAGGGTGTGCCCGCGGCTGTAGCTCTGCAGGACAGACGATTCAATGACGTTGCAGCCCCAGCACCCGCGGCTATAGCTCTGCAGGACAGACAATTTGATGATGTTGCAGCCCCAGCACCCGCGGCTCAGCCTGAGGCTGCGGGACCTCCGCCGTTGGCTGTTGCAGTACCCGGGCTCCGCCCACTCCGAGCGCGCAACAGGCCTGCACACCTGAATGACTTTGAGACTGAGTATCACTCCTAGGTTGAGTGAAGGGGGGGGAAATGTTACGTCTGGTACTCTAGCGAGTGCCAGCACTTTAACTAGTGTTCTAACTATTGCGACAGTGTCGTGTTATTCTGTTGAGTTTCACGTTACGGCATATGGCCGAACGTGACGTTGACGTTGATGTTCTGGTGTACGTTACATGGCATGTGTCTTGAGTTCAGTAAACACCGACATGCTGAAACTACGTGTTGTCTGATTCTTCCAACATAACAGTTGTATCGTGGTTGAGGCTTCAACTTATTGGGTAACTCTACTTCTGTATTCACCTGCGCCGTATTTATACGTTAGGTGAACAAACTAGTACCAGCTTTATTCCTGTCTCATATCCTTGCGCAGAACCGTTCATGTCCAGGCAAGTCCCTGGCGGTGACTTTGAACCAGACCTTGGAGGTATGGCAATGGCGCCTGGTGGACCGCTGTCCAATAGGAGAATGAAATATTATGGTCTGTACTAGGCTAAAGGGATATTCCGTGTATATGTACAAGGAATACACAAGGGATATCAAACGATATACAAATATTATGCAATATATATCAATCAATAAATATATATATTCGGTTTAATCTGATCCTTCGTAACACCAACGCATGTATAAACTAGATCCGACAACCATTATACTCACAGTCTAAAGCCCTAAATTAAGGTCCTGAATAAGCTACTGCACAGCAATTGTTTTTAAGAAAAAGGGCAAGCGCATAATATAATTTGTTTTTATGTTCTGTATTTATTATTTTTGTTATTTCGATTGTCATTTTATTGTCATTATTGTTATTATTATTATTGTCCTGTGAATTCCTGTTTATTATTATTATTATTATTATTATTATTATTATTATTATTATTATTATTATTATTATTATTATTATTATTATTATTATTATTATTATTATTATTATTATTATTATTATTATTATTATTATTATTATTATTATTATTATTATTATTATTATTATTATCATATTGTGTGTTGTCATGTTTTATGTTTCATGTAAAAGAAAAGGAAGAAAATAAAATAAAAAGAAAATGGCAAACGCAGTAAATTCCCCTCCTGACATTTGAGTTTTGTCAACAAAGAAAATAAATAATGGAATAACAACAAACAGGGTTGATCGAGAAGGACACCATGAATCGACGAGCCCTTCTGATGGCAGGACAGGTGCGGTCATAAGAAGTTTTGAAAATGTGAAAAATGGAAATAATAAAAAACAGAAGTAATAACTTTCAGTCAAAGAGATTCCTTCACTGCAGGCAACTGCTACATCATCTTGCAGTCAGTATTTCCAGTGCTAAAAGAACATAATAGTCAAAGAATAATTTTGTCAGTGGAACTTAGTAGAAATATTATATATGTATATATAGGGGAAGTTATTTTATCTGCGCTTTGCTTTGTGCTTCTTTTCTCTCTTATCATTTCTGTTACTAGACTATTTTGCATGGAAATGAGGAGGAGCCAACATACCTATTGCCTTCATAAATAAAGATGTGTAGACAAATTATGCACGACGGCAAACAGTTTGAAGGACAGCAATGTGAGCTGCGTATTTAACAGCATGCTGTTCTTTCTCTCTGGCGAGGTAACAGAGCTTTTACTACCCAGCAGCTTGCCAGTACCACCAAACAAACTCTCACACTCACTTAATTAAATCCTCAATTGAAATTGTGTTTGTTGACAGAAAGCAGATACCCTGTGCAGAAAACATTTTCACACACACAAAAATCTGTTGGTCTTTCTGTCTGTACCTGTACTGGTGTACCGGTATGCATGTGTCTGTATATCTTTGATATACAGGTCCCACAGAAAGGAGGAAGCTGGTAGTGGAGGCAGGTACGTACATCAACAAGAGGAAGTAGTGAAGTGTACAAGGGCTGTGGCCAGGCTAAGCAGGGACAGTGGATGAACTGGAAAAGTGTAGAGAGGAGGAAGATTAGCTGGAAGGAACTGTTATGTGGAGTCTGGAGGAAACATTACTTATGATGTGTTGCCGTCACCACAGAACCTAAAGCAGTGGGTAGGTAGATGAGGACCTGTCATGTCCACTGTGTTCAGAGAGGTCAACTTGAGGCATATTCTGTCAGGCTGTAAGACTAGATTTTTTCAAGGCCAGTCTAAATGGCATCATACCCAGATTTTGAAAAGCTTAGTGGCAGGATTTTTTTCTTTTTTTTATCCACTTTTTCTCCCATTTTCTATTTTTCTCCCATCCCAATTTCGTATCATCCAATTCAACCCTCCCCTGTCTTCGAACGCTGTTTCTTGCCTCCCACAAGCCGGCTGCAATGTGGACAAAGTCATACATAGCACGAGTCCCCTCCGATACTCGAGGTAACAGCAGTCGCATCTTTTCACCTGCGCGGCGCGATCTTTCAGCGTCAGGGGTCTGCGCTTTGGAGGGGCGCCGCCCCCGTCGCTTCCTGATTCTACTGCGCAGGCGCACCAACCGACCTGTAGGAGTCGCTGTCCACAACGCCCGATCCCCACCCATCAGTTTCCCACCCCCTAATACTGCCAATGTGTATTAGTACGGACGACTAGCCAAACTGAAAACAATGTGGAGAGCTGGGCTCGAACAGGCGAACCCAGCGTCTCCAGTATTCGTGGTGAGCGCCTTGCCCACTGCACCACGTAGCCGCCTTAGTGGCAGGAATTTAAAGTATAGCTACAGGTGAATTCAGGATGTAATTGGGTGGAGGGTGCAGCCATTCAATTTGTCCTGAGGGAGAGAAATGTAGAGGAGGCAGACATGAGTCAGGCCTCCAAAATGGAGCTACTGATTGTAGATTTGGGAGGAAAACCTATTGTTCCATGAGGGATGCAGAGGATTTATAGCACAATCGACTTGATCATTATTGGGAGAGTTAGGGAGTTGTGAGCGGAGTTTACGAAAAAGCAGTAAATGAGACGCTTTTATCCAAAGCGACTTACAAGTTCTGTACGACAAGTCATAAGGAAGGGCACAACTCTATCAGCTGAGTAACAATATTCATCAAAGTGTTGAGGGCGTAGGTTAGTTTATTAGGACAAGTGCATGACAGTAAGGTTAGTTAGGGTTAGATTTGAATTTCTTTAAAAAAAAATCATTATTTCAGATAATGGTTGAAGAAGTGCGTCTTTAGTCGACAGCGAAAGATTGGACGGGTTTGGACAGATACACACAATATGTATGTGTCTGTCCGTCTTTATATATGTTTTGTCTGCAGTGTTAATTTTGTCAACGAAAATTATGACTAAAGATGTGTGCGTCAACAAAGCTTTTTCCCCCGACGACAACGAGACGTGACGTCACGTTAATGTTGATCATGTGACACTAACGTGACTAAATTATTTATGCATGATCGTTGACTACATCTGAGGACAGAAAAATGTACTTTACAAAAACCATGACGAATTCTCTCTTAATTTATGTTGACTAAAACAAGATGAGACAAAATAATTATAACTTTTAGAATAATTCACGTTATTATTTCAGCATTTCCGTTTCCGGCTAATCGATAGATATTGCTCCCCACCGTTTATGTCCCACTAAAAGCCAAGCTACGTGAGGCTAAAAACCGCGTCCCAGGTCTCTCGTGACTACAGCTTATACCAATAACCATGAACGGAATCTGCTACTCTCTCAACACTCCTGCGGCAGCCGAACAGTTCTACCAAAAGAACATAGCATTTAAGACGACGGAGGCTGAGAGGATGGCTAGGCTGCGAGAAGAGCTAATAGCCGGGGACCTATATCCCAGACACAGGCTTGCTTTCCCCCGTAGATACTCCTTCATCTGTGTACACCCACTACTATCAACATTACACATGGATACGAGGACAAGACCACGTTCACTTAAAAAGGTAATGTTGGAAGGCGGTTAGGTGGCCGAGCGGAGATTGCGTTCGTCACCAACAGCTCCGGGGTTGTCACCAGCTTGGCTGGCCGTCCGCACTAATACAATTGGCTGTATTAGAGGGTGGGAGAAGCTGGCGGGGTGGGTCCGGGTCGTTGTAAACAGCGACTCCTACAGTTCGGTCAGGGCGCCTGCTAAGCGCGGATAGGACTTGAGGGGGATAGTGTGATCCTCCCACACGCTACGCCCTCTCAATGAGAATCCGCGCTGCCAGGTGAAAAGAAGCGGTGATTGGCTGGACGTGTGTCGGAGGAAGCACGTGGTAGCCTCCACTCTCCCAGATGATCTGACTGTGGGGGGTAAGTGCGCAGCGACCAGGAAGGGACTGGGAATTGGCATACGACTAACATTGGGATGGGAGAAAATCGGAGGAAAATGGAGGGGGGAAAAGATAAAAAAAAAAATAAAAATAAAAAAAAAGGTAATGTTGGTATGAAAAGAAAAGACACAGACGAGTACTAACACAGAGTGAGATGGACCCTACTACTAGTATAAGTTGCGCTTTAGCGCTTGAAGTGCACTAAAACATCGTAATGACTTTTTATTTTTCATATAATGTGGGGTACATGCTCAGTAGAGTTAGAATGCTCCCAGTCTTAGGGGCTGTGATATCCTGTTACCACACTTTATGCACATAGAAGTGCGGTGCGGTGGCAGGTTCGCTCAGCTAATGTTGTTAGCCGAATGCTCTAATGGGGGCCGCCATTTTAAGTTTTAAGTTTAAAGTGACGTCAGCGATCTATACGGTTGTACTCGATGGACAAAAGGGAATGTGTGTGTGACGTTTGTGAAATTTGTACAGTAGGTCCCAGTGATAATTGCAATCAGTGTGTACTGTGTATTTACACTATCCTAATGTTGCTTTGTTGGTAAAAAAAAAAAAAAAAAAAAAAAAACCATTTAAATCAGAATATGTTCCATTCCATGTCTGACTATTTCTGAATCTATTGACCATTTCAAGGAATGTTTGGTTACTATTGGGCTTCTAGCCTTCTACTGAACTTATTGTGAATCAGCTGATAGGGTTTTGGCTAGACTATACTTAATAAATAGAATTGCATTATTTACAATATAAAAATATAAAATGTTTTTTTTTCATTCGCGAAAACTAGACAAAAATCATCAGTTTTCTGCGACTAAATCTAGACAAAAACTAAAAAGACAAAATCGAGACTAACACTGACTGAGACTAAAATGGTCAGACATTTAGTTGACTAAAACTGACTAAACGAAAAATAAATGAAGATGACTAAATATGATGAAAATGAAAAAGGAGCACTTGACACATGACTAAGACTAAAACTAAAATAAAAATAGCTGCCAAAATTAACACTGTTTGTCTGAATGTTTGTGTTTGTGTGTGTGTGTGTGTGTGTGTGTGTGTGTGTGTGTGTGTGTGTGTGTGTGTGTGTGCGTGTGTGTGTGTGTGTGTGTGTGTGTGTGCAGGGCTGCCTGGGAGAAATGCGAGGCCATGTGCAAGATTTAAACGCGAGCCCCCCCCCCTAAAAGGGTAAAAAAAAAAAAAAAAAACACACATATATATATATATATTTTTTTTTTTTTTCATACAGTCAACATATTCTTAAATAATAGCGCTGCCCGAGGCTGGGCATGATACAGTCAACATATAGCAAGAGAGAGCGAGAGAGAGCTCCCGTTCTACAGTCAATATACAGTGTTATCGCTGCACAGACCCGGCAATGCCCCTGACCCTCCACCAGAGCAAGGCCAGAGAGAGAGAGAGAGAGAGAGAGAGAGAGAGAGACACATTGGAAAGAAACAACCCAAAACCAGAGCAAATTGAAATGCTATTTGGCCCTAAACAGAGAGTACACAGTGGCAGAATACCTGAGCACTGTGACTGACCCAATACTAAGAATATCCTTGACTAGGTACAGACTCAGCGAGCACAGCCTAGCCATCGAGAAAGACATATACTTCCCACAAATTGCAAACACCCAAAGAGACTTTGAAAACATGGACAATAACTCAAAACTCCCATACCTACTGGGAGAAATACAAGAATGTGAAATAAAGCCCATTTGAATTGAAGAGAGAGAGATAGATAGAGCATGTCTGTGTGTGTTAGAAAGAGAGAGATAGAGAGAGATCATGTCTGTTTGTTTGTGTGTGTGTGTGTTAGAGAGAGAGCATGTATATGTGTGTTAGAAAGAGAGAGAGAAGGCGGTTAGGTGGTCGAGCGGAGATTGCGTTCGTCACCAGCCCCGGAGCTGTGAGCTTGGTTCGCCTGTTCGAATCCAGCTCACAGCTCCGGGGTTGTCACCAGCTTGGCTGGCCGTCTGCACTGATACAATTGGCTGTATCAGAGGGTGGGAGAAGCTGGCGGGGTGGGTCCGGGTCGTTGTAAACAGCGACTCCTACAGTTCGGTCGGGGCGCCTGCTAAGCGCGGATTGGACGTGAGGGGGATAGTGTGGTCCTCCCACACGCTACGCCCTCTCAATGAGAATCCGCGCTGCCAGGTGAAAAGAAGCGGTGATTGGCTGGACGTGTGTCGGAGGAAGCACGTGGTAGCCTCCACTCTCCCAAATGATCTGACTGTGGGGGGTAAAGCGCAGCGACCAGGAAGGGACTGGGAATTGGCATACGACTAACATTGGGATGGGAGAAAATCGGAGGAAAATGGAGGGGGAAAAAGACCAATAATTTAAAAAAAGAAAGAGAGAGAGAGAGAGAGCATGTGTGTTTGTGTGTGTGTTAGAGAGAGAGCATGTATACTGTATGTGTGTTAGAAAGAGAGAGAAATATAGAGAGAGAGCATGTCATTTTGTGTGTTAGAGAGAGATATAGAGCATGTCTGTGTGTGTTAGAAAGAGAGAGAGAGAGAGAGCATGTGTGTTTGTGTGTGTGTGTTAGAGAGAGAGCATGTATACTGTATGTGTGTTAGAAAGAGAGAGAAATATAGAGAGAGAGAGCATGTCATTTTGTGTGTTAGAGAGAGATATAGAGCATGTCTGTGTGTGTTAGAAAGAGAGAGAGAGAGAGAGAGAGAGAGAGAGAGCATGTGTGTTTGTGTGTTAGAGAGAGAGAGCATGTCATTTTGTGTGTTAGAGAGAGATATAGAGCATGTCTGTGTGTGTTAGAAAGAGAGAGAGAGAGAGAGAGAGAGAGAGAGAGAGAGAGAGAGAGAGAGCATGTGTGTTTGTGTGTTAGAGAGAGAGAGCATGTCATTTTGTGTGTTAGAGAGAGATATAGAGCATGTCTGTGTGTTAGAAAGAGAGAGAGAGAGAGAGAGAGAGAGAGAGAGAGAGAGAGAGAGAGAGAGAGAGAGAGAGAGAGAGAGAGAGAGAGAGAGAGAGAGCATGTGTGTTTGTGTGTTAGAGAGAGAGAGCATGTCTGGTTCAACATAACGTTAGCCAACATAACGTTAGCCTTAGCCACGATAGCTAGCCGGCCCGAGAGAGAGAGAGAGATATATCCACGGCGGGATTAGAATAGAGTGCATTAAAAACTCAACAAACGTCCAAGAGGATGGAGACAACCGCGTGGAGTTGACGAAGTTCATCTGCCGAATGACTGTCCTCTTCATCTTGGCATAACAATGCTGCTTGTTTTTTTTTGTGCGAGGCCCCCCTTCCCGCGAGGCCCACTGTGTGCGACCGCACTGCTCGCACACACCCTGAGGAGGCCCTGTGCGTGTGTGTGCGTGCGGCGTGCGTGCGTGCGTGCGTGTGGCTTATTATATTCACGTGAGTTAATAATTCTCAAGGACATTTGGTGTTATTCCACTGCTGGAGCTGACAAACAGAAGAAGAATAAGTGTAGTATAGCCATAATCAAAACAGCTAGACGTCTGGGATTCCATATTGCAGTACTTGTGGTGGGCGTTTTATGACACTAATGAGGCCGTCCTTCTTACTCTGGTTGTGTTTCCTCTGAAGACCCTGCATTCCTGCATCTCTGACACGTCTCGTCACCTCTAATGATTTATGTCTCCATGATCGCTGTTTTGGGAGTCTGAATTCCGCCTCTGGTGATGTGTGCAGGACAGATGGGGGAGTTGTTTGTCCTTGAAGAGCCTTTTCATTGCTGGTGGATATTTTCACTTAGAACTCTGAAAATCTCACTCCCCCTTAGTATTCTTTATCTTAATCGGGGCAGTGGTAATGCTGAGAGGGAGAGGCGGGAGATCAGGTTCTTTATTGAGACGGTGGGAATGCTGAGAGAGAGACGCGGGAGATGAGGTTCTTTATTGAGACGGTGGGAATGCTGAGAGAGAGACGCGGGAGATGAGGTTCTTTATTGAGACGGTGGGAATGCTGAGAGAGACACAGGAGATGAGGTTCTTTATTGAGACGGTGGGAATGCTGAGAGAGAGACACAGGAGATGAGGTTCTTTATTGAGACGGTGGGAATGCTGAGAGAGACACAGGAGATGAGGTTCTTTATTGAGACGGTGGGAATGCTGAGAGAGACACGGGAGATGAGGTTCTTTATTGAGACGGTGGGAATGCTGAGAGAGACACGGGAGATGAGGTTCTTTATTGAGACGGTGGGAATGCTGAGAGAGACACAGGAGATGAGGTTCTTTATTGAGACGGTGGGAATGCTGAGAGAGACACAGGAGATGAGGTTCTTTATTGAGACGGTGGGAATGCTGAGAGAGAGACGCGGGAGATGAGGTTCTTTATTGAGACGGTGGGAATGCTGAGAGAGACACAGGAGATGAGGTTCTTTATTGAGACGGTGGGAATGCTGAGAGGGAAACACAGGAGATGAGGTTCTTTATTGAGACGGTGGGAATGCTGAGAGAGAGACGCGGGAGATGAGGTTCTTTATTAACTCATTGACTGCCACGCTGTTTTTCAACTTGTACTCCCTGGCGCCAGCGTTTTTGACCATTTTCACGATGTTTGCAGACCCATCGTATATTCTATTATTTATGTATATTATTTATGCTTAGCATACACAAAAACACAGAATTTACCAAAGACAAAAAACATTGTTATGCCAGCCATATTGGATTTCATCTGCCGTCTTGGATATGAATTGTATTATTAATAGTGATCTTGAAATTCTGAAAATAATGATGTATAGGTTTATGTAATAAAATAAATAATAGTTTAAAACTAAAAGATAAACTTTAATTCATTTTTAATTTTTTTATCTACTTTTTCTCCCCCTTTTTCTGTATTTTTCTCCCATCCCAATTTAGTCGTTATGCCAATTCCCTTCCTGGTCATTGCGCGCATATGCCCCCCACTTGCCGGTCTAGGGAGGGTTGATAGATACTATCACGTCTCCTCAGAACAAGGCCACTGGCCAAGACAACATCCCCTCCAAATTCCTCAGAGACTCAGCAGCCGCCATCACCCCAGTCATCACACACATAATAAACCTCTCCATAAAACAGGGACACGTCCCCAAGGACTTCAAAATTGGGAGAGTAACACCCCTGCACAAAAAGGGCAGCAAATTAGACCCAGGCAACTACCGCCCTGTTTCTATCCTTACATCCATCTCGAAAGTCATGGAAAGAAATTTATACGAACAGGTCGAATCTACGAATTCCAATCTGGCTTCAGAACATCCCACTCCACTGACACATGCCTTCTCTATTTGAACGACCACATCAAACAAGAGGTGGACGCGGGCAAATACTGCGGCATGGTCATGCTGGACCTACAAAAGGCCTTCGACACTGTCAATCACAACATTCTGATTGACAAGCTAAAAGCAATTGGTTTTGATAGTCTATCAGTGAGCTGGATACAATCCTACCTGGAGGGGACAGAACAGGTGGTGTAGTGGTTAACACTGTCGCCTCACAGCAAGAAGGTCCAGGGTTCAATTCCCGCTTGGGGACCAGGTTTCCATGATGCCAGGTACCCAGGTGGGGTATCTCCCAGGCCTTTCTGTGTGGAGTTTGCATGTTCTCCCCGTGCTCGCAAGGGTTTCCCCCCCGATAAGATAAACCCAATGGAAAAACATGCACAACAACAGATCGCTAACGCTGTGGCGTCCTTGACGAAGACGGACAGGAGCACTTGGATTGGACCCCTGGCGCAGCTCACGTTGACGCCTGTCTGCTCCCGGCTGCCCTTGGGGGGGAAGGACGACGGGATGGGTTAATCGCAGAGACGAATCGCATCGGCGATTCTAAAGAGACAATGCATGCGTGTGTGTTCCGGTGTGTGTGCTAAAAAAAACTAACCGCTGTGTGTACCGCTAAAACATTGAGTGTCGTTGCATGCCGAATAAAGACCTCCGCAACAGGTCCTGCATTATTATAACAGATGGTGGAGGTAAACGGTACCCTATCCCCCCCCGCTCCCAGTGAGCTGTGGTGTTCCACAAGGAAGCATACTAGGACCGCTACTGTTCCTAATTTATGCAAATGACATGTCGTCAGCTTGTGACTGCAACTTGTTCCTGTTTGCGGATGACTCAGCCCTGCTGGTCTCTGACAAGAACAAGTTACAGGTTAAAAAAAACCTCAGCTCGGAACTAGGCAAAATCTGCATATGGCTTGCCGATAACAAACTATCATTACACATGGGCAAAACAGAGTCCATTCTCTTCGGTTCAAATAACAAACTCAGCAAGACCGACGGCTTCTCAGTTACAGTGGGTGACAATATTGTCACAAGGAAAGATGAAATTACCTACCTGGGTTCCATCCTAGAGGCTAATCTTTCCTGTGACAAAATGGCATCCAATGTAATAAAAAAAAGTCAACCAACGAACTCGATTCTTGTACCGGATCTCCTCTCTGGTAAACAAGAATACCCTGAAGACTCTGGCAGGAGCACTCATTCAAGGGTACTATGACTATGCGTGCACCTCATGGTACCAAAGCACCTCAAAGGTACTAAAAACCAAATTACAAACATCTCAAAACAAACTAGTTAGACTACTGCTTGACCTGACTCCTAGAACCCACCTCACCCCTGCCCACTTTGACAACCTAGGATGGCTTAGAGTAGACGACAGAGTACAGCAACTTGCAATGGGCCTGGTCTACAAGATACACTACACGACCAAGGTACCCATGTACATGTCAAAATACTTCCCAAAGGTCAGTGAATACCACGATCACAACACCAGAGGGAGCTCCACAAATCATGTGTGTGATGTATGTGGCTGTTGGTGTGTTACGACCTCACCATTCCTATTCCTGCCCTCTAGGGGGAGGGCGAGCACTTCTTAAGGTGACAGGTCAGCCCGCTTCCGGGTTCGTTGTTATGGCAATAAAGACAGCTACAGCCATAGTCTGTAGTCCCTGTAAACAGCGTATCCAGTGTGATTAATATGCTACCATTGTACCGGGTCACATATATAATAAATGGCGACGAGTACGGTTCATCCAGTGACGGCACTGGTTGAAAAGAATCCACGCTAACGTTTGTTTGATGACGGAACGAGTGGAAGAGGAATCTACACTGACGCCGGTTAGCGAAGGGGCTAACGTCGGCGGATCTGCCGCGGGACAATCACACAGAGGGATGGCTGGTATCATCGGGCATATCGTGGCTTTTGATGAATCGACGGAGCAGTGGCCGACTTATGTGGAACGGTTTGAACATTTTGTGGCTGCAAATGACATTTCCGATGAGAAGAGGCTTCCGGTGTTTTTGAGTCTAATAGGGGCAACAACATACGGGTTACTGCGCAGTTTGATTGCTCCGGATAAACCGGGGGATATAACTTATACTCAGACTGTGCAAGCACTGCAAAGCCATTTTTCTCCCAAGCCCATTGTGATTGCGGAAAGATTCCGTTTCCATAAACGACATCAATCGGAGGGGGAGACAATAGCCCAGTATATTGCGGATTTGAAGAAGCTGTCGGAGCACTGCGAGTTTGGCACGTACCTGTCAGACGCGTTACGGGACCGGTTCGTGTGTGGTCTTCTCAGCGAGTCCATACAGAAGAGACTATTGACCGAGAATGCTCTCACCTATCACAGAGCGGTGGAAATAGCCGTTGCTATGGAAACGGTGGCGAGGGAGGCACAACAGCTCAGCAGCTCTGTAAAAGTGAATGCGATGTCTCTCTCATCTACACCTGGGAGAAAATGCACCCGGTGTGGGAGGACAAATCATGTGGAGAGTGGCTGTTTCTTCAAGGACCAGGCCTGTCACCGTTGCGGTAAGAAAGGCCATATTGCACGTACATGCAGAGAGAGCAAGCAGGAAAATAAAGCAGCAAGTGACACAAGATGGGAGCAAAGAGACAGAGGGGGGATTAACACAAGATGGGAGCAAAGAGACAGAGGGGGAGAAAGGTCAAAAAGGCGGATAAATAAGATGAACACCAGGGGGATGCAGAGTGATACGGGGTCTGATTCAGATGGGGAATTAGCCCTGCACAGGGTGGATGCAGCAGGTGATGTGTCTCAGCAGGGCGGTTCAGCCTCATCAGTGATTTGGGTTAGGCCAAAAGTGGAGGGGAAAATGATTGACATGGAGCTTGACACAGGGGCAGCCGTTTCACTTATATCAGAGAAAATGTATAGTGAAAAGTTCAGTCATATTCGCCTGCGCCACACCCACATTCTGCTGAAAACATATACAGGTGAAGTGATCGCACCAGTGGGGGTGGTAAAGGTGAAGGTTCAAATGAACAGAGACCAAGCACGGCTCCCACTATATGTGGTGAAAGGCGATGCACCCCCCTTGTTCGGCCGTGAGTGGCTGAGAAGAGTGAGACTGGACTGGAGAGCCATAAAAACAGTTAGATCTGGACAACGCATGCAGGGGAACACGCTGGAAGCAGTGTTAAAGGGGCATGCCAATGTATTTAAGGACGAACTGGGGACATTGAAGGGCTTTGAAGTAGCTCTGACACTCAAGCCCGAACATCAGCCAAAGTTCTGTCAGGCCCGGGTGGTTCCCTATGCACTTAGGCCAAAGGTGGACGCTGAGCTAGAGCGCCTGCAACTGCTAAATGTAATTTCGCCTGTGCAGTTCAGTGAATGGGCGACCCCCATTGTGCCTATCATTAAGAAGAATGACAGTGTGCGCATCTGCAGGGATTTTAAAGTGACGGTGAACCCGGCCCTCTGTGCTGAACATTATCCAATACCCCGGATAGAGGATATGTTTGCTTCGCTAGCGGGGGGGCAGCGGTTCAGCAAGCTGGATCTGGCTCACGCATACTTGCAGGTGCCGGTGCAGGAGAGTTCACGCAAATATCTCACCATCACAACGCACAAGGGGATGTTCTGCTATAACCGACTGCCTTTCGGCATAACGTCAGCGCCCTCTATCTTTCAGCATATTATGGATCAAGTCCTCCAGGGGCTTCCCAATGTGCACTGCTTTTTGGATGACATATTGGTAACTGGGTGTAATGATGCAGAGCACCTGAAGAATCTGGAGGGGGTGCTGGGTCGATTGGAGAAGTTTGGTCTCAGGGCGCAGCGAGGGAAATGTGAGTTTTTCAAGGACTCACTGGAATACCTGGGACATTATATTGACGCCACGGGCCTTCATAAATCCCCAGAAAAGCTCAGGGCGATTGCTGAGGCCCCAGCCCCGACAAATGTGGGCCAGCTGCGCTCCTTCCTGGGATTAATTAATTATTATGGTCGGTTTGTTCAGGACATGGCAACGACACTCAGCCCCCTTCACGCGTTACTACATAAGGGGACACCATGGAAATGGTCACAGGAGTGTGGGAAGGCTTTCTGCTCAGCTAAGGATCAACTGCTCTCGGAGAGGGTGTTGACACATTACAATCCCCAACTGCCAATCATACTGGCGTGTGACGCCTCGCCCTATGGCGTGGGCGCGGTGATTTCGCATGTGATGCCGGGAGGTCAAGAGAGGCCCATAGCGTTTGCCTCCAGGACATTGAGTAAAGCGGAGCAAAATTATGCTCAGATTGAGAGGGAGGCCCTGGGGATCATATTTGGCGTGCGCAAGTTCCACGCCTATCTGTACGGGCGCCATTTTACCCTACTCACAGACCACAGGCCCCTGACTACAATATTGAGCCCCAGTAAAGCTATCCCATCGATGGCGGCTGCTAGACTGCATCGATGGGCCCTAATATTAGCTGCTCACAACTACACGATTCAGTACAGGGGGGCGGCGGACCATGGCAATGCGGACGGCCTCTCACGCCTGCCACTGCCGGTTGAGCATAAGGACAAACCAGGTTCAGTGGATACGGTACTGATACATCACCTTGAATCGCTGCCAGTATGCAGCACTGACATTCGTAAGGAAACGAGGTATGATCCAGTGCTCGCTCAGGTGATGGACATGTGTTTGTCAGGACACTTCCCTGTGGCGCAAGGGCAGGACAGTGCACTGACTCCCTATTACACAAGAAAAGATGAACTCTCAGTGGTACAGGGGTGTTTGTTGTGGGGAAATCGGGTGATTGTGCCTCCAAAATTGAGACCCCAATTACTACAGGAGCTGCATGCAGGCCACCCGGGAGTAGTTAAAATTAAAGGTGTGGCTCGTAGTTACATCTGGTGGCCGGGGATTGACGCTCAAATAGAACAACAGGCCAGAGTGTGTCAGTCGTGTCAGCGCAACCAGAAATCTCCCAGTCTCTCCCCACTTCACTCCTGGCCGTGGCCAGGCACTCCGTGGCAGAGGATACATGTGGACTTTGCAGGGCCCTTTGAGGGTCATATGTTTATGGTGGTGGTGGATGCTCACTCCAAGTGGCCAGAAGTGAAGCTGATGGGCTCCACCACAACCGCTAAGACTATTCAAGTACTGCGGGGGTTGTTTAGTCGCCATGGATTGCCAGAAGTTCTGGTGAGCGACAATGGGCCGCAGTTTACTTCATATGAGTTTGCGTCTTTCCTCAAGGGAAATGGAGTGAAGCACATGCGCTCTGCTCCTTTTCACCCGGCCACGAACGGTCAAGCGGAGCGCTTTGTACAGACACTAAAACGCTCATTGAAAGCGTCCCGAGGAGCGACGACAGTGCAGCACAGACTGGATTCGTTTCTGCTCAGCTACAGAAATGCTCCCCACGCCACGACTAATGAGTCTCCGGCGGTGCTTTTCCTTCGCCGCCGACTCCGCTCCCGCCTTGACCTTCTCAAACCCAGTGTGGCAGCGGTGGTGGATCAGGCTCAGACAGTCCAGCAGGATCGCAGAGCCCAGTTCGCCAGAGACAAGGACTTTGCATCGGGAGACCCGGTCCTGGTCCGTGATTATAGACGGGGGGAGGATAAGTGGAGGCCAGGGGTGGTGGTCTCCCAGGAGGGGCCAGTGTCCTACACAGTCGGGGTAGGCTCGGGGCATTGGAAACGCCACACAGAACAGATGCGGGCCTGTGACCCGATGCTACTCACTTCAGGGGAGCCTATACCACCAGCCCCATTGGCACAAACTACGACAGCCCTTATGCCAGATCCAGTGACCGTTTCCCCAGCGGGCGGACAGGAGTCCTCCCTAACCGGTCCCTCAGTCACGCACACTGAGGCAGCTGACTTAGAGCCAACCAGAACATCTACAGAGACTAGTAGTAGGTACCCGGTGAGGGTAACTAAGCCTCCTGATCGTCTCACATATTGAGCGGGACGTTCTGACAGTCTCAGTTGGACTATGGGGGTTATTGCACTATTGTTTTGTGGTGTTATATTAGAAGGGGTCATTCAGGGGCACTTTATCACTATATTAGGTACTGGGTTTGGAAGTGGGGACAGCGATACGATTAAGTGGGGAGGAGTGTGATGTATGTGGCTGTTGGTGTGTTACGACCTCACCATTCCTATTCCTGCCCTCTAGGGGGAGGGCGAGCACTTCTTAAGGTGACAGCTCAGCCCGCTTCCGGGTTCGTTGTTATGGCAATAAAGACAGCTACAGCCATAGTCTGTAGTCCCTGTAAACAGCGTATCCAGTGTGATTAATATGCTACCATTGTACCGGGTCACATATATAATAATGTTAAACCCAGATTCGGCTCAAACAAGGGACTAAACACGTTTCGCAATTATGCCACATCAATGTGGAACGCCCTACCCAAAGCTGTAAAGGAATGTGAATCACTACCCACTTTCAAAAACACTCTCAAAGAACACCTACGGGAGACTGCAATTCGAAACTGGCCCCTACAAATGTCCTAACCCAGTTGTACAGTAAATTACCAAGTATGGCTTTGTCAGTATTCCAATGTACAGTGTACAGTGTCCCCCACCCACCCCCTACCCCCACCCCCACACCTCCAATGTACAGTCCCCCCCCCCCCCCAACCCCACCCCACCTACCCAACCTCCTCCAATGTACAGTTTCTACGTCAAATGTATATACACTCTTTTCTGGACACTTTTTGTATCATAAACAGTACTGTATTTGCAAATCTTGTATGTCATACAGTGCGAGTCGCACGTGCGACACTGACGTCAGTCTGTGCGATGAATGAATTGACTTCACTAGCACGGGTGCGATGGCCCGTGGCGCAAGCAAAAAAAAGAAAAAAAAGTGTGACGGTAAATGAATGGACCACGGCGCTATCCACTTGGTACTTGTAGTCTTGTGCGATTAAATACAATGTCCCTTCTGCGTAAGACTCCATATATCAAACACCAAATCCCATAATCCCTAGCGAACAATATCCCCGCGAGTTGCGAGCAGTGACTCTATCCGCTCGGCTCAGCTCACAACACAGCAGGTGAGCAGGACTCGTCTCAGCAGCAGACAGTAGCCTTTGGAACGCGGACATTGAAACAGAGCTAGTGGATAGTGTTGTCGCGACCCAAAACAAATCCCTGCTGTTTTATTCGGCAACGGGTCAAATGCATATAATATGCTTTGCAATCCTCGCGTCATAAAGTCCGAAATGAACGTTACGTTAGCATGAGCTAACAACAAGCTGTTCATAGCCATATAGAGAGAACAGCAGACGGGCAGAGTGAGGAGGAGGGGGCAGACATTCTCCCTTCTCTCTGTGTGTGTGTGCGTTTGGAAAGATCACATGAAGTCAGACGAGTATATTATATTGATAGTAAATGTACTGAGGGTGGACAGATAATGTTGATATTTAAACATAAAAAATACAATACAAAATAAATGTATTCATGATCATGCAACATAAAACGGTTGCGTGTTGTGAGTTCCAAAACATTTAACTTAAAGTTTAAAGCTCAATATATCAAAACGTGGCACTTTACAGTGAACAGGAGGTCTATGTGTATTAAAAACAATAGATTGTTTCTCCTTTAAAAGTCTGGAAGAGGTAAAAAAATAAAAATGTCAAATGATATTTCCGTTGCCTTTTTTGAGTTGATCTAAATGTTACTGATTGTGTTAAATGGGCTTATGTTATGATATCGTCTCATATCGATTGCAGGCACCTGCATCGTATCATATCGTGGCATATATCAGCAAATATCGTATTGTTGTCCAAAGAATCTATATCGTATCGTATAGTGATGAAACTGGTGATTCCCACCCCTAGTAGAGTCCATACACCCAACACCAAATCCCATAATTCCTTACACGTAACGTGTCTGGCTGTGTGACGTCAACTTGTCAGCATAAAATGACAGCCAAACATGGCACTGCAACTAAATAACACAAATACAATAGGCACATTTGTGACTGTTACAAATATAACACATTTTATACTTGTGCTACAAGATTTTGGCCTGTGCTACAAAACGATCAACCTCTGTAGCTCCAGTGCTATGTGCAAAAAAAGTTAACGTACAGCCCTGCATAAATGTATAGATGTAGCAGTACTGTCTATCTGTATGTTGTGTGTGTCATATATGTTATGATGAATTGAAAATGGGGGACACTGATGTAAACAAGACGAAAGTCTTTCTTTGGTCTGCTGTTTGTTGTTGTTGTCATTTATTTCTGATTTTGTTTTTATTGTGTTTTTATATTAAGCTGTAGTGTAAAGCACCCTGTGCATTCGTGCTGTGAAGGGTGCTATATAAATAAAGGTCATTCATTCATTCATCCCCTTAACAATTGTATGTATTGAGCTGTACTGTACTGTACCCATTCTGCAATCTGTTAATAAAGTTTTCAATCAATCAATCAAAACATGTGGAGTCAGCCAGCCGCTTCTTTTCAACTGACAGCGAGAACTCTCACTGGGGGAGCGTAACGCGTGGGAGGATCACACTACTTCCCCCAGTTCCCTTCCTCGCTGAGCAGGCGCCCTAACCGACATGTAGGAGTCGCTGTTTACAACGACCAGGATACACACCCCACCGGCTTCCCACCCGCTAACACTGCCAATCGTGTTAGTATGGACGACCGACCAAGCCGGAGATACCGCTGACGGCTGGATTCGATACCAGTGTCTCTGCGGTGGTAGGCAGGCGCTTAGTCCGCTGCGCTACCCAGCCATCCAATAAACTTTAATTTCATAACGTTTGTGTTCCATCTCTGCATAGCAGTGACCACTTTTTACTCCTAGGTTCTCTCTTTTTTTTTTTTTATATATTTTTATTTCATTTTTTGGAAGAAAAGGCAGGATATATAATGCACATAAAATGCACATAAAAACATACATTTAAATTATTTGCCAATTTACATGCATTGGCTTGCCCCTTGCCTCATTTAAAAAAAAAAAAAACTCCTACCCCCTAACCCCTGCACCAACCACCGTTGACAAAATAAATAAAATAATAATAATAATAATAATAATAATAATAATAATAATAATAATAATAATAATAATAATAATAATAATAATAATAATAATAATAATAATAATAATAATAATAATAATAATAATAATAATAATAATAATAATAATAATAATAATAATAATAATAATAATAATAATAATAATAATAATAATAATAGTAACCCCCCCCCCAACCCACCCCGTCATAGGCCTGAGAAGAAAATTAATTGAAAAAAAAATTTCAACAAAGACCAAGAAAATAAAAAAACTAAAAGGAATTATACAGATATAATTAGTTATGTCCTGCTAGCTATATATTGAAGGTCCTAACTTGATAGAGAATATGGTTCCAGCTATCTATTGTTTGATATCTTGCCCCATTTAATCTAGCTGTAGAAAGCTCCATTGTTACAACATCAGCTAATAACTGTTTCCAGTGATTAAAGGGCAGAGAGTGTGGAGCTTGCTATCGCAGCGCCAACATTTTTTTTGCAGCAGTACTTCCTGCCAGCCAAAATCGTCTCTGAACAATACTTAAAGCTAAAGCTAAACCTACTCCTAGGTTCTCTTGATATAAATTCTAGTAATTCGCATGTATATGTAAAGAGAATACAAATCCACTGCAAATATTAACAATTGTAGAAAATTAATGTTTATAAATGAATCGCTCTCTTCATGGCACTTCTGTTCCTTTTCAGATTCTAAAAATCTAGAAATGGGTTGTTGCTTTTGGCCTTTTTCTTGACAGGGGAAGGAGTGGTGGGACAGCAGGGTTGGGCAGAGATGAGATAGGGGCTGCTGCAGCAGGGTCAGTGGGCTTAGCACAGGTACTGTACCAGGGGTCTCCTGAAAAATTTAAAAAATAAACTCAGTCTTGAGTTCAGAGTACTGTATTGACATGCACATCTAAACCGTATGCTTTCATACAAACCTTATCTAACTCTGGCTGGAAAGATGCCACCACAACAGGAGGGGCAATTGAAGGCCTAGCACCAGGTCGCAGCCGTTACCTCGCCACTCTCTGTCCCTGACCCAGTCTTGTGAGTTTTGAGATCCTGCATAAAATAAAACACACACACACACACACACACACACACACACACACACACACACACACACACACACACACACACACACACACACACACACACACACACACACACACACACACACACACACACACACACACACACACACACACACACACACACACACACACACACACACGCCTCAGCATGAATGTAAAGTACTAATCACAACAGTTTTCCTTCAGTAGGCTAACATTACTAACATTACTGTCACAACCAGGACAACCACTTGTCTGGTAACAAACCATCATTTGACAGTTATTTTGTATTATACAAATTATTTAGCTAGTAAAACAATACAAGTGGCTTGTAGATTTTGGAGCTCACCAGTTACTGTGACTGATAAGACAATGTTTCTTGCCCTGGTCACTAAGCACAACATGTTATTTGCATAGATTTTCCAGTGACAATTGTTCAAGCCACCCAGCAGGTCTCCAAAAAATGGGAGAACTTAAAAAAGAAATATTATTTCCCATTTTTTGGAGACCTGCTGGGTGGTCACCTTGCCCTCAAGGCCCAATTGTTTAATCAGTGACCTACTGTATACAGAGCCAATAATAAGGGTTAACGTTATAATACGTGGGTGTTAATGGAAATGAACAATGTGGTAACATTGCAAATGTAAACAGACAGTTTCGCAGCATATTTCTTTTTTGTGAACTGCTCCTCCTTCTCCGTGCGACAGCGGATGAGCAGCCTGTATTGAGCCGTACTGTATTGTATAGAGTCCCTAGGATAATAAAATGCGTGTTGACATAAAATTAGACACACGAGCATTAACAGTAAACATCCAACGTAAATCACAGAACTATACATTCCATTTGAATCAATTTAAATGTAGTTTTTACGAGATATATACCTAATACTTGCAATCCAATCCAATACATATGCTCCTGCTCGCTCTTCCCCCCAGGACCCCCACTTGGATAATCCATCAATTTTCATTCGTTTCTAACCAGGAATTACAATTCATATGCTAGCCTTTATTCTCTCCACCACTTCTAACCAGATTGCAATGCTGGTTTCACTGACACCTAAAATTCTTGCTGTAGATATCTCTAGATAAATCACATCGAGATAGGTAAGAACCCATACCTTGCGGCACATTTTATCCGGTTGAATCCATCGTGATGCTATCAGCTTTTTAGCTGCTGTGAGACCGGACAAAACTAGTCTCTTTAGCTGTATAGAGGCTGCAAACTGAGAAACATCATTCAACAGCAATACAGAGGGCTGTACAAGTATGATCAGAAATAAAAATTCTGATAATTGCAGGGTCACTTCTTCCCAGAATATCATAACAGGTGGGCAATCCCAATACATATGCATAAATGTACCCTCATCACCATTTGTACATAAGGAACATAGAGAATCTTGTCTAAGTCCCATTCTGTTCAATCTTATAGGAGTCAGGTATGTCCTATGAATATAATTAAGATTAATTTGTTGATGATCCGGGTTGCGTGACGCAATTCGAACGTTTGCCCAGACTTCTTGCCAATCAAAATCTACTTCCAGGTCTGGTATATCCCTCCTCCAGACTGAGTCTAGGGGAAGGATTCCATACAAAGACGTTAGTAAGTGATGATAATAGTCAGATACAAAGCCTCTCTATGTCTCTCTTTCATAGAAGAATTTGTGATATCTGTGGTGCTCAATTGGTATCTTTAATGGGACTCCATGAGCCTTCAAACATTCCAATAACTGTGCATAGAAATAATATGTGGAACTGGTGAGGTTAAATTTGTTACGTATATCTTGATAGCTACAAAAACCCAGTTTGTTGAAAACATCTCCCAATGTGTATGCCCTGCTTTTCCCATTTGGGGTATCTGATAGGTCGTTTTCCAATAAGGAGTGCATTGTTATTGAATAGGGGAGTATGGCTATGCCATTTATGTTGGTTAGAATATTTTTTCTGTGTTTCACGCCATATCCGAATCACATGTGTAATAAGAGGGCCAAATTTCTATTTGCATTGCTTAATTGATAATATGGTGTATACTATGTCCTGCAGTCTATGTGGTGCTACTATATTTTCTTCTAAGTTTCTCCAGGATACAGATGCTTGGGAGTCAAACCAGGTTGTCAGTGGTCTTAAAGAGTACGCTTTAAAATAGTGGTAAAAATCTGGAAATGCTAAATCTCCGTCGGCTTTGTTTCTCTGTGCGGTGGATCTTTTTATTCGTGGAGGTTTGTTATTCCAAATACATTTATATTTTTTATTTGTATATATGTATGTTTTTAAGCTCGGCTCTCAACGGGACCTCACTAGTTGGATGTATATCTATTATTGCCTCGCACTCCAGAAGCATTACCAAAAACTACAATACAACATGTATAGATTATGGCTAGTTTGAATATAATTATATGGAATTGCTGTGAGTGAGCACCCCCCCCCCCCCACAGTAAACTAGCCCAGTTCAAAAGGTAGGCAATACTGCCACCTATCGGGATTCGATCGTCATTTCAATTCGAATTCACAGAGGTACCAGGATCACACAACAAGGTCCGGCTGACTGTTTAGTATGATAATAATAAAACATTTATAAAAAGATTTAAAACAAGTATACTCGTTTTTGGCGGTGAATGCATGGGAGCCGGAAATTAGTATACTAGTTTTTGGCCTTCAATGAGTTAAAAACCTCTTAGCAAGCGGGGGCCCACATGTGGGGCCTTTTTAGGACGATTTGCCCACCGGCACTTTGGCAACCCCTAGTGGCTCGGGTGTGCATATTTTGTAATACAATATATATATATCGAATTGAAGGCTTTGTTGCCTGTCGATAGTGACAAAATCCAACAAAATCCGCTCAGCGGTTCTCGAGTTACATGCCGGTATTTGAGGCTTGTGCAAAGTACATGGTATTGCGCTAAATACCACTCCCGACTCTTGGGGCTCTAGTTCTGTCAATCATTTGGCGATCTCGAAAATGATTATGGAGGGTTGTAGCCAATGAGTGTGGCTTTCCAATGATACCCCACGTGGGGATGTATGAATCTAAAAAACGAACGATTGAAAACAGGAAGAGAAAAACAGCCGAATGAATTGAAGTCTATGAGAAAACTGAGTTTTTATTTTGTACACAGTTTACAAAAATTACTCCTAATCACTCATTTCTGAATGGATCTTTATGAAATTTGGACATGTACTACATGCTTCAGGCTATGGGTCCATATGGATTTGTAAGCCATACCAAATACTACCTCTGGACTACTAACTACTACAGTTTTTCTACAACTCAAGTTCAGACCTATGTTACTCTATTTCATTAGCACTAAAAGTGAATTTTCAAAATGTCATCTTTCAAAAGAGACCAGGCTCATGCATGTGCTATAAGTATAAAGTATGTTGTTTTGGTTTGCAAAACTGAAAACTAAAAAGGACACTTTTGGGGGCGCAGGTTTTAAGACAGTGGGGAGGCAGAGAGGGAGACGCAGGAGAGAAGGTTCTTTATACAATGGCATGCAAATTTCTCGATTCTGATTGGCTGAAACAGTCAAGTTAGATGTTGTTATTAATCATAACAAACGCTCGTGATCCCAGAACCCGCCCACAACCGAATTACAATCACTCCGCCGTTCGTGGTTTTAGGAATGAAACCAAGATGGCGGACAATAATCTTTATGAATGGATGTATTGATAGCGTCATAACGACTCATTCAAAAACGATTCTGTCACGTGGAATGTGTTAGTTGCTTACACAATGTTGGATTATGTAATTGGTTGGTCATGACTCATTGTTAAACAAAATATAAATTGCGCGAAGTGTGTTGTTAGATGCCATTCATCAAAAGGACACTCTCATTTCACTGTTAATAAAATGTTCAATCAATCAATCAATCCAATAACACACGCTCACTTCACTGTTAGACGGCATGCTTTGAGGCCTTGTTGTTTCGAACTGGTTATGCTTTGGCCCTCTTTCAAAGTCGGTTATGCTTAGAGTTTATCTTTAGAGCAGGGCGATAGACCATCAGCCCTGATTCCAAACTCTAAGCATAACCGACTTCGAAAGAGGGCCAAAGCATAACCAGTTCGAAACAAGGCGGACATTAATAAAATTTTCAATCAATCAATCAATCAATCATTCCAATAACACACACTCACTTCATTCTTAGATGGCATGCTTTGAAACAGCGCACCTCCGAGCTGCTTCTATAGAAAGTAGGTTAAAAAAAATAGAGAAGTTGCCTCCCTATTGTCAGGATCTGCCCTTTGGGCACATGAACTCTCTGAACTCTCTGAACATAGGCAATCTTCTGACGCCCCCTGGCGGAGTTCTGGGGTTAATGACTTTGCTGGCTCCGGCCATACACCTGTACCTGGTATTTGCTATCATTAATGCACTGCCTATATTCTTGTTCCCTGTTCATATTCATGTTCCTGTCTAGTCCTAGTCTCCCTTGTATTCCCTGTGTTGTTATGTTACAATGTTTATTCCTGCCTGTTAGTTTAGTGTCTAGTCTCCTTCCCTTATATTCTTGTGTCCTAGCCTGTCAGCCCCCAGCTGTTCCTTGTTGTCTAATTAGTACCTGTATATATTCTCCCCGCCCCTGTCTTCCAGTGTGGCGTCATTGTTTGTTGTTCTCCCGTCAGTACCCTACCGTACTGTGTGTATCTCCGTATCTCCTGTGTCAGTACCTTCCCGTATTTGTAGTCCATGTAACGTGTGCCTTTTGATTATGCTCAAGTAAAGCTATTATTATTATCGGAACGTCGACTCGTTGCCTCGTCTCTCTTACTCCACATTGTCCCGCGATTGAATCCTACACTCCTCTCCTAAACTCGGATCCTCACACCTATAGGGAGGCAAATTATCTTCTTCTTTTTTTAACCTACTTTTTCTGCGGATGGTTTTGTGAATAAATCTCCATTATGCTTCAATTAATGTGTGTTTAATTAAGGTTAATTAATAAGGTTAGATGAATTCGGCAATTGTATAAAGATGTAAGCACTGTCTATCTGTAATACAATTTTAAATCAATCAATCCAATAACACACGCTCACTTCATTCTTAGATGGCATGCCTTGAAACAGCGCACCTCCGAGCTGCTTCTACACACGGAGGCAACTTCTCCTTTTTTTTTTTGGAACTACTTTTTCTGCGGATGGTTTTGTCAATACATCTTCAATTAATGTGTGTTTATTGTATAGCAATCAGTGGCGTCGCATGGGTAAAATAACAGGGGATGCCAAAAAAAAAGTTAAAAAATAAAATAAATATATATATGTTATTAATATATATTTTTTTTTATATTTAAGCCAAGCTGTCACCATGTACAGTATGGCTCGGCGGCCAGTCAAACCAAACAGTCACCATGTACAGTATGGCTCTGCGGCCAGTCAAACCAAGCAGTCAACATGTACAGTATGGCTCGGCGGCCAGTCAAACCAAGCAGTCAACATGTACAGTATGGCTCGGCGGCCACTGCCAGTCAAACCAAGCAGTCAACATGTACAGTATGGCTCGGCGGCGTTACTACTATGAACAAAACAAAGCCAAGAGAACAGTTTTGACTCTTCAAATAAAGTGACTATATTTATTTTTCCAAATAAATATAATTTGAGTCAATCACAAAATTCACAATCCGTCAATGTCATTAACAATGTGTTTCCCTGAACAATGAGTGAACTAAAAACCAACAGGTATTGTGCTTTGTCAGCAGATAAAACATTTGACACTATAGGAGAGGAGACTGTTGTGGTCTTGGTCCATGAAACAACTATTACTTGGCATTTATAGGACAGCACGCCTAAAAAATAATTAAATAAACCAAACAAACATCACAGGTACATATGTCCAAATTAACCTGGCTACTATGGAGGAATAATTACTGCGTATTATTCGAGCCCCTGGCCCCAAATGTACAGTCTCCTCACCACCGGATGTATATTTCTCTCCCACCCACCCACCCCCTCCTAATGTACAGTCCCCTCCCCATCATATCATATGTATATACTCTGTCAGGATCTATGAGTAACAGTACTGTATTATTTGGATACCGCATATGTCACAAATGTATCAGTACTAAATACCTATATGTCCCTATGCCATAAATGTCATGTATGTTGAGTATGTCATAAATGAATTAAAAATGGGGGACCCTGTTGTAAACAAGACAAACGTCTTTCTCTGGTCTGCATCCCCTTAACAATTGTGTGTATTGAGCCATACTGTATTGTACCCATTCTGCAATCTGTTAAATAAAGTTTTCATTCATTCATTCATTCATTTGCTGTCTCGTTATAACACAAACAGCTCACGTTAGTCACCATGAACCATGACCAGCTTACGTTAGTTAGCATCCAAGCTAGCCTGATAACGTTAGTAGTTAGCATCCAAGCTAGAAACTGCTTAGGCTGCTTACCTGGCCAATAATGTGGTCCTCCTCGCTCCTCCTGGACAGATAGATTTGTTAAATCATAATATCCACAATGGTGTGCTGTGCTGGTCCTCAGTAAATGTCCCGCCGGCGAAAAATAAGTTGCTAATAAAGTGCTAAATGTTTGATACACTAATAGAGGATTCGAACATGCCCGCTCTGTTAATAAACGTTTCAATCAATCAATCAATCAATCCCGCAAGGGGATGACGTTCAGACATTGTCACGTTAGGTGGACGTCAGGTGGAAACGTTCTGGACTGGCCCGCCTCCACCAGAGCGGCAAATTTGAAGACGCTAGAGTACTTTGCTGTCAAACGGCCCTGTGTTAAGGTATGGGAACCTCGCCGATCGGCAGGGAGTGCTTGATTTCGTATCGGCGGAGTCTGCTATGAACCTCGGCTCGGTCATCTGGTCTCAATGGCTCTCTGAGTCATCGGCTCTTCAGCAGCCGGCTTGGCGAGTCTCAGGCTCGGTTCTCGAGTTCTGTTTGATGATTCTCTCTCCGTCGGTGGAGGTTCAGCGCTCAAGCAAGGAGCGCTCATCTCCAGGTTCCTTCGCTCAGCCGGTGTGTCTGTCTCCAGTCTCTTCTGGGTGTGAGTCTCAGGCTCCAGGTTTCCTTCTGGTCTCCTCCTCCTGTCTCCGGGTCTGTGTCAGCGCTTCCCCAGGTCCCTTCTGGGTGTGTCGTGTGTCTAGTGTGTCGCCATCAGCCCTTTTTATCAGAGGAAGAGAGAGAGAGAGAGAGAGAGAGAGAGGGAGGGGGAGACAGAGAGCGAGAGGGAGGGGGAGACCCTGCCTGCCTATTCACGTCCATGATCTGGTTTCCTTATTTGGCCACCCCTTGTAGCCAGCTTGTCTCAACATGTTATACTTATTCTGCTGACACAACTCCCTGGGTCTTGTGACAACAGCTTCACAGTTTGAATCTGCTGACACTTTAATCATTACTTAATGAGAGGGTAGTTTTTCACATCATTAATCAGTAATACATCATCATGCTTGTGACTAAAATGTTTACATAGTCTAGATATGAACCAGACTACTTTTTCAGACAGTGCCCAGATAACAAACCATATATATCCGTCCTTTAATAGAACACTTTATTTACTGATTAAATAATGTGACCAATATTTGTATAGTTTTACCTTCTAATATTTAAGAGTTTTTATTCTTTACTGTGACTAAGTTATTCTAATAGTTTCTAAGAGTTTATGCCTACATGTAACCTATGAAATTGCTAAATCTTTTAGTATATCATTGCTTTGCATTGTTCTTTCAACTAGTGGCAGTTCTCTGTGTAAGGGGAGATTTCCAAATAGCCTGTGTCACCTTTCTGACCTCTGGGTTAGTCAGCAGCTGCCGTGTTGTAACCTGAAATTCCTTCCTTAGGGTAAATATGACCTTTTATGATCTCCCCGGTTATTCTGAGTTTGGTTCCTGTTTCAACGATAATGATTTCCTCTCTTGTCAGTTGGAGGTGGCCTAAACCACAGCTGCTAACCAACCAGTGGAATGTGCATTAACATCATAAACAGTCTTTTGCCCTCCAGATTGTCCTCCATTTGGCTGAGTGCGGGGTGATCTCCCTCTCAAGCTTCACTATAGCCAATTTTTGTCTTTCTAATCATTACCTTGTACATTTCACTTGCATTTATTCATGTTTTCATTTAGAAATATACGACAATCCACCCTTAGGGGGTTTAATAACCCACTACACAACATTAATTTTCTAAATTAAACATGTTAAAAAATCATAATCATAATTTTTGCTAATATTTTTAAAAATTTCAAAAAAATCCAAAATTGACCCAAATCGAACTACAACCCCCTTTCCATCTGTACAGTTACAAAATCATCATTTCACCTACCTTTTCCTCCTTTCACAGTTATACACATTTATCAGTTATTATTATGACATCCAGTCTAAGAAAGCTGTTCCTGTTTTTACAAGAAACACTCTTTCAATAATAGCTTTGTTGTTTAGACTATTTTTTATCTGTGTAATTAGCTTAAATGTCTATTTTGTGTAATGGACTCTGCAAGAAAAGATTAATACATCACACCACTAAAAGATTAACTCTCTAAACATTTGAGGGAAATTCAAACAAGCATCCTAAATTATTTCTTCTCCTTGAAAATACCACTGAGGCCTCAATTATTCTTCGCTTTCATCCCTGTCAGTTATCCCTGTTTAAACCTCCTGAGGCCTTTTCTGCTAACTCGTTTTTGACCGTTTTCTTCTTGTTGTATCTTGTGCTAATCACCGCCTCTTTCGTTGTATGCAGGTCTCTGGTACTGCTCCGATTTTCCACAGAAGGAAACGATTTTCCCTCTGTCCTTTTTGCATTTTGGATTATTATTTACAAACACACAATAGATTGGAAACATTTATTTTCACAGATACATCTTTACTGTTCTGCATTTTGACAATACATTTTTCTCTAATTAATTATCTATGTATTTCACAGCTTCCTACGTTAGCATTCAATCAAATCATCTTTGTCTCATTTCTTTTTGTGCTGTACTGTTTTACTAGATTCAATATCTCAAGATCAACACAACTACCTCCACCCTTGACAGTGGAATATCCATTATTTCACTTTCAAATACCTTGTTTCCCGACAGCTCCTCGGTCCGGACAGTCAGCTCTAGACGAGGCCAATCACCAACAGAACCTATGTGCATGGTCAACAAACCACAGTCCCTTTAAACACACATCACACACACTCCGCCAGCTCTCAACAAGCCGGTGCAGAGTCTTCCATAAGTCAATTATCAAATTCACATGTCTGCACTCTACATGAACACTGTCTGGCCAATTTGCGACCAAAAACCTACCGAGCTTCCTATAGACAGAGAAATATGTTTCCCCAACACTTATCATAACCCAAAAAGTGACACAACCCTCCAGATTCTACATCTGGAGTCTTAATGAGCGGAAAACAAACCATGAACCAGCTCCCGTCCATTCTCAGTTTCCAGCTCATTATATCAGACTTCCTACCAGTCTCGCTGTGTCACCACCACCTGCTATCCCTGACCGGCGAGAGAACTCCCCCAGCCAGCCAGTTCCTATAACTATCAGAGTACCAAACAAAAACAAACAAATTAACAAAAAAATTGTGAGTGCCTACATGCTACACACCCATCAAACAGAACTTAACTATCATCTAGAGGCATAAATACCCCCGCAAAACTAAGACAGCAAAATTAGAAATCCAAAAATAAATAAAATAAGTAATGAAATAATAATTGTGTTGTTGTTTTTTTTTTTTTTTTTTTTTTAAACTTTGACCACCCTTTGATCAAGTATTGTAATCACTACTATAAATAGTCCTTTTTATCTAACTCTGTCTAATATTATATGTTCCATTGTTCCTGTCTAAAACCATAAAAATTTGTTAGTTTAGATTAACCCATGCAATTTTCCCAGTTACTTCATCCCATCAACAGCCCCAACTTACCCTGGTTAGTCTTCCAAACCATTCTAGTAACTTGCACACCTAATCAAACCTTATCTATGTATCTGCGTCTCTATCTTTATTCTAATCAGTCTCATTTTCCATTTTAACTTATCAATAACTCTATTTACTCGAGCACCCAATAGGCTTTGTTTGTGCATTTCCGCTTTGCTCTTAATTAACCTATGACCTATGCAGACACCCCCTCTGACAATGTCCCAACTCTCCACATTTCCAGCAACCCTGTTTGGACTCTTGCTTCTTACTGGACGTTTCGCTGAGTCCGCCACCCTTTGTAACATGACCGAGCGAAATGGCCAACCTCCCCACAATTCCAGCACACAGCCGACGCCGGCCATCCCAGGGGTTCCAGTTTACCCAGTTTACCACGACTCCCACAGTCTCTCGGCTGGCCTCCCACAGTCCTCGCCAGGTCCACCCCTCTCCTGTCCTCTGGTCGCATGTCCTGTTGCCTGGAGGAGAGAGGGGCATACCTGTCCTTTCCTGCTGCCTCTCCTCGGGCCTTCTCTTGTTGGGAGGGGCCTGGAAACTCACCCCTCCTGCGGTTCTGTTCACCCTGTCGCGGCCCAGTTCCCTGTCCGGGCAACGGGGCACAGGGCACTCTTTGATCACAGCGGCCTAGGTCAGACGCCCGAAGCATGATCTCAACAGCTGTCGCTTCTAGCAGCGCAGCCTTTCTTGCCAGTTCTCGTCCCAGTCTCTGAGTCTCGTGTGCGGCTTGACCGATCTCCAGCTGTGTCTTCATCAGATCTTGATGAACTGCCTCGTGTTGTTCGAACGCTGTCACAAACGCTCTCTGTTGTCTATAGTATGCTGCCTCTTCCCCCATCTCAGCACTGGCGGTTTGACGTCCCATCGTTGGGCTCCGCCTCTCATCTTGGCTTTGGTGCTGAGGGCAGGGTAGACATGGGAAACGGGTGGGCTGTAGAAACTGTTCGTGTATTCCATACCTGCTGTCGGTCTCAGTTCCAGCCATCCGGCCAGAGTGGACTTCGTGGGACTGCTGTAACCTCAGTCTCTTTTTCTGCCCCTTGGTTAAACCGCAGTCGCCTGCAATGGACACTCCAGCTTGAATAGTCAACATTTCAAGTCCTTCTGTCGTACTGGTCACATGAGAGAAGTCCATATTCAAATCAATCAGATCATTTTCACTGGTAAAGTCTATCTGGGAAATGTCTGCAGAGGCTCTCGGCCTACTCCCCCCAATGGCCTGATCACTATTTTCCATATTGTTGTCGCTGTTATTCTATTGTTACTGCATTTAACGCTTCAGTTGTTCCTATCTATTTTCCACTAAGGTGAACTTCCTATGTTACTGTCATTCATTCCACTTTCAACACACTCTTGTAATCACCGTTTGAAAAAACAAGTTTCTCTGTCTTCCACTACTTCTACTTACTTGAGTTAAAACACTCACACTGTCAAATTTTACTGTGCAGACAAGGATTGATAACTGGCCTATCATTCATACTTATACCAAGGCTCATTTACAGCCGTTTTCCCTAGATGGTTATGGAAGTTGTTAGAGCTCCTGTCCGGCCGAGCACCTGTACAGAAAGAAAGCAGAAACCTCCAGACTTAATACAGTGGCATTTCCCTTATTATTTCCACTCTTCGTTATGCATTGGAAATGTCGGGCAACACTATACTAATATATTTAAAGAGACACAGTGTGATTTGTTTGAAAAAATAACGATACAGCTTATCTTGTTTTTTGTCCGTTCCTTCAACAGGAACACTGGAGGTTTCCAATCCCCTGTGTGCTCTCTCCACCTGATTTCCTGGGAAATATAATCATTAATCCCCTTCCTATCCATTGTCTAATAATCCTTTGTAAACCCTGGTCCTTCATCTGATTCTAATCTCTCTTTGCTTGATGAATCTGTTCATCCTAACCTTATTTCTTACTTTTAAATGCCCGATTAGCGTATCGACTAAATGTATTATTCGCTTTTGCTTCACATTCCTCATACAACATCAACTTCATTCACTCCTTATACACACACTTGTACCCCCTCACAACACTTAATAAAAATTAATTAGTGTTGCTACTGCTACCAACCACCTAATCAGGGAAAACAATAAACTTTTAGCAACTTAGATCACTAAAACCCTGACCGACACATAGTACAGCTGGCCACGTTAATAAATTCACGGACACCCGCACTATGCCACCTGCAATATTCACCCAGTTCCCTGAATACACAAAGAACCGTCAACTCACAGCCCAAAGCGTCCTCCCTTCAGTTTCGAACCTGAACGGAAACACCCCAAGCTTTACCACACCAAGAATATCACAAATCATCCTACCACCACCTGCACCTAGACAGGCCAGCGCCCATCCGGTACCTACCTCACATACACAATAACAACGTAGTTCAAATAAACCTACAACCAAATGCCCACAACACACGCCGCAATCTAGGGATGGCGAAATACAAGGAGAGACAGAGAAGGGAAAAGAAAAAAGGAGGGAGGGATACAGGGATACAGGGACTAAGGGGAGGAAAGGGGGGGGGGGGGGGGGGCACACAATGCAACATTAACTATTACCAAAACCGTCTACACTCAATCAGCAGAATACCCCATTTATCCTTATGTAATCCTATTTTAGCAAGTAACACTATATTAATATACCCAATACTCCAAACCCATGATGAATTGAAAATGGGGGACCCTGATGTAAACAAGACGAAAGTCTTTCTCCGGTCTGCATCCCCTTAACAATTGTGTGTATTGAGCTGTACCGTATTGTACCCATTAAACAATCCGTTAATAAAATTTTTCAATCAATCAATCAATCAGGCAATCTATCCTAAACAAAACTCCCTTTGTGCCCCTGGGCCCTGTTTCATGTACGTGGTTCAACTAAGTCGATCAACATGTCCATTATCCAGCTTCAGTTAACCCGATGTTCAAAGCCGGGATTTTCCTGTTTCACAAAGGAGGATTCAGTCTCGTTAACTCAAGCCAGACTTGAGAGTCAGGCTCAAGTCAGGCTAGATGCGCGCTCCCGTTTTAGGTGGAAAGCCAGCACGTATCGATGGCAGAGACCCTGATTCTCAACGGCATTGATTGATTAATTGATTTAAGACTTTATTGACAGATTGCAATAGGCTCAATCGCCTCGCCGACAAGTTAAATGCGTTATCTATAGGCTAATTCTAAGTCCCTCATTACCTCAATCAATCAGATTATATTTCTTTAAACTTGCCTGCTGGATTGAATAATCAAATGAGATCTTGCTAGCGAAAATAACTAGTTAACTGTTATACAGAATTACGAGACGGCTTTCTTGCCCATTGATTGATGTATAGTCAATGTTTAACTTATCTCCAATGTGGTCTAACGGGTTGTTCTTTTGACTTCCACACGGACGACCCGGGTTCAAGACCGGGGTCCTTCTTTTTGCAATATAGGAATAATTCAATTTGGTGCACGTTGAGAGCTATATAAAGAATGACATCCTCAATGCATGTAGATTTATAATATTTTAACTTAAAACCAGGCTACTTTGGCGTATAATCATTAATATTATATTCAAAAAAATCATATTGGAAAACACCGGGATTTGAACCGGATCGCTAGGTTGGCAGACTTGAGCGCTACCGCTGGGCCACTGTGCCAGATGGGATAGATTCATTGTTTATACATTAATGAACGAGAGACCCGTGTTTAGAATATCCCTTATTTTGAATGAAGTTTTATTTCTTTATCCTCATTCATTCATGTGACGTCAACGGCTCATTCAATTTCTCAAATCCGTCAAACAGCGCATCTCATCAGACATCTTAATCCCAGTTACAATTAAAATAACCACATAATGTGTACGTCGCACGAGCGAGCGCCACCGTCGCCACGGTATATATAACGTGCATTATTTAGGACAAAGTGAATTTAGTATCAGCATGTTGGGTCTATTTTACATTTCAAAAGCCCCCTCTGGAAGAATGGAGCACAAAAACGTAATTCAGAATGGTATAATGCAGATCGTAGACTGTGGGAATAGTTTCAGGAAACGGGCTGTCACTTCTTTGCGGGGGCGTGGCGATAGTTCAGGCTAACTTGAACTTGAACTCTGCTTTCGACCAGGCTCAAACTTTTGGATATGTTGTCATGGTGATTTGGAAAATCCAGGTACATGAAATCGGAAAGTCCGGCTAACCCAGTTATCCAGCTAAAGTTATCCGGCTAACTCAGTTATCCAGGTACAAGAAACAGGGCCCTGTCATCCCACAAAGTTAAGCTGGGAGACAGGGATGGAGCGGAGGGGGGCGGGGTGGAGGGGGGAGGGGAGGGAGAGAGGGAGGGAGGGAAGGAGGGAGGGAGGGAGGGAGGGAGGGAGGGAGGGAAGGAGGGAGAGAGGGAGGGAGGGAGGGAGGGAGGGAGGGAGAGAGTGTGAACGAGGGAGGAAGAGACAGAGGAAAAAAGGGGGGGGGGGGTTCACGCCAAATCCCATCAGCGCCATTTCACCTGGCCCATAACAAATACAGATTTATAATCAAACAAGAACTTACATCCATCATCAACAACTGAAAAAACCGAACATAAAGAATTTACAAATCCCCACAAATGGTCGCTACTCAAAACCTATTATAACCACAACTGCTCTCTATTGCTTACTGCACCTCGTTCCACCTGTAAAGGTGAAACTATAAAAGAGGCAACAGCGCCCTCCGCTGGAACGTCTTGTCCATCACCACCATTTCACTACAGCACTCACCACTTCCTGTAGGAGGCGCCCACGCCTCCCCCGCAAGTGCGTCATTACGTAAACCACCCCAAGACGGGAACTCGACGTTCCACCTCAAACCACAAAACTACAATTCCCAGAACCCTCTACACCGGAAGTCCCTGTCCACCGTCTCTCTAAGATCCCGCGCCAGCAACAGTAGCAACACGCGAGATTCCCCGAGAGTTCAACCATGCTATATTGTTAGCACAGGTAGCTTAGCATCTTAGCTTCGTTAGCTCAGTACCGCTCGCACCAGCTTAGCTTAGCATCCAACATCACTCCTCCTAAACGGCCCAGTCCTGTTGACTCGAGCGGCACAACACATCGCGACGTTTACACCACCCCAGCTATACCCCGTAACACAACTTTAATCCTATTTAGCCCCCGTTCACAGAACATATATCATTATCCTTATTCTAGCACGCTCGCCCGATTGGCCCCGCCTGACCTCGTATTTTAAATCTAACGCTCCCGATCCAGCCCCGTATTTCAAATCTAACGCACCCCAAGCTCCGACGCTCCTAGTGACGTCATCAACTCCAAAATCCCCGTTTTCTTTGATCTTTACTACATTACTTTTAGACTTCCACAGCCCCGATTTGAAAAATGTCAACGAACATTACACATCTCCTAGGTTCCATCACACATGCCATTCATTCAATTCATTCGAAAACGCAACACAGCGTCCACACGCTAGTCCCGTCGCGCTCAGCTAATGCTGGCAGGACAGGGGTGTGGTTTCTCCCCGCTGCAGCCTTGGCCACCTGGTTCATAATAATACAAAAAAATACCTTGACATTCACTCAGCGCTCCTAACATTCATCCATTTAAACACATATACTTAGCAAAACAATGTCCCATTCATAAGCACACCAATCATTTATGCACACATTCCTTCCAAACGCATTCCCTCGCTTCCTTCACACAGTATCCTCCTATTTTCTAATCCCCTGTGCAATATCTACTTCCAAAGTGCTTCATATATCTACTGAGTCCGACTTGCTATACCCCTGAGAAACCCACTCCATTCATGTATTGTAGCCCGTGAAAAGTTTCAGCAGCGCCCTATGTTGGCTTGTATCGGAGTGTTATATGGCCAAATCGTGTGTTCGACCGTACTCCCCGCCACCCGTAGAGCCCCTTGCATTCATCCACGCGGCTGATGTTCATCAGATATCGACCTTAGCCAATCTGAGCCTAAATGACGTCGGACTAGAAGTGGTAATTCGCTTATGGAACGTCTTCCAAAGTCCATTACTCCGTCGCACCGATTCTGAGTGTGGTTTCTACAGCATTCTAGCCCGAACCCTTAACCTCTTCTCATCTCCCTGTTCTCTGTCTCTCTTCGCGGAACCAGGCTACCCCGTACTTCACCACGGTTCTCTTATTCTACTCTACACTCCGTTTTCTGTTCTCTTCGTGGAACCAGGCTACCCCTGTGCTACACCACGGTTTTCTCATTAAACTCTTTACCTTACCCTCTAATGAACCACTCCGTCACTCACAGTCCCACGTCCCGCTATCTGTGACTAATCTCCGTTCTACTGCTCCTACGCCGGTCCCCTCAAATATTTTACCTAATCCCTAGCCTATCCCCTAAGCTGATATAACTAAATACAGACATCTATTTCCTCTCCTCACTTGGCTTTGTACCAACTATAGGCATCCTAACTGAACATCCCCTAACCCCTTACGCTTCCTAAGTGCAGTGCCGGCGTGTGACTGAGACCAGAGCCAGGTTGTGAACCCTGGACCCCGGTACTCCTCCAACACCAACATTATCCTGGTCCATTTACAACTCATTTCTACCTAATGCAATAGCAACCCCAAAATGCGAGACTGCTTCGACCAATTACCAATTTTAAACGCCATTAATACTACTTACCTATCCCTGCTGGCCTGTCGAAGTGATGACGATCCTTCAGTTTTCAGTCGTAGAGGCGTCGACGAGGTCCATCTTCCAGAAGTAGCTTTCCGTCGTCTCCAACCGGTTCTGGTCGAATGTAGCACGGGTCACGGACCAATTGAAGTGTCTTATCTTAGCTTCATTTATCTCTATCTAAGTTCATTTATCGTATAGTTTTCTATTACCCTTTCCCTCTGCATTGTTTTAGGTATTTTCAGATGTTCGGGAAACTTTCAAGTAAGAGGAGACTGACGATATGGTCAAAATCAACGGGCGGCGGTGTTTATTAATAAAACCACAGCTTTAGGAATCAACAAGTACATCGTCTCTTTGGTTAAATCTAATTGTCTCTTTCATTCAGTCTAATCGTCTCTCGGTGCTGTTCTCTGGTCGTTGTCTTGGTTTCCAGGCCAACACGCGCTCTCTCTAGTGGTCCGTGGTCTGGTTGTCACGGCAACCTGGTCTCCTCGCCGATCGGCAGGGAGTGCTTGATTTCGTATCGGCGGAGTCTGCTATGAACCTCGGCTCGGTCATCTGGTCTCAATGGCTCTCTGAGTCATCGGCTCTTCAGCAGCCGGCTTGGCGAGTCTCAGGCTCGGTTCTCGAGTTCTGTTTGATGATTCTCTCTCCGTCGGTGGAGGTTCAGCGCTCAAGCAAGGAGCGCTCATCTCCAGGTTCCTTCGCTCAGCCGGTGTGTCTGTCTCCAGTCTCTTCTGGGTGTGAGTCTCAGGCTCCAGGTTTCCTTCTGGTCTCCTCCTCCTGTCTCCGGGTCTGTGTCAGCGCTTCCCCAGGTCCCTTCTGGGTGTGTCGTGTGTCTAGTGTGTCGCCATCAGCCCTTTTTATCAGAGGAAGAGAGAGAGAGAGAGAGAGAGAGAGAGGGAGGGGGAGACAGAGAGCGAGAGGGAGGGGGAGACCCTGCCTGCCTATTCACGTCCATGATCTGGTTTCCTTATTTGGCCACCCCTTGTAGCCAGCTTGTCTCAACATGTTATACTTATTCTGCTGACACAACTCCCTGGGTCTTGTGACAACAGCTTCACAGTTTGAATCTGCTGACACTTTAATCATTACTTAATGAGAGGGTAGTTTTTCACTGAGTAATACATCATCATGCTTGTGACTAAAATGTTTACATAGTCTAGATATGAACCAGACTACTTTTTCAGACAGTGCCCAGATAACAAACCATATATATCCGTCCTTTAATAGAACACTTTATTTACTGATTAAATAATGTGACCAATATTTGTATAGTTTTACCTTCTAATATTTAAGAGTTTTTATTCTTTACTGTGACTAAGTTATTCTAATAGTTTCTAAGAGTTTATGCCTACATGTAACCTATGAAATTGCTAAATCTTTTAGTATATCATTGCTTTGCATTGTTCTTTCAACTAGTGGCAGTTCTCTGTGTAAGGGGAGATTTCCAAATAGCCTGTGTCACCTTTCTGACCTCTGGGTTAGTCAGCAGCTGCCGTGTTGTAACCTGAAATTCCTTCCTTAGGGTAAATATGACCTTTTATGATCTCCCCGGTTATTCTGAGTTTGGTTCCTGTTTCAACGATAATGATTTCCTCTCTTGTCAGTTGGAGGTGGCCTAAACCACAGCTGCTAACCAACCAGTGGAATGTGCATTAACATCATAAACAGTCTTTTGCCCTCCAGATTGTCCTCCATTTGGCTGAGTGCGGGGTGATCTCCCTCTCAAGCTTCACTATAGCCAATTTTTGTCTTTCTAATCATTACCTTGTACATTTCACTTGCATTTATTCATGTTTTCATTTAGAAATATACGACAGTAGCATCAGCAAGCTAACGTTAGCTGGCCCCAGTCCACCAGCAGCATCAGCAAGCTAGGATAATAACAACAATACTTCCGGTCCGGTCGGTGGGCTTCAAAATAAAAGTCTAAAACACCGGAAAAGACGGAGCGGTGGGCTTCAAAATAAAAGTTTGGGGAAATAAATTTCTCAAAAAAAAATTCTCTAACCGGTCGCAATAATATCGCTTATCGCGATATTTTCGGGGGCAATTAATCGCCCAGCAAAATTTTTTATCGTGGCAGGCCTAACCAGGCCCATTGCAAGTTGCTGTACTCTTGTCTACTCTAAGCCATCCTAGGTTGTCAAAGTGGGCAGGGGTGAGGTGGGTTCTAGGAGTAAGGTCAAGCAGTAGTCTGACCAGTTTGTTTTGAGATGTTTGTAATTTTGTTTTTAGTGCCTTTGAGGTGCTTTGGTACCATGAGGTGCAAGCATAGTCGTAGTGCCCTTGAATGAGTGCTCCTGCCAGAGTCTTCAGGGTATTATTGTTTACCAGAGAGGAGATCCGGTACAAGAATCTAGTTCGTTGGTTGACTTTTTTTTATTACATGGGATGCCATTTTGTCACAGGAAAGATTTGCCTCTAGGATGGAACCCAGGTTAGGTAATTTCTTCTTTCCTCGTGACAATATTGTCACCCACTGTAACTGAGAAGCCGTCGGTCTTGCTGAGTTTGTTATTTGAACCGAAGAGAATGGACTCTGTTTTGCCCATGTGTAATGATAGTTTGTTATCAGCGAGCCATATGCAGATTTTGCCTAGTTCTGAGCTGAGGGTTTTTTCAACCTGTAATGTAACTTGTTCTTGTCAGAGACCAGCAGGGCTGAGTCATCCGCAAACAGGAACAAGTTGCAGTCACAAGCTGACGACATGTCATTTGCATAAATTAGGAACAGTAGCGGACCTAGTATGCTTCCTTGTGGAACACCACATCTTACTGTGAGGGGGAGGGATAGGGTACCGTTTACCTCCACCATCTGCTCTCTCCCCTCCAGGTAGGATTGCATCCAGCTCACTGATAGGTCCATTGGTTTTGATAGTCTGTCTCAAAACCCTGCCCTCTTTTCTTGATCCTCCATTCACAGCTGTCGCTTACCTCTGACTTCCGAGGAAGTCAGAGGTAAGCGACAGCTGTGATTGGAGGATCAAGAAAAGGGGCAGGGTTTGAGACAGGTCTATTGCTTTTAGCTTGTCAATCAGAATGGTGTGATTGACAGTGTCGAAGGCCTTTTGTAGGTCCAGCATGACCATGCCGCAGTATTTGCCCGCGTCCACCTCTTGTTTGATGTGGTCGTTTAAATAGAGAAGGCATGTGTCAGTGGAGTGGGATGTTCTGAAGCCAGATTGGAATTCGTAGATTAGATTTTTTTTCGCGAGGTATTTTTCGACCTGTTCGTATAAAATTTTTTCCATGACTTTCGAGATGGAGGTAAGGATAGAAACAGGGCGGTAGTTGCCTGGGTCTAATTTACTGCCTTTTTTGTGCAGAGGGGTCACTCTCGCGATTTTGAAGTCCTTGGGGACGTGTCCCTGTTTTATGGAGAGGTTTATTATGTGTGTGATGACTGGGGTGATGGCGGCTGCTGAGTCTCTGAGGAATTTGGAGGGGATGTTGTCATGGCCAGTGGCCTTGTTAGGTTGGAGGACCCTCAGTTTATTGAGTACCTCATCTGTAGTTACCATTTCCATCATCTTAATGACGGTGCGAGGCTGCACGTGTGTCATCATCAGTGGTGCGTTCCTGAAATCAACTGGGATTGCACTCGCTATTTGCATATCAATAGCGCCGGTCGTCAGGTGTGTTAAATACGACTGGCGCTATTGATATGCAAATAGCGAGTACTTATCTGGGCTTGCACGTAGTGCACCCCCGTCCCATGAAGAACGCATGCCTGGTCATCATCTTAATGACGGTGCAGGGCAGCACGTGTGTGTCATCATCTTAATGACGGTGCAGGGCAGCACGTGTGTGTCATCATCTTAATGACGGTGCAGGGCAGCACGTGTGTCATCATCTTAATGACGGTGCAGGGCAGCACGTGTGTCATCATCTTAATGACGGTGCAGGGCAGCACGTGTCATCATCTTAATGACGGTGCAGGGCAGCACGTGTGTCATCATCTTAATGACGGTGCAGGGCAGCATGTGTGTGTCATCATCTTAATGACGGTGCAGGGCAGCACGTGTGTCTTAATGACGGTGCAGGGCAGCACGTGTGTCATCATCTTAATGACGGTGCGGGGCAGCACCACGTGTGTGTCATTATCTTAATGACGGTGCAGGGCAGCACGTGTGTCATCATCTTAATGACGGTGCGGGGCAGCACGTGTGTCATCATCTTAATGACGGTGCAGGGCAGCACCACGTGTGTCATCATCTTAATGACGGTGCAGGGCAGCACCACGTGTGTGTCATCATCTTAATGACGGTGCAGGGCAGCACCACGTGTGTGTCATCATCTTAATGACGGTGCAGGGCAGCACCACGTGTGTCATCATCTTAATGACGGTGCAGGGCAGCACGTGTGTGTCATCATCTTAATGACGGTGCAGGGCAGCACGTGTGTCATCATCTTAATGACGGTGCGGGGCAGCACGTGTGTCATCATCTTAATGACGGTGCGGGGCAGCACGTGTGTCATCATCTTAATGACGGTGCAGGGCAGCACGTGTGTCATCATCTTAATGACGGTGCAGGGCAGCACGTGTGTCATCATCTTAATGACGGTGCAGGGCAGCACCACGTGTGTGTCATCATCTTAATGACGGTGCGGGGCAGCACGTGTGTCATCATCTTAATGACGGTGCGGGGCAGCACGTGTGTCATCATCTTAATGACGGTGCGGGGCAGCACGTGTGTGTCATCATCTTAATGACGGTGCAGGGCAGCATGTGTGTCATCATCTTAATGACGGTGCGGGGCAGCACGTGTGTGTCATCATCTTAATGACGGTGCAGGGCAGCACGTGTGTGTCATCATCTTAATGACGGTGCAGGGCAGCACGTGTGTGTCATCATCTTAATGACAGTGCAGGGCAGCACGTGTGTCATCATCTTAATGACGGTGCAGGGCAGCACGTGTGTGTCATCATCTTAATGACGGTGCAGGGCAGCACGTGTGTCATCATCTTAATGACGGTGCGGGGCAGCACGTGTGTGTCATCATCTTAATGACGGTGCGGGGCAGCACGTGTGTGTCATCATCTTAATGACGGTGCGGGGCAGCACGTGTGTGTCATCATCTTAATGACGGTGCGGGGCAGCACGTGTGTCATCATCTTAATGACGGTGCGGGGCAGCACGTGTGTGTCATCATCTTAATGACGGTGCAGGGCAGCACGTGTGTGTCATCATCTTAATGACGGTGCGGGGCAGCACGTGTGTGTCATCATCTTAATGACGGTGCGGGGCAGCACGTGTGTGTCATCATCTTAATGACGGTGCAGGGCAGCACGTGTGTGTCATCATCTTAATGACGGTGCAGGGCAGCACGTGTGTCATCATCTTAATGACGGTGCGGGGCAGCAGGGCTCTCTGGAGGCGCTCTAAAGGCCCACGTGCAGGTTAAACCCTATGGTTAGTTTACATCATTGGTATCTATTTTCATTATTTATTCATCAAGATGACACGCCACGTTATGAACCATGATTAAAATATCCACGTGCGTGGTGGCGGCACGATACACACGTCACACCAGCTCCCCGCTCGCTCACCGCTCATCTTCATTTGCGCATCTGGCAAATAATATCCGGCCTTTCGGCATTCAGGGTTTCAATAATTATTTCCAGATTATCAAAACAATGCAATAACATTTTCTTCTCTGAATGTTTACAATTGTAAATGTCTTAAGTCCCCCCCCCCCCTCCCCTCCCTCCCCTCCCTCCCTCCCCTGTAGATGATCTGCTACCAGCTTGAGTGCGCCGGGGGACCAGCAGGTGGCCCACACGCTGCAGGGAAGCGTGAATGATCTGATCAGGGATTACAGATCACTAGATAGATACTAGTCTAAACGGGCTAGTTGATGCTGCTTGTGCTTTACGGTCTGCTGATGACCGAACAGTTCAAGGGAGGTTTGACAAGTTAATAGAAGTGTTTCACTTTCACACAACCCTAACCCTAACGGTTAGATTATTGCTCAGACTTCTGATAAACTGTTTCCGGTTGATGGAAACAATTTTCGGTCTGTCTGTCAGATCAACTGTGCCAAATGTACCTTCTTTTACTGCAGTTTCAGCTTCAAGGACTTTGTTGCCTTGTTTTTCTCCCATTGCATCAATGAATTTAATGCAACACCTCATACGTTTGTCTGCAGAGGTTAGTGTCATTTGGCGGTTTTGCAGAGCTTCTGAAAGAATGCTTAACTCACTTAGGGTGTCGTACAGCAGTGCTAAATCTAGCAAAAACTGATATGAAGTCATTTTCCTCAATAGACCTTCATATGTTTTCCTATCAGCGCTCTGTCGTCTCTCGTCTGTCATTGCCATGCTGAAATGAGCACAAAGTGCATCATAACCATCCCACACTGCAGACACTGTGCGGAAAGAACTGGATACCCATCTTGTGCGGCCAATTTTTCTCACTTGTTTTTCCAGGCCGGCTGCACACACTGTCAGTTGCTCTTGGTTTAGTGGTGATCTACTGTACACAGTATACAATTTATGCATAAACACCTGGACATGGTTCATAGCTGTGATCTCATTAACTGTCACCTACAGCAAGTTCCAGCCGGTGATTTAAGCAATGCCAGGTCAATATGTTAGGATACAGTTCAGTCAGTTTTGCAGCTATACCAGCTTTGCGTCCCAACATGACACTGGCTCCATCACTTGCAAATGCAACCAAGTGCTTCTTCAAATATGCATAATCAAAGCCATGTTCACTGAGGCATTTCAACAGATGTTGCATAATTGTTTCTGCTTTTTGGTTGGGAAGTTCAATCAGATCTAAAAATAAGAACTCTGGGTCCAGGTTCTTGTCACTTTCAGCTTTGAGGTACACAATCGGTGTAGTTTTATCTGCATGGGTAGTTGACTCATCAATCAGAACTTAAATTTTTGTACTGCGCGTACACGCGAGTACACATCCGTGCGCGATCGCGCGTACTTCTGCCTCAGTTATCTGGTAACACGGCGTGTAACCGGGTGTGACCACGACTGCACCACTGAGGATCATTTAGTTTGCTTTAATCCCTGGACCCAAGACCAGCACGCTGTGTGCTTTGTCGACGTAGACCCAGGTTGTTGTGCACCAAGAACCACTCGGTGTGTGTCTTGATCTCCTCTGGTCCTCTGCTGAGGAGAAAAAGTTGAAGGCGGTGAGGCGCTACGTGTTCTTTACATGCAGGAGCAGGAGGAGGAGGAGACGAGTAACCGAGTACGAGGGCAAGGTGTGTTGGCGTCTTTTTTTAAATAGTACTTTTCTTTCTTCTTTAATCTCTTATTATTCTCCAGTGTTTCCCATTAAGACTGTGGCGGTCTAATTTGTCCCGCCACAGTTGTATAATGAACCGAAAATAATATTTTTATAAAGAGAGATTATAATTTCTTTCTTTTTTCTTTTTGATGTATCCGTAGTATTGGCAGTGGTTAGTAGTCGTAATAGTAATCCAGTATATATTTTTATTTTTGGCGACGTCTACAATGACCTCATTGAGTCTCCAGGTAGACTAATGTTTATATTAAGTGCAGTGGTCTACTCCCACCCCGCCGACACCACCCCAGGGCCAACCCACGCCAATCCTCTGTCCCTCCCCCCTTCTATAACATTTAATACACTATCTAACATATAATACGGTACTTTGTTTTATCATTAAAGAATATGCAATTTTTTTATCTTTAATAAATGAATAAATTGTCTTTCTTTGTTCATAGACCGTGTCGTACCACGCGGCCGACGGCGCCACCCCAGCCCAGCGGGTGTGTGCGTGCGTGCTGCCCGTGATGAGTGCGTGCGTCCGTGAGTTTTTGCGTGCTTGGGTTGCTTCATTGCGGGGGGTTGTGTGCATGCATGGTTATTTTAAGCATTGTACCTAAAGCATTTAGTATTTTTTAAATGATATTAAAATCTTGAATCTTGACTACCGGTATTTAACCCCGGTCTTCTGCGTGACAGGCGGGGACACTCGCCACTATACTAACGAGGACGCCCAGGTGCCACCGAGAGGAGGAGAACGAGGGAGGAATGGCATGGAGCAGGTATTAACACTTCGATCGCCATGGGTTAAATTCATAATTTACCATCCCTCGCCAGCTCTATTTGTCTATGGAGAAGTTCCCCTTCTTTGCAGGGCTATAACTTTTTAAATTCTATTGCTAAATTTCCATTATTATGGCCCATTCAATGTCCTATATGTATTGTTCAGGGTGTAGCAACGTTAAACTTTTTCATTCACATATTCATACAAAAATATGGTCTAAAGTATAAGTGTTTTTATCGTTTTCTGCAGCTTTCTTCAGAACGTGATTTATAGCCCTAAATGCATTATATTGATGATCAAATACAGTTTGGTAGGAATCTGTGCGAGATAAAAAATTTCAACTGGACGTGGTTCTAGACGTTTCTACGCATCATCTGATGATGACCGGATGGGCGGGGGATCGTTTATAATTCCGTGGGCAGCGTTCGATGATTCATCCAGAGTGGGTCATATGTTCATCAGATCAGTTAGTATAGAAGACGTTAGAAAATAACGCTGAATCTTACCGTGGCTTCCTCGCGCCGCTGGCAGATGAGCGTGGAACAGAATTTTTTCTATTATGGGATGGAGAAATGCCCGATCCATTTCCAGGTTGTATAATAGTATATACGTCCAAATCATGTTGTTTTTTCGAGTTATTTGCACCGATCGATGTTCACTGTGACAATACGGAGTCTCTCTAACGATAGCGAGTGGCCGGACCACATATGGATGAGCACTACCGGTTCAAAGGTTAATTTCCGGTTGGCGATCTGCCGATCGGCCACCAGATGGCGCTCTTGAACCGCTAGAGAGTTGAGAGGAGATCAGCAGTGTGTCTCAGGGCTCCGGAAAGGAAATATGATTTCGATGACAGATTTTTGAAATATTGACATCAAAGACGAGTTACGGCGTCTTCGGCAGAATGAGCATGGCTAGGAATGACGTGAAAACTCGTCCGCGGCGATCATAGTGTTAAGCATGGATTATATACCCGATAACATCGCAAGTTTTAATCCTACCGTACTTTTCGGACTATAAGCCGCGGCTTTTCCCCCCATTTTTCAACCCTGCGGCTTATATAACGGTGCCGCTTATATGTGGACAAAACCCGAAAATCGAAATATTGCTTTTTTTACTGCATTGAAATGTTATTTATCTGTTCCCTTATTTACTTAATACAACTTGTAAAAGAGTTAATTCTTGTTATTTGTCCGACAGTATTGTGTCCCAATGGGAGTCATTCTCTGTAGAGGTGGGAGTCATTCTCTGTAGAGGTGGGAGTCATTCTCTGTAGAGGTGGGAACTTAAAGCTCAATATAAGAACGGCCATGCACCACCACTCACAGAATCGAGAAAGAGCCATCAATCTGTCAATCCTTTCTGTGTCCGGGCCGGGTGAGGTTTCCTGTGTTGAGTCAAATTAAGCCGCAGGCTCCACTCCTTACATATCGCTGCTGTCGGGACAAAACCTCATAACTCATTTTTTTTATTATATAAATCAACTCCGTAGATCATCCTCCATTATGTGTGTGTGGGTTTTACAAAGTTTAAACAATGGGAAAGCATTAAACCGATCATCCGTCTAAACCTCCTAACTCTATTCACCCTCAAATCTGTGTTAGTTTTTTTCATCTGCTGAAAAGTTGGGTTTTTGGAGTTATGAGGTTTTGTCCCAACAGCAGCGATATGGTAATTAAACATTAAAACACATGCGGCTTATAGTCCAGTGCGGCTTATATATGTACACATCATTCAATTTAGCTGCTGCGGCTTATAGTCAGGTGCGGCTTATAGTGCGAAAAGTACGGTACTTCCCTGGTTTCTGGCTTTTGAGAGAAAAGGCTCACGTTCACAAATGTTGATAACCTTCCTAGACCATGGAAAGAACATAATTGGAATTCTTGATTTTGGTGGTGTTCCCTTTTTAACACTTTCCGTGCCGGAGCTCGGTGCCCCGGAACCTCCTTGCGTGCCGCCCTTAACACTTTCAGAGCCCAAGCTTAATCTTGATTTACCGCTTGAATGCCCACCATCCACTTCAATGTTAGCGTTAATAACGCCTAATCTATGTTTTAAATTGTGGCTATGTGTCTAATCTGCCCGTCGCTTATCAATGACTCGTTTTCCAGTCAACATTGTCGAAGCGGATTGTTTTTTTATCGGTTCATTTTCGTTTTATAGCATTTTGAAAAGCCCTTGGTAAAGGTGGAGCTCCTGTGTCGCTGTGCGATTCCTAGAGTTCTCTATACGGCGGATCACTGTGATGCCTCCGTCACGCCCCTGTTGGTAGTTGACGGACACATTCGCAAGACTGTCGAGCGTTGGCTACATCTGCCGCCCTGTACTTCGAACGGACTGCTGTACAGCAGTGGCCCGAACGGAGGTCTGGGCATTCCGAAGTTGGGCCGAATGGTGCCTGCGATACAAGCCCGGTCGAGTTTGGAGATTGAGCCGATCGGCGGACTCAATCATACGAGGAACATCATTTTCGACGCGGGACTTTGAAAAACTTTGGCTGAGCGCAGGAGGTTCGCAGGAGAACATGCCGGAATGGGTGTATCCTGCCAGAGTCGGAGACGGGACTGAACCCAGCGCCGAGACGCCAGGAGAGAGGAGGCCAGTTCCGTGTAACTGGCGGCAGGAGGAATTCGACAAGTGGACAGGTCTGGCAGCGCAGGGGCTGGGAATTCAGATGTTTGCGGCTGATAATAGTATAAGCAAGGTAGATTCCTGAGTATGCATAATAGTAAACAGTACGGCGGTTAGGGTTTTTAAAGTTTTTTTTATTTGACACTTAAGTATGACTGCCCTCCCTCTCTCTCTCTCTCTCTCCCCCTCTCCCTCCCTCTCCCTCTCTCTCTCTCCTCTCCCTCTCTCCCTCTCCTCTCCCTCTCTCTACCTCTCTCTCCCTCTCCCTCTCTCCCCCTCCCTCTCTCTCCCTCCCTCCCCCTCTCTCTCTCTCTCTCTCTCTCTCTCCCCCTCCCTTTCTCTCCCTCTCTCCCCCTCTCCCTCCCTCCCTCCCTCCCTCTCCTCTCCCTCTCCTCTCCCTCTCCTCTCCCTCTCTCTCCCTCTCCTCTCCCTCTCTCACCCTCTCTCCCCTCCTCCCCCCCCCCACTGCAGCGGTTATCCGTGTACACTTGATCAAAGTGATGGAGCAGATGCAGCAGCGGAAAGGCGAGTTCAGGGTCCTTAAGCATGTCTTCAAATTTGCTCAAAGTAGTTATTATCACAAAGGGCCCGGGAGGACCAGCACCACCACCAACAGCACCAGCACCACTCGGACCAGCAGCACCAGCACCACTATACGGTACGGCTCAATACACACAATTGTTAAGGGGATGCAGACCAGAGAGACTTTCGTCTTGTTTACATCAGGGTCCCCCATTTTCAATTCATCAGGACATACATGACATACAGATAGACAGTACTGCTACATCTAGACATTTATGACATACCAGATTTGCAAATACAGTACTGTTTGTGATACAAAAAAAGAGTCCAGAAAAGAGTATATACATTTGACGTGAACGCATAAACTATATCTTAAATTATGGCTATGGCCATATTATGGCCGTCGCTTATCAAGGACTTGTTTGCAGTCAACATTGTCGAAACGGATTGTTTTTTAATCAGTTCATTTCCGTTTTATACCAGTTAGAAAAACGCTCGTTTTTTGAAAGTTCCAGAAAAAAATGCACGAACAGCTGTTTCCGCGTGCTACACGCGTACAGTACAGCTCAATACATACAATTGTTAAGGGGTTGCAGACCAGAGTAGACACATGGCCATAATTTAAGATATAGTTTATGCATTCGCAAATATGAGAGCTCTGTCATTGAAGTGGGTGGTGGCACGCAACAGCGTTCACCCCGATGTAAACAAAAAACAATCCGTTTTTCGACGATGTTGACCGCAAACAAGTCATTGATAAGCGACGGCCATATTAGAGACACATAGCCATAATTTAAGATATAGTTTATGCATTCGCAAATATGAGCGCTCTGGCACGCAACAGCGTTCACCCGAAAGTGAAAGTCTGTTCGCGCGTCACTCATAGCGAGGGTTTAGCGGGCGTAGCGAGGGGCGTGTGCTAGCGTGCGGCAGCGGCCAATCAGCGCAAAACGGGAACCCGGAAACGCAACTTACAAGTTGTGTACAACAGGTCAGCAGGAAGAGCACAACTCTGGCAGCTAAGTAAGTAACATTGTTCGTGGAACAGTGTTGAACTTGAGTAAAAGAAGGTGAACATCTCCATAGACAAATAGAGCTGCTGGCAGAAACCCTACGTTGATGGATACAAGCTCCGGCAGAGAATACAATTGTATGTATTGAGCTGTACTTCACTGTACCCATTCTGCAATCTGTTAATAAAGTTTTCAATCAATCAATCAGAGAGATGAATACACATTTTATAATGTTGAATGTCTATTATCAATTCCACAGATCAACCCTCCGTGATGAAAATAACCCCATGTTGGCTTCATCCAGTGATCTGGGCTGGATGTTGTGGGACCTTGGAGCCACGGGACCACGATGAACTCAACATTACCATCACCATGCTCGGCATCAGAGCAAATCATGAGCAATTGTTCCCCCTCATCGATGTGAGAGGAAGATATGTTTATCCAGAGCACCTTTAGCACCCCCCCCCCCCCCCCCCTCTCGTCCAGTTCCGCCGGATCCACGATGCAGTCTGCTGAAAGCGCTGCTACTGGACGTAGCAAGGGGCCTGGAGGAGGAGGAGGAGGAGGAGGAGGAGCTGATGGAGACAGAGGTGCGTTAAGGTTCCCACACTTTTTATCATTGTCTTTAACACTTTCAGTGCCCAGCAGGGGGCGCACATTTAGTGCTTGAATGCCCACCATCCACTTCAATGTTAGCGTTAATAACGCCTAATCTATGTTTTAAATTGTGGCTATGTGTCTAATCTGCCCGTCGCATTATCAATGACTCATTTCCAGTCAACATTGTCGAAGCGGATTGTTTTTTTTATCGGTTCATTTCTGTTTTATAGCATTTTGAAAAGCCCTCGTTTTCAAGGGGGAAAAAAAGAATCTGTGATATAAAAACAGCACAGAACAATTCACTGTACTCTTACATACCCCCCCTCTCTATCTCTCTTACACACTCTGCCTCTCTCTCACACTCCATCTCTACATTCCCTCTCCTCTCCCCCTCTCTCCCCCCCCTCAGGGGCGGTGACTCAGTCCCTAGCAGCGGTGGAGGCGGTGTTTCCGTTGTGGGAACCCCTGGGCCAGGCGCTGCTGCTAGGCCTGTTAAGTATTGCGGTCCCTCCCTCCCTCCTCCTCTCCTCTCCTCTCTCCTCTCCCTCCCTCCTCCAGATGAGGAAGCCATGCTCAGGGATGTCCTGGAAGAGGTGACAAAGTCTGGACAGAGCGGTCACCGTCCTGAATGGGGTGCCGACCGCTCTGAAACCTCTGACCACGATGAGGCGTGATGTGAAGAGATTCAGTCATTGAGCTGATGATGCTTTTATCAAAAAGCGACTTACAAGTTGTGTACAACAGGTCAGCAGGAAGAGCACAACTCTGGCAGCTAAGTAAGTAACATTGTTTGTCAAACAGTGTTGAACTTGAGTGCTACAGTGTAAAGACATAATTTAGCATAGTAGATAGTAGTATAAGCAAGGTAGCGTACTACGGTTAGTGTATTTAAAGTGTTTTTTATTTGACACTGTATTAAGTATGACTGCCCTCCCCCCCCCCCCCCCCCCCCTCCCCCCCCCCCCCCCCTCCCCCTGCAGATGAGCGTGCTGAGCGTGAAGAGCTGTTTCAACAACTGGAAGCTGCGGAGGAACGTGAGGCAATCGGAGAGATGAATACACATTTTATAAAGTTGAATATCTATTATCAATTCCACAGATCAACCCGCCGTGATGAAAATAACCCCATTTTGGCTTCATTTGATGATCTGGGGTGGATGTTGTGGGAACTTGGAGAGCCACGGAACTCCAATCGATTATAATCACAAATCTCGGCATCAGAGGATATCATGAGGAATTGTTCACCTTCAACCATGTGAGAGGACGTGTCGAGACGCACAAAATTAGGTTCCGCGTGGATGTGATGTTCAAGCGGAGGCTGCCAGATAAGGCTCCAAGGACCTTGGGGCTCAACGACCTGCCAATGGTCAAGTTAATATAAGAGTGTTTCACTTTCACACAACCCTTCAGCAGTTCTGAGGGAATACCTGAGAAATGTGCGGCTGCAGCAGCGGTGGGAGGTGGTCAAGGTCCTGGCCCGTGTGGAGAACGGTCTGCAACTGGACATCACAATGGGGCTTGGAGGAGGAGGAGCAGAAGGAGGAGCAGGTAGATTCCTTAGTAGCAGATTATGCATAATAGTAAACAACAGTACGACGGTTAGGGTTTTTAAAGTGTTTTTTATTTGACACTGTATGAACAAGATCGACCGCCGCTTGAAGGAAATGGGCCGCAGCCTGCCAGATTTAGGCCTGAAGGCACTATTGGTGGCTGCACGTTAGGGCTGGGCGATATGGCCAAAAACGTTATCGCGATAAAATTATTAAATTATTTTCATATAACTCGATATCGATAATTATCGTCGATATAATGTCTGTCAAGTTCAATTAACTTCTTATGCCCGGCGCCGATGGACGGGCTATTAATAGACTTGTTTTGCTGCTGCGAATGTCTCGAGTTGATGTCGTCATCAGTCCGCGCACGTTAGCAGTTAGCCAGAGCACCCCCGCACCCCCCTTCCCGCGTCCCTGTAGGACGTTGTTGCAATGTATTGGGGCGGAACAGAGTATTTTTGGTCATATTTAGTACATTGTCATGGGATACACCGCTTGCTCTGGCTAACTGCTAACGTGCGCGGACTGATGACGACATCAACTAATATTGTGTGTATTGAGCCATACTGTATTGTAGCCATTCTCCAATCTGTTAAATAAAGTTTTCATTCATTCATTACACTACTGTATGTACACAATCATACGTGTAAAACCGAGTAGATTTTCGAGTGATGACAGACTGTCACAGACTGATTGAATGACAGGTGAAACAACTAATTGTATTCACCTCCCGTCTCCCGCCCTTCCCACGCGCCACGAACCACTGAGCTACTGTGATACAGTGCTTGCGCAGTCAGTCGATTTGAGCTAGTAGTCAGACTTTGCTAGCACAGAATGTCTCACTTGCAGAAAAGAAAAATATCATTTATTTTCTAAACGTCCCGCCGGTCCCAGTGACAGTCCCACTAAATCTGATAAACGTCAGAGAGACAGAGACGACAGGTTCAGCCTCAGCATCAGGTATTGAAGAGTTAACTGAGTCTGTTCCCCTATACCCCCCCCTCGGGCGCCAGGGGCTTCCACTGAGGGGTGATGCAAATAGGGATGGGGTGTTATGGCAGCTCATGATGGAAAGAGTGCGCACCGAGTCTGATCCCGAGTTGAAGAATTGGCTCCAAAAGAGAGACAACTGGATGTCCAACAACATCCAAAACGAAATCTTACAGCTGCTTGCCCATGATATTCAGCGACAAATTAGAGGCAAAGCATCCAAAAGCCCAATCTTTGGCTTGAGCGCTGACGGAACCACTGATGTCACTCAATGGAAAAGAACAATTCTCGTGTAATATACAGTTAGCCGATGACAACTTGGAAGCTCAGAACTTCTTTTGGGGTTTTTACAATGCCCGGCCCAGACACAACAGCCGAGACGCTGTTTTTGTGTATAAAATACTTTTACGCCTCGACCTGCCCATGGAGAGGCTGATAGGATACTGTTTTGACGGGGCCAGCAACATGTCTGGGGGGTACAGGCTAGACCAGGGGTTCCCAAATTTTTCAGGCCGCGACCCAAAAAAAACGGTGTCAGAGAGCCGCGACCCCCACTATTATAGGAGGTAAAAAAAAATTATTTTAAATGGAAATGTATGGTTGAAACATGCAAACGTTCAAACGCACACACACTAATAAGCATTGGAGGCTTTTAACCAGGGCCGGACTGGGGAAATCATTCAGGCCAGGAAATATAGCCCCAGTCAGGCCACTTTTTAAGCAGGGGGTCTGGGGGTCCCCCACCAGGATTTTTTTTGTTACAAAGACTTAATTTCCTGCATTCTGGTGCAGGCATTTTTTTATTTGTACCCTTTAAATGCCAGTGTTTGTGATGGCATCACAACTTATTGTTAAAAAACAGGCTAGCATATGTATGATTAGCAACAACACAGATTTTTATGGATTTTCAGTTTTTTGTAATTGATAAATACAATATTTTATTCAACTTCAGCCCTGATCATAACACCACATATTCATTTTATAATTCGAACCCTTTAAATGCCAGTGTGTGTGATGGCATATATTTGCAATATATCAAATGCAAAGTACATTTTTCTGGGGGGGATTATTACAGGCTAGCATGTGTCAATGATTAGCAGTTTTTCGTAAGGATCCCGCCTCCACCAATCACATGTGGCTCCCTTTGTGTGTGTGTGAGAGCAAGAGAGAAAGAGAGAGATAGTTCTCCAACTTGTGTGAGTTGCAGTGATCTCCTGGTTGTTCCCCACCTAGGTTATCTAATAGCGCCGTGCAAGCTAATTATCCTAGCCAGCCTTGTTTACTACTTGAGTCATACCTCTCTACGTCTCCTTCCGCTGTCGGCCATCTCCTTCACTGATTGGTTGTTAGTGCGTGTGCTCGTATCCAAGCTTGGAAAATCGATATCGAAACTTTGCGACCACGTTTCATGTTTATTTCGAGGAAATAATTTATCGCGATAGTTATCGTTATCGTTTTATCGCCCAGCCATACTGCACGTAAGACCTGTGCGATTCGACCTTTAAATGTTTTATGGGCCCATAATAGCGATTATTAATATTATTTTAGTTAAGTTTTGCCATAATCATGTCTTGAGGTCTTTGTTTGACGACCAGCGGTGCAGCAGGAGGAATGAGGAGAAGAGGGTATATAACAGCAGCTGTTTAAAGTTAAGAGTGTATACAAATTACAATTAAGAATGCTATAGTTGTGATCAAGACACTATGCCGTCTGTGACCCCAACCAGGCTAATATTACAGTAGAGTTGCTAAGTTGTTGATGAGCTCTGTTCCCTTGCTAGTGAACAAAGCAAAGTTCTGTTTTTCCCTCAAATGTTCTCTGTCCGTTTATTCTCCTCTGCTTCCGCCGCCGTCTGCTCCTGTGTGTAGAGATGGGTTGGTTCCTCCTCGGTGATTTGGTTTTCAGAGTTCTTCTCCTCGTCCCCACACCCCAGCTCTTATAGCAAAGGCCTGGAGTCTCTCGTGATGTCACCAGAGTGAACTACGTCATTCCCCGCTAAGAGTCATGGGAGATGTAGTAAATACAACAGTCCTGTGTGTGTGTCTTTATGCAGATCGGTATGCAGTTTTAAAGCACCTTGGCTTTGTTCTGGGCCCTATTCCCCGTACCTGGTTCAACTAAGTCGATCAAGAGTCCCATTATCCAGATTCAGTTAACGAGATGATTGAAGCCAGGCTATTCATGTTCCTCGAAGGCCGATTGACTCTCGTTAACTCAAACCAGACTTGACTACTCTGGATAATTGCGCGCGACCGCGTCACCTTAAAAGGCATCAGAGGTCGATTGCAGAAATGCAGATGTTAGAGCGAAAATGGCAAAAGTACGAGCAAATTTCTTCAACCCTACGGAGCAGGAAATGCTAATGCGAACATTCGAGGACTACTAACATATCATAATGTTGAAGTCCAACACTGCCACCGCTGCGAGGGCAAGGCAGAGTGCGTGGCAACACATTGCCGATAAGTTAAATGCGTAAGTGTTGGGCAAATGTATATTATTCATTATCACAACTTTCAGAATAAGTAGATACAAAAGCCCAAAGCGTATTCATATAATTGATATGGATTAATAGATACGTATATGAGGATATGTATTAGGTCAGACATTCAATACATTGAAGCAGTGAAATGAAATTGCGTGTGATCCTCTCTATTCTTACATTATTCATGAGTCCACCTTAATCATTTCCTACAATAATGATATGCTATGGTGTACTACCAACACTGTCATATAATTATGAGTGCTTTCAACCCCCATGTATAGAAACAACCCAGAGTCCAAAAGGACATGGGAGCAGGTGAAAACCAAGCACAAGAACATCATTCAGAATGGTGAGTGAGTGGATTAATACAATTTGTGCCATGGTATTGTATTGAACAGCTTGTCAATGTCGTATGATCCTTCATATTTCAGCAAACAAAAAGAGGGCCGACATGGCCAAGACGGGGGGGGGACCGAAGACTCCAGACTTTACTCCTGCCGAGGAGCTGGCCCTCCAGCACAACAGGGGAAGACCCATTATGGAGGGCATAGCTGGGGGCAGCTCCTCCGGAGAGGTTGGGAGTAATCCTAGGAGCCCTCATCCCAAAGGTATAGGTGCACTTCATTCTATGAGTTTCTTTCATGATTATTCATTTAGTTAACCATTGTCACATTTTGCAGTGTCTGGACCTTCCATGACCGTTCCAACCGTCCCGGTTGGAGAGGAGACAACTGATGTAAGTTGATATTGCTGCATCATTGTGTAATGGTTCTATTTTAGCAATCAAAAAATCAATAATCAGAAGATCATTGAAAAATATCCCAAACCATTGCAATATTATCTACTGAATTATGTCTGTTTTTGGTAAATAATGTAATGTAAAAAGGGTATATAGCAATTATAAGCCTCTGCTTCAGCCTACACGTTGTCGGTCATTTTCTTTCTTTTATAAAAGGTTCTACTACTTTGCTTTGTAAAATACCGAAATAAAACCATCAATACATGTTCATTGTGTGTGTCTTTTAAAAAACCAAAGACAATTCTCCAACGTTCCTAATAATTCCTAATTCACTAACAGACGGACAGTCCAGACGATGGCGAGGACACGTTGACTGCCTGTTCCGGCGATGTGGCAAAAACAAGTTGTGGAAACTAATACTCCTATCCAACTCACTCCCTGTGAGTGGTATTTGGACTAAATCAATGCATTCCTTTAGGCAGGTACTGAACCACGGCCGGAGCCTGCAGGCCCCTCTCACTCAGCCGGGGATGGGGAGGTGAGTTATCATTTAATACCCTCACATTGTGAGGGGAGGTCTGAGTTTAGTTGCCATCTGACCACCACACATTAATTTCCTTTTCTTTTAATTTAGAGTGTCCAGTCACTGTATAAACGGAAATTGAGGCTGGAGATCCTCTTTTTGGAGTCTGGCCTTGAGTTACGCAGGCTCAAGATCCGCAAACTCCACAAGCAACTAGTACATTGGTGATGAGGCAGGTGGAGTCACAGATCATCTAAGATGAATTGTGGTCAAGTCATGGGTATTGTACAGTACCATACAGCAGGCAATTGGTCCAAGGTCCATGATGACCCCTATGTTAAAATAAATATGATTGTTTTTATAGCAATGTAATTTGAGGGGAATTGTCATAAGTAGGCCTACCTGCACATTAATGCTGTGAAAGCCTTTTCGATTCACAAAATCACCCTCGTTTGGGCCAGAGGGTGCTTTGAGTTTGATGTGCGTGCAGTCCACTGCGCCAATGACATTTGGAAACTGCATAATAATAATAATGAGCTCCGTAAGGAATAGTGATATATAAATGCACTTTAATTAAATGGTGGAATATTGAATAACTCAATTACCCGCAATTCCATAGAAGCCCTCTTTGATTACATTCACTTGGACACGGCCAGGGAATGTAATGTAGTCATCCATGAACTTCTTCAAGGCCAAATATACTTTGCGAACAGCACGGCATGCACCGGCTTTGCTGATGTTCTCCGCATCGCCTACGGTGTACAGAAAGGTACCACTGGCAAAGAAACGCAAGGCAATGCAGACGGTCTGGGTGACACTCAACGCTCTGCTGCGGCGTGTTTGATTAACAAGGTATGGCCCGAGAAGGTCTTGGAGGTAAATGATTCCTTGTCTGCTAAATCTATAGCGCTCGTACAGGAACTCATTAGTATGAGCTAACGGATCTTGGCGATCCCTAAGCACTCTCTATGAAATGTTAATCGGACTATGATTGCTTCTTCGTCAATCGGATCTCTGAGGAAGGGACATGCCATTATTTGCGAAGGTGTGGCCACGATCCACGCATAACGTTTCAATTTATGCTTGAATGAAACAAAATCCAGGCGCTCCGTTAAACATCCACAGCGGAGAATATGAAAGGAATCGGAGCCAAACGAGCGATAGGTTTCAATCATTAAAAATATCCCCGCGGGATTCACATTTGCAATGCTGCGCGTTGTTAAAATAACCACATAATGTGTACATCGCACCTAGCGAGCGCCACGGTATATATAACGTGCATTATTTAGGACAAAGTGAATTTAGTATCAGCATTTTGGGTCTATTTTACATTTCAAAAGCCCCCTCTGGAAGAATGAAGCACAAAAACATAATTCAGAATGGTATAATGCAGATCTAGACTGAGAATCATTTCAGGAAGCGAGCTGGCATTTCTTTGCGGGGGCGTGGCCATGGTTCATCCAGCTAACTGAACTTAACCCTGCTCTCGACCAGGCTCAAACTTTTTGATCTGTTGTCATGGTGATTTAGACAATCGAGCGTCGGGGAACAGAAAGGTCCGGCTTAAGTCAGGCTATGCTGGAAATGATCCGGCTAACTCAGTTAGCCAGGTACGGGGAACGGGGCCCTGAATGCACTTTGTTGTAGTTATCCTACAGAGAAAAGAAAATGCACTTGACTTTAATGCACATTTTGTTGTATGCAAAGAGAAAATGTTTAAATTGTACAATCTTTCGGCAGTCAGTCTGGAATTAATGTATGCATTCAAAAGTAGTGCTGAATAAATGTTTTATGGGCCCATAATAGTGATTATTAATATTATTTAAGTTAAGTTTAGCCATAATCATGTCTTTTGGAGGTGGAGGTGAGGTGGATGGTCCTGTACCTCGCCCTCTCTGGCCCCGTCCTGGAGGTGGAGGTGAGGTGGATGGTCCTGTACCTCGCCCTCTCTGGCCCCGTCTTGGAGGTGAGGTGGATGGTCCTGTACCTCGCCCTCTCTGGCCCCGTCTTGGAGGTGGACGTGAGGTGGATGGTCCTGTACCTCGCCCTCTCTGGCTCTGTCTTGGAGGTGGAGGTGAGGTGGATGGTCCTGTACCTCGCCCTCTCTGGCCCCGTCTTGGAGGTGGAGGTGAGGTGGATGGTCCTGTACCTCGCCCTCTCTGGCCCCGTCTTGGAGGTGGAGGTGAGGTGGATGGTCCTGTACCTCGCCCTCTCTGGCCCCGTCTTGGAGGTGGAGGTGAGGTGGATGGTCCTGTACCTCGCCCTCTCTGGCCCCGTCTTGGAGGTGGAGGTGAGGTGGATGGTCCTGTACCTCGCCCTCTCTGGCCCCGTCTTGGAGGTGGAGGTGAGGTGGATGGTCCTGTACCTCGCCCTCTCTGGCCCCGTCTTGGAGGTGGACGTGAGGTGGATGGTCCTGTACCTCGCCCTCTCTGGCCCCGTCTTGGAGGTGGAGGTGAGGTGGATGGTCCTGTACCTCGCCCTCTCTGGCCCCGTCTTGGAGGTGAGGTGGATGGTCCTGTACCTCGCCCTCTCTGGCCCCGTCTTGGAGGTGGAGGTGAGGTGGATGGTCCTGTACCTCGCCCTCTCTGGCCCCGTCTTGGAGGTGGAGGTGAGGTGGATGGTCCTGTACCTCGCCCTCTCTGGCCCCGTCTTGGAGGTGAGGTGGATGGTCCTGTACCTCGCCCTCTCTGGCCCCGTCTTGGAGGTGGAGGTGAGGTGGATGGTCCTGTACCTCGCCCTCTCTGGCCCCGTCCTGGAGGTGGAGGTGAGGTGGATGGTCCTGTACCTCGCCCTCTCTGGCCCCGTCTTGGAGGTGGAGGTGAGGTGGATGGTCCTGTACCTCGCCCTCTCTGGCCCCGTCTTGGAGGTGGAGGTGAGGTGGATGGTCCTGTACCTCGCCCTCTCTGGCCCCGTCTTGGAGGTGAGGTGGATGGTCCTGTACCTCGCCCTCTCTGGCCCCGTCTTGGAGGTGGAGGTGAGGTGGATGGTCCTGTACCTCGCCCTCTCTGGCCCCGTCCTGGAGGTGGAGGTGAGGTGGATGGTCCTGTACCTCGCCCTCTCTGGCCCCGTCTTGGAGGTGGAGGTGAGGTGGATGGTCCTGTACCTCGCCCTCTCTGGCCCCGTCTTGGAGGTGGAGGTGAGGTGGATGGTCCTGTACCTCGCCCTCTCTGGCCCCGTCTTGGAGGTGGAGGTGAGGTGGATGGTCCTGTACCTCGCCCTCTCTGGCCCCGTCTTGGAGGTGAGGTGGATGGTCCTGTACCTCGCCCTCTCTGGCCCCGTCTTGGAGGTGAGGTGGATGGTCCTGTACCTCGCCCTCTCTGGCCCCGTCTTGGAGGTGGAGGTGAGGTGGATGGTCCTGTACCTCGCCCTCTCTGGCCCCATCTTGGAGGTGGAGGTGAGGTGGATGGTCCTGTACCTCGCCCTCTCTGGCCCCGTCTTGGAGGTGAGGTGGATGGTCCTGTACCTCGCCCTCTCTGGCCCCGTCTTGGAGGTGGAGGTGGAGGTGGATGGTCCTGTACCTCGCCCTCTCTGGCCCTGTCTTGGAGGTGGAGGTGAGGTGGATGGTCCTGCACGACATAGAGCAAGAAATGGAAAAAAAGGTCTAAGAATCCAAAACTAGACGATACAAAATATTAGAAACAAGTCAATCAATCAATAGAATGAAGTCAAAATCATATACCCGGTAAGTCAAAATTATATATACAAAGCACATAATTATTTGAGTATGTATAGAATATTTTATTTGATTTTATTAGGAAAATTACAAGTATGATACATAACATTGAAGTATCATGACACTGTACTCCAGTCCAGAGGATTGCACTTAAAAGCATTCACCGTTCACCTCCACTATCTGTTCTCTCCCCTCCAGGTAGGATTGCATCCAGCTCACTGATAACTATCAAAACCAATTGCTTTTAGCTTGTCAATTAGAATGGAGTGATTGACAGTGTCGAAGGCCTTTTGTAGGTCCAGCATGACCATGCCGCAGTATTTGCCCGCGTCCACCTCTTGTTTGATGTGGTTGTTCAAATAGAGAAGGCATGTGTCAGTGGAGTGTAGGGGTGTAACGGTACACAGAAGCCACGGTTCAGTACGTACCTCGGTATTGGGGTCACTGAAAAATAGATCATCCATGACCTGGTCAGCGCTAACGTCACACACACACTAGGGTTGCACGGTATACCGGTATTAGTATAGTACCGCGGTACTAGAGTGTTCAAAATGATACTATACTGCGTTTGGGGAAAAACTGTACTTTTTTAAAAATGTTTTATTCATTTATGCATGCGAATGCCTTCCTATTGGAGCACAGCGCTGCTGTCAGTGGTGACGTTGCGCTAGTTTACCGGAAGCAACCTTCTGGAATGAAGAACAACAAACTAGTTGAGACGGGAGCTGGCATGGCTTGTCCGGCGAGTTATAAAAGGTTATAGCCCTGCAAAGAAGGTGAACATCTCCATAGACAAATAGAGCCGGCAGAGACCCTACAATGATGGATATAAGCTCCGGCAGAGAATACAATTGTATGTATTGAGCTGTACTTTACTGTACCCATTCTGCAATCTGTTAATAAAGTTTTCAATCAATCAGAGAAATGAATACACATTTTATAAAGTTGAGTATCTATTATCAATTCCACAGATCAACCCGCCGTGATGTAAGCCACCCCATTTTGGCTTCATTTGATGATCTGGGGTGGATGTTGCGGGAGCTTCAGATGCCACGGGACCTCATCACTACCATCGCCAATCTCGGCATCACACCCACCGGAGGATTCATCACACCCATCAGAGGACGATATCATGAGGAATTGTTCACCCTCATCGATATGTTTATCCAGAGCACCTTTAGTACCGTGAGTCAATATATTCTTAGTACAGTGGTGGTGCTAGTGTGTCCGCCGGATCCACGGTGCAGTGATGATTGAAATCATGGCAGAAGAGGCGGACAGAAGAGGGGCAGAGGTGTGTGTGTGTGTGTGCGCGCGTACACAGGATAGAAGCTGCTAGATTAAGAGGAGGAGGAGGAGGAGGAGGAGGACCAGCACCACCACCACCAGGAGGAGGAGGAGGAGGAGGAGCAGCACCACCACCAGGAGGAGGAGGAGCAGCAGCAGCACCACCAGCAGGAGGAGGAGGAGGAGGAGGAGCAGCAAGATATGTTTATCCAGAGCACCTTTAGTAGCAGCAGGAGGAGGAGGAGGAGGAGGAGCAGAAAGATGTGTTTATCCAGAGCACCTTTAGTAGCAGCAGGAGGAGGAGGAGGAGGAGGAGGAGGAGCAGAAAGATGTGTTTATCCAGAGCACCTTTAGTACCAGCAGGAGGAGGAGGAGGAGCAGAAAGATGTGTTTATCCAGAGCACCTTTAGTAGCAGCAGGAGGAGGAGGAGGAGGAGGAGCAGAAAGATGTGTTTATCCAGAGCACCTTTAGTAGCAGCAGGAGGAGGAGGAGGAGGAGGAGCAGAAAGATGTGTTTATCCAGAGCACCTTTAGTACCAGCAGGAGGAGGAGGAGGAGGAGGAGGAGGAGGAGCAGAAAGATATGTTTATCCAGAGCACCTTTAGTACCAGCAGGAGGAGGAGGAGGAGGAGGAGCAAGATATGTTTATCCAGAGCACCTTTAGTACCAGCAGGAGGAGGAGGAGGAGGAGGAGGAGGAGGAGGAGGAGGAGGAAGAGGAGGAGGAGCAAGATATGTTTATCCAGAGCACCTTTAGTACCAGCAGGAGGAGGAGGAGGAGGAGGAGGAGCAGAAAGATGTGTTTATCCAGAGCACCTTTAGTACCAGCAGGAGGAGGAGGAGGAGCAGCAAGATATGTTTATCCAGAGCACCTTTAGTACCAGCAGGAGGAGGAGGAGGAGGAGGAGGAGGAGCAGAAAGATGTGTTTATCCAGAGCACCTTTAGTACCAGCAGGAGGAGGAGGAGGAGGAGGAGGAGGAGGAGCAGAAAGATGTGTTTATCCAGAGCACCTTTAGTACCAGCAGGAGGAGGAGGAGGAGGAGGAGGAGGAGCAGCAAGATATGTTTATCCAGAGCACCTTTAGTACCAGCAGGAGGAGGAGGAGGAGGAGGAGGAGGAGGAGGAGGAGGAGGAGGAGGAGGAGCAGCAGCAAGATATGTTTATCCGGAGCACCTTTAGTAGCAGCAGCACCACCACCACCAGCAGCAGCAGCACCAGGCCTCGTCTACTACGCGGTAAGTTCTGCACCTCACCCAGCGGCTTTAGCCGTTTGTCCAGAAAAAAACATCCTTATGTCAAGTTAACTTGTTTGGTTTTATCATCTGTTCAAGTTCAACGGGTAGCTAGCTAACTTATATCCATAGCAGAAAAATGTCAACTCACTGCACTGCAAGCTAGCTAAGCTAACGTTGCCATCGTGCAGCCGAGAAAATCGTTCCATGACACGTGGCTTACTGTCCTAGCATGTTAGACGTCCGTCTGTCTGTCTGTCTGTCTGTCTGTCTGTCTGTCTGTCTGTCTGTCTGTCTGTCTGTCTGTCTGTCTGTCTGTCTGTCTGTCTGTCTGTCTGTCTGTCTGTCTGTCTGTCTGTCTGTCTGTCTGTCTGTCTGTCTGTCTGTCTGTCTGTCTGTCTGTCTGTCTGTCTGTCTGTCTGTCTGTCCGTCCGTCCGTCCGTCCGGGGGCCAACCCACGCCAATCCTCTGTCTCTCCCCCCTTCTATAACATTTAATACACAATATCTAACATATAATACGGTACTTTGTTTTATCATTAAAGAATATGCAATTATTTTATCTTTAATAAATGAATAAATTGTCTGTTTCTTTGTTCATAGACCGTGTCGTACCACGCGGCCGACGGCGCCACCCCAGCCCAGCGGGTGTGTGCGTGCGTGCCGCCCGTGATGAGTGCGTGCGTCCGTGAGTTTTTGCGTGCTTCATTGCGGGGGGTTGTGTGTATGCATGGTTATTTTAAGCATTGTACCTAAAGCATTTAGTATTTTTTAAATGATATTAAAATCTTGAATCTTGACTACCGGTATTTAACCCCGGTCTTCTGCGTGACAGGCGGGGACACTCGCCACTATACTAACGAGGACGCCCAGGTGCCACCGAGAGGAGGAGAACGAGGAGGAGGGATGGCATGGAGCAGGTATTAAGCATGGATTATTATACCCGATAACATCGCAAGTTTTAATCCTACTTCCCTGGTTTCTGGCTTTGGGAGAAAAGGCTCACGTTCACAAATGTTGATGAAACCTTCCTAGACCATGGAAAGAACATAAATTGGAATTCTTGATTTTGGTGGTGTTCCCTTTTTAACACTTTCCGTGCCGGAGCTCGGTGCCCCGGAACCTCCTTGCGTGCCGCCCTTAACACTTTCAGAGCCCAAGCTTAATCTTGATTTACCGCTTGAATGCCCACCATCCACTTCAATGTTGGCGTTAATAACGCCTAATCTATGTTTTAAATTATGGCTATGTGTCTAATCTGCCCGTCGCTTATCAATGACTCGTTTTCCAGTCAACATTGTCGAAGCAGATTGTTTTTTTATCTGTTCATTTTCGTTTTATAGCATTTTGAAAAGCCCTCGTTTTCAAGGAAAATATAAATATTCCATGATCGCCCTTTTCTGGAGCCTGAGGATAGTGAGTGGCCCTTGATGTCAAGGGTCGAGACCTAAAGGAATTAACGGATGTGTACTACTATGTTAACCCCGGGGCGTGTGCCTCGGGTGCGAGCTCCCTGCCGTTTGGCAGGGGGCAAAATTCGGTACCGCTAGGGCGTAAAGAAAATGAATGAACCCCTCCCTCCTTTTAATTCTAGGTAGCGAATCGGACAAGCAGTATGCAGCGAATGGAGAGGGGGTCGCTCGGCATGGGGACGGCCCCACCCGAGCGGCAATATCGGAGGTGCCTGCCGGGGCTCACGAGTCCGATGGTGGTCCTGCGGAGGATCCCTGGGCTTTGCGGGTCTCCGAGTAGACTCCTCCGGAGTGGACCCCCGGGCGTGCGTGGCTCCGAAGAGCGCACGGGCGGGAAGAGGGGTGAGGGGACCGATGTGGTACCCCTCGCCGTAACCCCTCTGCGAGGCGGTCGGAAGCGCCGTAGTGCCCTGGTCGGGAATACTAGTCCGAGACTGGTCCTGAAAAGGATTCTGGGTTCGGGGTGGTCCCCGGGCAGGCGCTATTGGTGCGGCTCGGGCGTGCGTAGGTCTGACGATCGCACGCCCGGGAATGTACACGATACCCCCATCACGGGAGGGGAGGCGGGGGGCAGCAGAGGGCTGTCCTCCGCCGGCATCCCCAATCGGCGTCCCAGCCATCCGAGGTGTAAGCGGAGTCTGGAGATGGGGCGAGGGCCCCAGCCCAGCGCGAAACGTGCCAGGTTGGAGGTGGAGCGGGGACAAGGCTGCAGGCCTGCTGTCCGAGCTGGATCAGATTCCGGTGTCGGTGCAACCCGTCCAGCATCAAACTTGCCTCAGCCTGCGGATCCGCCGAAGCCGAAGTACGACAGGTCTCAGGCACGGGAAGGTGTCGGTTCTCCTACCCCGGTACGGGGCGATGTGTTGTTTGTGGAAGGACGGTGCCGAGTCTGGGGGACATGGCTACCCACGTAGCCTTGTCGCATCCGGATACGGTCGCTGTCTGGGCGTGCAGCTGGTGCGGATGGACCACTGAGTTCTGGGGCGCTGTAGTGACACACGAGGAAGGATGCGGCGAGGACTCACAGGCATCAGAGGATATGAGGAATTGTTCACCCTCATCGATGTGAGAGGAAGATATGTTTATCCAGAGCACCTTTAGTACAGAGGTGTGTGTGTGTGCGCGAGTGTACACAGGTTGGAAGCTGCTAGATTAAGAGGAGGAGGAGGAGGACCACCACCACCAGCAGCACCACCAGGCCTCGTCTACTACGCGGTAAGTTCTGCACCTCACCTAGCGGCTTTAGCCGTTTGTCCAGAAAAAAAACATCCTTATGTCACGTTAACTTGTTTGGTTTTATCATCTGTTCAAGTTCAACGGGTAGCTAGCTAACTTATATCCATAGCAGAAAAATGTCAACTCACTGCACTGCAAGCTAGCTAAGCTAACGTTCCATGACACGTGGCTTACTGTTCTAGCATGTTAGACGTCTGTCTGTCTGTCTGTCTGTCTGTCTGTCTGTCTGTCTGTCTGTCTGTCTGTCTGTCTGTCTGTCTGTCTGTCTGTCTGTCTGTCTGTCTGTCTGTCTGTCTGTCTGTCTGTCTGTCTGTCTGTCTGTCTGTCTGTCTGTCTGTCTGTCTGTCTGTCTGTATCTCTGTCTGGTCTGTCTGTCTGTATCTCTGTCTGTATCTCTGTCTGTATCTCTGTCTGTCGCTCGTTCGGTCGGTCATTGCATTGTACCTAAAGCATTCAGTATTTTTTCAATGATATTAAAATCTTGAATCTTGACTCTTGACTAGCGGTATTTAACCCCGGTCTTCTGCGTGACAGGCGGGGACACTCGCCACTATACTAACGAGGACGCCCAGGTGCCACCGAGAGGAGGAGAACGAGGAGGAGGGATGGCATGGAGCAGGTATTAAGCATGGATTATTATACCTGATAACATCGCAAGTTTTAATCCTACTTCCTTGGTTTCTGGTTTTGGGAGAAAAGGCTCACGTTCACAAATGTTGATGAAACCTCCCTAGACCATGGAAAGAACATAATTGGAATTCTTGATTTTTGTGGTGTTCCCTTTTTTAAGGGGCTTTCACACCTGCCTTGTTTAGATTTAATCAAACCCAGCGTTAACAACGTAGGTTTGGTTTGTTTGGGAACTAGAGGGCACCCCACTCAAAATGTGATTCTCACAAATGCATTGTTGAGCTGAACAAATAGATCATGATCATCCATTACTTGTTAATTATACCTCTTGTTTACATCAGGGTCCCCCATTTTCAATTCATCATAACATATATGACATACAGATAGACAGTACTGCTACATCTATACATTTATGACATACCAGATTTACAAATACAGTACTGTTTGTGATACAAAGTCTAAAAAAGAGAGTATATACATTTGACGAAGAAACTACATTGAGGGGGTGGGGGGGGGGGGGACTGTACATTGGAGGTGGTTGGTGGGGGAGGGGGGGAGGTAACTGTACATTGGAAACCATCTAATAACTTCATCCTTTTTTATTAATTTCCATAAAACCTCCACCTCCTGGCCTCGGCCCGCTTCTCTCTCGCTCTGTCTCTCTCTCTCTTGCGTGCGCTCTCTCTCTCCCCCTTCTCTTTCTCTCTCTCCCCCCCCCTCTCTCTCCCTCTCTCTCTCCGACCAGAACGTTGCCCAAGAACTGCCAGATGCTGCTGTTCTCCGCCACCTTGGAGGAGTCCGTGTGGAACTTGGCGCAGCGCACCGTGCCCGACCCCCACCTCATGGAGCTGCAGCGCGAGGAGGAGGCCCTGGACACCATCAAGCAGCACTACGTGCTGTGCAGCAGCAAGGAGAAGGTCCAGGCCCTGTGCAACATCTACTGTCAAGTTTGTTCTTAATTTCCCCACTTGAAGGGCTCAGGCAACGTGATAAAGGAAGGACGCCTTATGGAGCATTTGGGTACCCTAGCGGTGTGCCTGCGACATTTGGTGCAGCGCTGGTCCCAGCCAGAGACTGGATACTGGCTCCAGAACTTCTTGGAAGTGGCCCCGATGGACCGAGCAGGTCTACATGACCTGCAGCGATTTCCTGCTTGACACCGGGAGGCTCACTGAGAGAGAGAGGTTGATCATCTTTACTGGATCCAGGCAGATATGGATTGGCTGGCACTTCAGCCTTTACCCTCTCCTCTTCCTCTTCCTCCTCCTCATGCTGGCTCAAAGCAAAGCCCTTTCGTGACTTTAGGTTCATCCGCCGCCATTTCCGCTCCCAGTCACTCTGTAAGTCTCTTAGCCCATCTCCTTGCTTTTTAAGCTCCTTTGTCTTGGTGCTGGAGACAAGACCTTCCCAAGCAGCTATTTTCTGCCCGAACCTGTGGATCTTCTCGCCCAGGCTCTCCCTCTGCACATCAAAGTCCTCCGCTAGTAACTCCTTCAAATCCAGCGCTTTTACTTCAGCCCACTTCTTTTCCGCTTTCTCGGCATCCAATTTGATGTCATCTTCAGCGAATCTGGACCATAGTGCTTCTTTATATCGGGTTGAGCACTTTGTTGTTTTCGCTTTTATGCTCTCTGCTTCCTTTATCACGTTGCCTGAGCCCTTCAAGTGGGGAAAATAAGAACAAACTTGACATCTACGGTGCCATCACCATCGCCCAGGCCGTGATCTTCTGCCACGGGATTGTGACTGATCGTAACGCTCGGCAGTGGTTAGTAGTCGTAATAGTAATCCAGTATATATTTTTATTCATGGCGATGTCTACAATGACCTCATTGAGTCTCCAGGTAGACTAGTGTTTATATTAAGTGCAGTGGTCTACTCCCACCCCGCCGACACCACCCGGGGCCAACCCACGCCAATCCTCTGTCCCTCCCCTCTCCTCCCCCCCCCCTCTCTCCCCCTTCTATAACATTTAATACACAATATCTAACATATAATACGGTACTTTGTTTTATCATTAAAGAATATGCAATTTTTTTATCTTTAATAAATTGTCTTTCTTTGTTCATAGACAGTGTCGTACCACGCGGCCGATGCCCAGCGGGTGTGTGTGTGCGTGCCGCCCGTGATGAGTGCGTGCGTCCGTGAGTTTTTGCGTGCTTGGGTTGCTTCATTGCGGGGGGTTGTGTGCATGCATGGTTATTTTAAGCATTGTACCTAAAGCATTTAGTATTTTTTAAATGATATTAAAATCTTGAATCTTGACTACCGGTATTTAACCCCGGTCTTCTGCGTGACAGGCGGGGACACTCGCCACTATACTAACGAGGACGCCCAGGTGCCACCGAGAGGAGGAGGAGGAGGAGGAGGAGGAGGGATGGCATGGAGCAGGTATTAAGCATGGATTATTATACCTGATAACATCGCATGTTTTAATCCTACTTCCCTGGTTTCTGGCTTTGGGAGAAAAGGCTCGCGTTCACAAATGTTGATAACCTTCCTAGACCATGGAAAGAACATAATTGGAATTCTTGATTTTGGTGATGTTCCCTTTTTAACACTTTCCGTGCCGGAGCTCGGTGCCCCGGAACCTCCTTGCGTGCCGCCCTTAACACTTTCAGAGCCCAAGCTTAATCTTGATTTACCGCTTGAATGCCCACCATCCACTTCAATGTTAGCGTTAATAACGCCTAATCTATGTTTTAAATTATGGCTATGTGTCTAATCTGCCCGTCGCTTATCAATGACTCGTTTTCCAGTCAACATTGTCGAAGCGGATTGTTTTTATCTGTTCATTTTTGTTTTATAGCATTTTGAAAAGCCCTCGTTTTCAAGGAAAATATAAATATTCCATGATAATCGCCCTTTTCTGTAATATTCTAGAATACACAAACGTTGTAATTTTTCGGCCTATTTATGAATAGTTTTCAAATAAACGCTAGATTATCGATAGTATATGTGTACGTATGCACGCTATATAGGCGATCTGAAAAATCGATTCTCTGATTTCCTCAAAGCGATCGCCCACACACACACACAGGGCGAACGCTGAGATCTCAGCGAATACAACTCTGATTATCCCAAGACTTGTAAAATAGATTCCTTACCTCAGATCAGATGATCTCCAAAAAGATCATTCCAATTCCTGATCGCCATTCCAAAAATCGATCGCTTTTATTGATCCAACGCTACATACTGTACATATGTATTCCACGCTGTTCTGAGGCTCCACAATAAATCCGATCGGCTCGGGTTACATGCCTGAGAAGTAAAATGTGTCTCATCCATTTTCATTGAGTCCATTCCAAAAGGGTGCATTACCATCTGGGAGACGATAGGGGGCGGTTTTTTCACATCTGAGCTCCTACAGGGGCTGCATACCAAGGGGAGACTCGGTTGATGAAATATGAATTCAGATCACTAATAAAAAAAAAAAAAACTATAATTGTCGTCGTGGGCATAGTGAGTGGCCCTTGATCTCAAGGGTCGAGACCTAAAGGAATTAACGGACGTGTACTACTATGTTAACCCCGGGGCGTGTGCCTCGGGTGCGAGCTCCCTGCCGTTTGGCAGGGGGCAAAATTCGGTACCGCTAGGGCGTAAAGAAAATTAATGAACCCCTCCCTCCTTTTAATTCTAGGTAGCGAATCGGACAAGCAGTATGCAGCGAATGGAGAGGGGGTCGCTCGGCATGGGGACGGCCCCACCCGAGCGGCAATATCAGAGGCGCCTGCCGGGGCTCACGAGTCCGATGGTGGTCCTGCGGAGGATCCCTGGGCTTCGCGGGTCTCTGAGTAGACTCCTCTGGAGTGGACCCCCGGGCGTGCGCGGCTCCGAAGAGCGCACGGGCGGGAAGAGGGGTGAGGGGACCGATGTGGTACCCCTCGCCGTAACCCCTCTGCGAGGCGGTCGGAAGCGCCGTAGTGCCCTGGTGGGGGAGACTGGTCCGAGACTGGTCCTGAAAAGGGTTCTGGGTTCGGGGTGGTCCCCGGGCAGGCGCTATTGGTGCGGCTCGGGCGTGCGTAGGTCTGACGATCGCACGCCCGGGAATGTACACGATACCCCCATCACGGGAGGGGAGGATGGATTGGGAGGGGAGGCGGGGGGCAGCAGAGGGCTGTCTTCCCGCCGGCATCCCCAATCGGCGTCCCAGCCATCCGAGGTGTAAGCGGAGTCTGGAGATGGGGCGAGGGCCCCAGCCCAGCGCGAAACGTGCCAGGTTGGAGGTGGAGCGGGGACAAGGCTGCAGGCCTGCTGTCCGAGCTGGATCAGATTCCGGTGTCGGTGCAACCCGTCCAGCATCAAACTTGCCTCAGCCTGCGGATCCGCCGAAGCCGAAGTACGACAGGTCTCAGGCACGGGAAGGTGTCGGTTCTCCTACCCCGGTACGGGGCGATGTGTTGTTTGTGGAAGGACGGTGCCGAGTCTGGGGGACATGGCTACCCACGTAGCCTTGTCGCATCCGGATACGGTCGCTGTCTGGGCGTGCAGCTGGTGCGGATGGACCACTGAGTTCTGGGGCGCTGTAGTGACACACGAGGAAGGATGCGGCGAGGACTCGCAGGCATCAGAGGATATGAGGAATTGTTCACCCTCATCGATGTGAGAGGAAGATATGTTTATCCAGAGCACCTTTAGTACAGAGGTGTGTGTGTGTGTGTGCGCGAGTGTACACAGGTTGGAAGCTGCTAGATTAAGAGGAGGAGGAGGAGGAGGACCACCACCACCAGCAGCACCAGCAGGCCTCGTCTACTACGCGGTAAGTTCTGCACCTCACCTAGCGGCTTTAGCTGTTTGTCCAGAAAAAAAACATCCTTATGTCACGTTAACTTGTTTGGTTTTATCATCTGTTCAAGTTCAACGGGTAGCTAGGGGTGGGACGATACATCGATCCAGATCGATACATCGATGTAATTATCAACGATCGAATCGGATCGATGCGATGTAATAAGATCGATTCATATCGATACTCTTATTTTGAAAATCCTGTGGCGAGTCTCATAACTGATTGTGTTAAATGGGCATATGATATCATCTCATATCGATCGCAGGCACCTGAATCTAATCGTATCGTATTGTATCGTGAGAGACTTTGTGATATCGGCAAATATCGTATCGTTGTCCAAAGAATCGATATCGTATCGTATCATGATGAAACTGGTGATTCCCACCCCTACGGGTAGCTAGCTAACTTATATCCATAGCAGAAAAATGTCAACTCACTGCACTGCAAGCTAGCTAAGCTAACGTTCCATGACACGTGGCTTACTGTTCTAGCATGTTAGACGTCTGTCTGTCTGTCTGTCTGTCTGTCTGTCTGTCTGTCTGTCTGTCTGTCTGTCTGTATCTCTGTCTGTCTGTCTGTCTGTATCTCTGTCTGTCTGTATCTCTGTCTGTCTGTATCTCTGTCTGTATCTCTGTCTGTATCTCTGTCTGTCTGTGTCTGTCTGTCTTGTCTGTCTGTCTGTCTGTCTGTCGCTCGTTCGGTCGGTCATTGCATTGTACCTAAAGCATTCAGTATTTTTTCAATGATATTAAAATCTTGATCTTGACTAGCGGTATTTAACCCCGGTCTTCTGCGTGACAGGCGGGGACACTCGCCACTATACTAACGAGGACGCCCAGGTGCCACAGAGAGGAGGAGAACGAGGAGGAGGGATGGCATGGAGCAGGTATTAAGCATGGATTATATACCCGATAACATCGCAAGTTTTAATCCTACTTCCCTGGTTTCTGGTTTTGGGAGAAAAGGCTCACGTTCACAAATGTTGATGAAACCTCCCTAGACCATGGAAAGAACATAATTGGAATTCTTGATTTTGGTGGTGTTCCCTTTTTAAGGGGCTTTCACACCTGCCTTGTTTAGATCTAATCAAACCCAGCGTTAACAACGTAGGTTTGGTTTGTTTGGGAACTAGAGGGCACCCCACTCAAAATGTGATTCACACAAATGCATTGTTGAGCTCATCCATTACTTGTTAATTATACCTCTTGTTTACATCAGGGTCCCCCATTTTCAATTAATCATAACATACATGACATACAGATAGACAGTACTGCTACATCTATACATTTATGACATACCAGATTTACAAATACAGTACTGTTTGTGATACAATAAGTCTAAAAAAAGAGAGTATATACATTTGATGAAGAAACTACATCGAGGGGGGGGGAACTGTACATTGGAGGTGGTTGGTGGGGTGGGGGAGGGAGGGGGGGGGGGGGTAACTGTACATTGGAAACCATCTAATAACTTCATCCTTTTTTATTCATTTCCATAAAACCTCCACCTCCCGGCCTCGGCCCGCTTCTCTCTCGCTCTGTCTCTCTCTCTCGCGTGCGCTCCTGCTCTCTCTCTCCCCCTTCTCTTTCTCTCTCTCCCCCCCCCCCCCTCTTTCTCTCTCCCCCCCCTCTCTCTCTCCGACCAGAACGTTGCCCAAGAACTGCCAGATGCTGCTGTTCTCCGCCACCTTGGAGGAGTCCGTGTGGAACTTGGCGCAGCGCACCGTGCCCGACCCCCACCTCATGGAGCTGCAGCGCGAGGAGGAGGCCCTGGACACCATCAAGCAGTACTACGTGCTGTGCAGCAGGGGCGTTTTTAGGGTTAGAAAACATTGGGGGCTTCAGCCCAGGGGGGTGGAGGGTTTTTTTTTTTAAACACAGTAATACGCAATTTTAGAGTAATTAGAGATGAATACTGAAGAACTAGAATCATTAGAGGCTCTCAAAGTGAGGTCCATGTCCATGAGAGGGATCTGGGCAGTCCCCATAGAAAATTCAAAGTTAACAGGACCAAATCATCAGTTTCTTATTTATTTATTTAACCTTTATTTAGCCAGATAAAACATTGATCTGGTCCAAGAGGCCCCAACAGGAGTACAAATATACATATATACACATATATATATACATATACTGTACATACATACACACATATACACCAATAACAAAATAAAAACAGTTAAGAATCATACACATAAGCAAATAAACAAACAAACAAACATATGCACAGCATATGTACAAAAGAAATAAACTTCATCTCTAGTCTTTACAGTTTTCTTCAATTGCATAAACACTCAAATCAAAAGTATTACACAATTATCAAAACATTACACTCAAGGAGCAAAACATAGGCCCAGATTTGCACCTCTATAAGCACAATGTCAGCCTCACACTTTTTGCAAAACAATACACAGAGCAAAAAAGTATCTTGCCAGATCCAGCTAGGCAAAGAGATAATGTCTAGTATTTTCTGTACTCTTATTTAAATTTTTTCAAAATTGTTTTTGTTTTACTGTAATTTTAACCTGTAGGCCTACTGGATACAGTATTTTATGTTTGTCTGATATTTGCTGAGCTTACAGTGTTATGCACATAGTAGCATGAAAACTGGGACATGTTTTGTTGTGATTCTCCATGTTGAAATGTTGACTGATTTGGTTATATGGCGAGAAAATTTATATTTTCATCAGTCTGCATCATTGATTTGGGTATATGGAGAGAAAATGTTTTTTTTTCAGCAGTCTGCATCATTGATTTGGGTATATGTAGATAAATAAATTATATTTTCATCAGTCTACAGCATTGGTCTTGTGTAGTGTTTGGTGAATTTATTGTATATTTGCACATTCTCTGCGTACTTCACTTACAGTACTCTAATCACTGAGAAGTAGAATAGCTAAATGTGTTTTAGGTTAAGCACAGCAGTGTGAGTAACTGGTTCAAACAGAATTAAGTCATATAAAACGTGTGTTTCATATAGTAACAAAATGTAGTTTTTTTAAATTAGTGTATGGTTTTGACAAGTGTTTAATTTAGCAAAGGATCTGAGGTGTTCTGATAATTGTGTGTGTGGTTGTGCTAATTGTGTGTTTTGAAACATCGGGCCCCGTTTTAAAAATCATGCTTAAGCAATCGGAAAAAAAAAGTCTCATAAAAAAAGATATTCGATTTTTGGGTATTTTCCTGCCTTTGGTCCGCTTTGCATTCACATCTCAAATGCAGGGTTCACTTGCAAGAGTGAATGAGCTTTCACACCACCCCAAACCAACCGGACTATCCGAGGAAATGAACCAGGGTTCGATTAAAGCTTATTATAGTTTATCACAGTATCATGAGTAGGGATGGGAATCGAAAACCGGTTCCCATTGGGAACCGGTTCCTAATTGGCCGATGCCTGGAACCGTGTGGCTCCTGTGACTTTCGATTCCCTTAACGCTGCCAGGTTTTTCCTACAGTTGCGCGCGTTAGCATGTAGCCATGGCAGACTCTATTTGATTCCTTAAGGGCTCGAAATTGCCTGGCTTTTGGTCATATGCTCCCGAAATGCTCCCGCTGTTTGGCTACTTCTATGTGCAGTGAAAACTACTTGAATGCTTTCATTGATTTAGTTTAGGGTGAGCTAAAATTAGCCGCGGAGCTATCGCTAGCTAACGTGAGCTAACGCTATTTAATCAAGCTCACAAAGAGAGATAAACAGCTGACAGCGGATAGTACAGGTACAAATACAATAAAACAGCGGGTGGGGACTGTTCTGTAAACATTGTACTCTTTAGTTCACATATAATAAGAGCCGGATTGTTTATTTACTAAGTCCGTCAGACAGGAAGTACCATGGTGCAACATACAAATGTGTCCGTGTAGCAACACAAGCCAATACCTACAGGACAGGGGCCCGGGGAGGGAGCTCTGTGTGTCTGTGTGTGTGTGTGTGTGTGTGTGTGTGTGTGTGTGTGTGTGTGTGTGTGTGTGTGTGTGTGTGTGAGACAGAAGTCAGAGGAATAACGACTGTTATTCAATAGATTAAATTAGTTTAAGAATAAAAAAATAAATACATTTTAAGAGAATCTCAAATACATTATTTTATTTAAGTGTAGGCTATAGTTAATGTTTTATTTTTTACAGTTTTTGTATTTTTCTGACATGGTAAATGGCTGCTTTTTTATATAGCGCTTTTATCCAAAGCGCTTTACAATTTGTTCCTTACATTTGACCCGTTCACTCACACATTCACACAACGACGGCGCAGGCAACCATGCAAGGTGCCAACCTGCTCATCGGGAGCAGTTAGGGGTTAAGTGTCTTGCTCAAGGACACATCGACACGCTGCCCGGGAGGAGCGGGAATCGAACCGGGAACCTCCGGATTGCCAGACGACTGCTCTACCTCCCGAGCCCTGACATGGGGGCTCAACAATAAATGACAATCAGAAATGTCAAGTTGCATGTTGTTATTCTAACCAGCTTAGTTCTGTTGCATTTCCAATTTATTTATTTAAATTATAAATTGATCAGGTATCGATAAGAGAATCGATAAAGAATCGAATCGATAAGCAGAATCGATAATGGAATCGTATCGATAAAATCCTATCAATTCCCATCCCTAATCATGAGCATGTCTTTGTCAGTGGACACTGGACATGGGTATGGAGGCTCCAGGTGCTGCTGCGTTAAAGTGCACATCTTCAATACCTATCTGTACTATTTAAAAGCACATGCAGGACACACTCAAAGGTTATCGCACCTCAGAGATGGCAGTGATTTTTTATTTGATTTTATTAGGGATCCCCATTAGCTGGTGCGATAGCAACCAGCTAGTCTTCCTGGGGTCCACACACAAAAAAACACACAAAAACAATTACTATTGCAAAAAACAAAATTTTTAAAAGTCAGTACACACAATGCATAATGAACCTACTGTAACAATTAATATAGCTAAAATTACATTAGTGTAAAACAAAAACAAAAAATTACTTTACAGTGTTAAAAACAATTTAAAAACAATTTAAGATTCTTTTTAAAAGTGAATCTACTGTAAATGCAGCAGAGGTTCCGAGGCAGGCCATTCCACAGAGTTAATGCTCTAAAAATAAAAGATCTCCCCAGAGCGCTGGTTCTAGGACCTGGCCATTCAAGCTGCCCACTACTGGAACCTCTAGTGTAATGCTCGTGCACAGTATTACTAAAAACCATCTGATTATGTATAAAAACAGGAGTCTTACTGCTCATGACCAACTTGAACAGCACAAGTATATTAAAAGACAATCTATTTTCAACGTTAAGCCAAGAGAGGCGGGCATGCAGACGGCTCACATTAGACCTTAGTGAGCAGCCCAGTACCAACCGTGCTGCCCTGTTCTGGACCACCTGGAGCTTCCTGAGGTCACCACTGGCAGCAGATGACCACATCGCAGAGCAATAGTCAAGATGACATAAAACTAAACTTTGCACTATCTGACATAAAAGGGGACGGGCAACAAAAGAAGCACATTTCCTGGAAATACCAATTGCTCTTCCCATTTTTAAAACAATATAATTAATATGCTGAGACCAAGACAGAGTGCAATCCAGCATCACTCCAAGGAGTTTAGTACTTTCAACTTGTTGAACCGCTGAATTACACAAGTTTAAATGAAGCTTTGGATTTGTAGATAACCTGTGCCTTGTTCCCAGCACAATACATTTAGTCTTGGAGATATTAAGACATACAGTGGACATGTATGACAGGACAAAGGCCATATGTAATGGCATCTTGTGGCACAAGCTCAGACCTCAGCTCAGGAGATCAGCTGAGACAGAGACTGTTCTATCCAGAGCTTGAGAGCAGGTTCTCATGAGTTGGATAACAACTTATGAGAGGCATACACAGGCATGTTATCCAGCCTCAGACCAGTTTCTCTCAGTGGAATTGCTGCAACCCCTCGCCACACATTACAATATCCAACTATTGCCAGAGGAGATCACAGTTGCAAAGTGTTTCCTGGTCAGGACAGGCAGAGATGCAGTCCCTACTATCCAAAGTGTCTTTTCCCTCCTGGATGATAATAATAATAATAATAATAATGATGCATTTGATTTATAATGCGCCTTTCAGGATACAAAAAAAAAAGTCCATAAATCGGTGAATGAAAAAATTATAGGATCAAATGAAAACTACTTACTAAAAATGGATTAAAAGTACTTAAAACCAAAAAAAATTACCAAACACTAACAAACATTCAGCACAGACAATGGGGATGCTGACATCTTAAAAAAAAAATTAATTTTTTTTTTAATGTCCGGGGCTAGGAGAAAAACATCCGGGGCTAAAGCCCCGGAAGCCCAGGGCTAAAGCCCCGGAAGCCCAGGGCAGCAGCAAGGAGAAGGTCCAGGCCCTGTGCAACATCTACGGTGCCATCACCATCGCCCAGGCCGTGGTCTTCTGCCACGTGAGTGTGACTGATCACCCCGCCCAGATGGAGGCGAGAGAGAGAGGGAGGAGGAGGAGGAGGAGACGAGTAACCGAGTACGAGGGCAAGGTGTGTTGTCTTTTTTAAATAGTACTTTTCTTTGTTCTTCAATCTCTTATTATTCTCCAGTGTTTCCCATTAATTACCTAGACTGTGGCGGTCTAATTTGTCCCGCCACAGTTGTATAATGAACCGAAAATAATATTTTTTATAAAGAGATTGTAATTTCTTTATTCTTTTTTCTTTCTTTTTTTAAATATAAAGTTTGCCAATAGGGATGTATCCGTAGTATTGGCAGTGGTTAGTAGTCGTAATAGTAATCCAGTATATATTTTTATTTATGGCGACGTCTACAATGACCTCATTGAGTCTCCAGGTAGACTAGTGTTTATATTAAGTGCAGTGGTCTACTCCCACCCCGCCGACACCACCCCGGGGCCAACCCACGCCAATCCTCTGTCCCTCCCCCCTTCTATAACATTTAATACACAATATCTAACATAATACGGTACTTTGTTTTATCATTAAAGAATATGCAATTTTTTTATCTTTAATAAATGAATAAATTGTCTGTTTCTTTGTTCATAGACCGTGTCGTACCACGCGGCCGACGGCGCCACCCCAGCCCAGCGGGTGTGTGCGTGCGTGCCGCCCGTGATGAGTGCGTGCCGCCAGTGAGTTTTTGCGTGCTTGGGTTGCTTCATTGCAGGGGGTTGTGTGTATGCATGGTTATTTTAAGCATTGTTCCTAAAGCATTTAGTATTTTTTTCAATGATATTAAAATCTTGAATCTTGACTACCGGTATTTAACCCCGGTCTTCTGCATGACAGGCGGGGACACTCTGTGAGGTTTCTGTCCTTGCGCTCTCACTCGTTCTGTTCCTTTAACCACCCTCGCTTTGTTTTCATTCATTTTTCTGTCAATTGGTTCTATCCCCTCGTTCACACGTTTCTCCCCGTTGACGTCATCAGAGACGTCGCTGATTGGTTCTCTCACTTCCCCACGCTTTTCAATCACATTCCCCAGCTGTCACTGCTTTCTCCCCGTTGACGTCATCAGAGACGCCGCTGATTGGTTCTCTCACTTCCCCACGCTTTTCAATCAATCGATCCCTCATTATTTATACCCCTTTTTTCCCCACCCTAAGTTGTTGGATCGTCTTGTTTTGTCGCCTTGATTTGTCTCTGGATGTTTTTCCCCGTTGCTGCTGCTGCTGCCTTTTTCTCTGTGCTGTTCTCCAGGAATTCCTAGAAGCCTTCGCTTGGATACCTGCTCCCGTGGCGCGCGCTCGCCTCCACTGTTGTTCCAGTTCCAATTACGCATCTCGTCTGGGTGAGTTATCTATTTGACTGTTCTTGACCTATTCCGTTTTTCGTGTGTAGACTTACACTGAAGACTACCACCTTTTTGTCAAACAGTCACTCACCCAGCCATTATCTATTTTTGCTTATTCCTTTATGGAATAATATTTTGGGATCTACCATCTCCCTCTGTGTGCTTGCTCACACCGAAGATATTATTTCACAATTGGACTGTGTGTTTACATGAAGATATTCACTGTGTGTTTGCTCACACCGAAGATATTATTTCACAATTGGACTGTGTGTTTACATGTTTACAGTGAAGATATTCACTGTGTGTTCACATGAAGATATTCACTGTGTGTTCACATGAAGATATTCACTGTGTGTTTACATGAAGATATTCACTGGGACTGTGTTTGGATTTAGCTCACTGTGTTGTTAACACGAAGAGTTTCACTTGGGCTATTTTTGGAATTGTGCTCTCTGTGTTGTTAACACGAAGAGATTCACTTGGGCTGTGTTTGGAACTGTGCTCACTGTGTTGTTAACACGAAGAATTGTACTCCCTGTTCTCCTGCTCGTTTAAGACTGCTCTGTCACTGACTCGTTCCCTCTCTCCCTCTCTCGGTCTCGCAACAACATCTGAGAACCCACCGAGAGGATTCTGCAGAGCGGTTCAGAAGTCAACACCTGCTTCCCAAGACTACCCTCACGGGAGAAGCTGCAGAGCAGCAGAACTTTGCCCCTTGATCATTGTACCTGTCTTGTTTGACCTGCTTTCCCTGTTTCTCTTATTCTTAGTACCAAATAAACAAGCCCTCGTATTTGGCAACTCTGAATCCTACTCTCTTGTGTCGTTGCGTTTGGGGTCGGTGTCAAACCATAACACACTCGCCACTATACTAACTAGGACGCCCAGGTGCCACCGAGAGGAGGAGGACGAGGAGGAGGAGGAATGGCATGGAGCAGGTATTAAGCATGGATTATATTATTATTATACCCGATAACATCGCATGTTTTAATCCTACTTCCCTGGTTTCTGGCTTTGGGAGAAGAGGCTCACGTTCACAAATGTTGATGAAACCTTCCTAGACCATGGAAAGAACATACCGTAATTGGAATTCTTGATTTTGGTGATGTTCCCTTTTTAACACTTTCCGTGCCGGAGCTCGGTGCCCCGGAACCTCCTTGCGTGCCGCCCTTAACACTTTCAGAGCCCAAGCTTAATCTTGATTTACCGCTTGAATGCCCACCATCCACTTCAATGTTAGCGTTAATAACGCCTAATCTATGTTTTAAATTATGGCTATGTGTCTAATCTGCCCGTCGCTTATCAATGACTCGTTTTCCAGTCAACATTGTCGAAGCGGATTGTTTTTATCGGTTCATTTTTGTTTTATAGCATTTTGAAAAGCCCTCGTTTTCAAGGAAAATATAAATATTCCATGATAATCGCCCTTTTCTGGAATATTCTAGAATACACAAACGTTGTCATTTTTCGGCCTATTTATGAATCGTTTTCAAATAAACGCTAGATTATCGATAGTATATGTGTACGTATGCACGCTATATAGGCGATCTGAAAAATCGATTCTCTGATTTCCTCAAAGCGATCGCCCACACACACACACGGGGCGAACGCTGAGATCTCAGCGAATACAACTCTGATTATCCCAAGACTTGTAAAATAGATTCCTTACCTCAGATCAGATGTTCTCCAAAAAGATCATTCCAATTCCTGATCGCCATTCCAAAAATCGATTGCTTTTATTGATCCAACGCTACATACTGTACATATGTATTCCACGCTGTTCTGAGGCTCCACAATAAATCCGATCGGCTCGGGTTACATGCCTGAGAAGTAAAATGTGGATTCCGGATTTATTTTTTCTCATCCATTTTCATTGAGTCCATTCCAAAAGGGTGCATTACCATCTGGGAGACGATAGGGGGCGGTTTTTTCACATCTGAGCTCCTACAGGGGCTGCATACCAACGGGAGACTCGGTTGATGAAATATGAATTCAGTTTGCTAATAAAAAAATTCAACGATAATTGTCGTGGGCATATTTCATCAATCGAGCCTTATCGAGCCTCCGAGCTCAATTGAGAATATACCGCCCCCTATCGTCTCTCCCTGTGTAACTGCACCCCATTACTTTAGACTGATGGGGGGGGGGGGGTGGCCAGTTTCCTCATTTTACTATTTCCGTCAAGCCAACTGAAGAATCCATTGTGATCGCCGGCCCGGAAAACGCATGGATTATGTATTTACAGTATGCAACGCTGAATTAATAAACGCGATCGATATTTGGAATCGCGATCAGGAATTGGAATAATCTTTTTGGATCACATCTGATCTGAGGTAAGGAATCTATTTTACCAGTCTTGGGATAATCTGAGCTTTTTTCACAGATATATCAGCGTTTGCCCTATGCGTGTGTGTGGCTGTGAGTGTGTGGCTGTGATCACTGATCAGGAAATGAGAGAATCGATATTTCAGCCCGCTTCTATAGCGCGCATAAGTACACGTACTATCGATAATGTTACAAAGGGTCAGATTAAACCGAATATATATATTTATTACTTGAGATATATTGTATAGTATTTGTATATCGTCTGATATCCCTTGTATATTCTTTGTACATATACACAGAATATCCCTTTACCTAGTACAGGCCAGACCATAATATTCGTTCTCCTATTGGACAGCGATCCCCTAGGCGCCACCACGGCCATACCCCCCAATGTCTAGTTCAAAGTCACCGCTAGGACATGTCTGGACATGCCCGGTTCTGCGCAAGAATACGAGACAGAAATAAGGCTGGTACTAGATTGTTCACCTTACGTATAAATACGGCGCAGGTGAATACAGCAGTATGTTACCCAATAAGTTGAAGCCTTCACCACGATACAACGCGCTGTGAAGTGGGCCCGTTTTGCCCCGAAATAGAGCCTTGAGACCGCGTGCGAATTGATAGCTGAAGTGTCAGAGTTTAACGCTGGATCGTCGAGTTCGACCTATTCTATTATTAAGTAATAGTCTATTATGTATAGTGTATCGTGCGGCTACCGTTCTACAGTGACCAGCATTACCAACGTTTCATCGTACCGAGCTAGTGTGCTTATCCAGGCTGGGCGGCTTAACCTGGTGCCGTCATCCGAGGAGCCCTAGACGAGAACCGTGTGGATATGTACACTGGATAACCTACCCGACGACTACAGAGCCCTTTTCGGCTGGATTATATTTGCTTTGGTCCTGTAGCTGTTGGAGCGGAGAATCGTCTACACCCACTGTTGTGTGGGATTTACCCTGTGAGGAGCACCGTCGAGCCCGCCTCTAGTACTCTGAGGCTGGCTAGCTTTCCTCCATGCGGCACTGCATACCGGAGAATAGCTGTTGTTCGTCTACGGATCAAGGGATTATTGCACTGTCTCCTGTACCTGGAGTCTCCTTATTCCTCGTTGACCCAGACTTTCTGCTACCGACAAATCCTCTCCCCTGCTGGCTTACGACCGGAGGGACCCCTTTAGTATCTCCAGCTGATCTACTAGTGTACCATATATAATTCTTATGATACAGGTGGTATTAATTATCTCCTGCGTAATATGCTCATGGACTTACGCTCTTGACCCATTCATGCACATTCTTTGCCTTACAAGCGCAACTCTCAATCTTGATAAGTAATGTAAGATAATCTTCGTGCTGCTAATAAATATTCTTCTAAACAGTATTTCTTGTGAAGCCGTGTTATTGTGGGTGTGTTCATCTCATATACCGTCCTGTGTACTGTATGGCCAGTAGTAATGTACATAACTCAGTAGTGGTTTAATGATACCATACTTATTCAATACAGTCAGGGAATTGTACCCCTCAGTTACAATTGGTCCTTCGAGCCGGAGGGTAATTAGCGTAATATTAATATAATATTAATATTAACATGGCCAATGATGAACACTCCACAAACGGTTCTCCTAAGCTAGATCGCCCGGAGCGCAGACGGCAGCCACCTCGTTACCTAGAGGACTACGCTGCCAGTCTACTACCTAGCTTTATACAGACGTTAAACGTGGAAAAAGCGGATAGTAAAAGTGTGTCAAACCCTACCGACCAGGCGACCCCGCCAGTAGAGACCCTAGTGGGTTCTAACGTAACTGACCAAGCTCACGGGGGGGACCAGGAGGGACCTGACATGACTTTACCCCCCGCCAACGTCAACGAGGTAGTCCCCGGAGAGCTCCAGGATAAAGAAAGCCCTCCAGGGACGGAACCCGACCCACCACCAGAAGAGACGCGCACCCAGGAGATGGACCTCCTCGGAGCGCGACAGGAGAACGGATCTCCAACGAGCACTGCCAGAAGCCGATCACCTCCATCAGTGTCTTCCCCCAGCGAGGCGGACAAGATGCTAGCGCAGGCATTTATCGCCACCCTGGCAGCCTCCACCGAACGCGATCGACTCCAAGCACAGACGCTTAGCGAGCGCGAACACTCTACCATGGAAAGAGACCGCCTGCAGGCTCAACAACTAAGTGAGCGCGAACAATCTGCAGACCAAAGAGAACGCTTCCACGCGCAACTCCAAGCGCAAGCCCTTAGTGAACGCGAACACTCTGCGATCGAGCGAGAGCGCTTCCAGGCGCAGCAAAGGAGTGACGACGACCGCATACGCCTGGAGACCAGACGCCTCCAGACGGAGGAGAATATGGAAAGAGACCGCGCCGAAGCCCAGCGCGCCGCCGCCAATGCACAGCGCGACGCAGCCCAAGCCCAGCGCGAAGCAGAGCGCGACCTCGCTCACATCAAGCGCGAAGCCGAGCGCGACCGATTACAAGCGCAGATAATGGAGCAACTGATTGCCAGGGCAACCCCCCCTCCCTCCGCACGGAGCTCCAGGGCCTCGTCAAGACAAGGGTCTAGGGCAGCGGTTCTCAACAGGGGTGCCTAGGCACACTAGGGTGCCTCAGAGAGCTGCCAGGGGTGCCTTGAGATTTATATAAAAAGAAAAAATGATATGATTAAAGAAAATGATCACTAAAGTGCTATATGTTGCAGCTGCACTATTTTCCATGAAAATACCACATTGACCATTCCCCCCCCCCCCCTCTCCTCCAGTTCACGCTGATGTACGAAAGAGTCATGCAATGATCTACCCAGGTCAAAACATACTTCCTGGGTAGAAGAGGCAGTGTCTGGAGGATGGGACCCCTGCCGTTCCTGCAATTCCTGGACCCCCCTCCCAATATTGAAAGAGTTTTTATGTCTCCTGTTTAGGGACTACGGGTGTAAATGAGCTCTTCTTCTTTATCAAATCAAATAAAATACATTTCAAATGAAAAGTTTTCAATCAATCAATCAATCAGAGATGAATACACCGTCACTGACTTTGCGGGCAGTGCGCATACTGTACATACACACACACTCATTGTCTGTCTTTCCATATACCATAACCGTATAATGTAATGTGGTGCGTTTCATGTGGCCAGCGCACATGGGAACGCACACACGCCATATGCCGCGGAGCAACACACACACACACACCAAACTCAGCAAGACCGACGGCTTCTCGGTTACAGTGGGTGACAATATTATCACAAGGAAAGATGAAATTACCTACCTGGGTTCCATCCTAGAGGCTAATCTTTCCTGTGACAAAATGGCATCCAATGTAATAAAAAAAGTCAACCAACGAACGCGATTCTTGTACCGGATCTCCTCTCTGGTAAACAAGAATACCCTGAAGACTCTAGCAGGAGCACTCATTCAAGGGTACTACGACTATGCTTGCACCTCATGGTACCAAAGCACCTCAAAGGCACTAAAAAACAAATTACAAACATCTCAAAACAAGCTAGTCAGACTACTACTTGACCTGACTCCTAGAACCCACCTCACCCCTGCCCACTTTGACAACCTAGGATGGCTTAGAGTAGACGACAGAGTACAGCAACTTGCAATGGGCCTGGTCTACAAGATACACTACGCGACCAAGGTACCCATGTACATGTCAAAATACTTCCCAAAGGTCAGTGAATACCACGATCACAACACCAGAGGGAGCTCCACAAATCATGTAAAACCCAGATTCGGATCAAACAAGGGACTAAACACGTTTCGCAATTATGCCACATCAATGTGGAACGCCCTGCCTAAAGCTGTAAAGGAATGTGAATCACTACCCACCTTCAAAAACACGAAACTGGCCCCTACAAATGTCCTAACCTAGTTGTACAGTAAATGACCAAGTAAGGCTTTGTCAATATTCAAATGTACAGTGTAAAATGTGTGTGTGTCCCCTTCCCAACCCCCCCCCCCCCCCCCCCCCACCTCCAATGTACAGCCCTCACCCAACCCACCCAACCCCACCCCACCCAACCAACCTCCTCCAATGTACAGTTTCTATGCCAAATGTATATACACTCCTTTTCTGGACACTTTTGTATCACAAACAGTACTGTATTTGCAAATCTGATATGTCATAAATGTATAGATGTAGCAGTACTGTCTATCTGTATGTCATGTATGTCATATATGTTATGATGAATTGAAAATGGGGGACCCTGATGTAAACAAGTCGAAAGTCTTTCTCTGGTCTGCATCCCCTTAACAATTGTATGTATTGAGCTGTACTGTACTGTACCCATTCTGCAATCTGTTAATAAACTTTTCAATCAATCAATTCAATCAAACATTCCCTCTTGTCAGCTTTCGTAGGATGTCCGAATGCGCACAATCATTTCATTCCGTTTCCGTTGTTATAGCAGAATGACGTTCATACAGCAAGACATTCATTCATCACATCACATTTATTTACTCACAGTCATGATGCATTCGCTTCGCTCTGCACTCCTAGGTTGACGTGTTGGCCAAGCAGAAGCACGCATATCCGCCAGGTTAAATGGGAGGGGTTGACGCAAGGTAATCGTCACGTGAGCGATATGATTGTATTGTACTGTTTACTTGGTTATCTGTAATTTAAAACAGTTGGAAGTTATGTGATATAGTGGAGGATATATATTTTGTGTGTAGGAATTGGTTTAATGTGTTAAAAAGAATAATAATATGTACATCCTGTTTAAAGCCTAGTGGGAGGGGCTATTGGATACAAGAGAGCTGCTTTGGCCCAGGGACGTCAGTCTTGAATGGACTGAGTTACAGTGAAGGTAACCAGGATCCCTAGTACAACGTGTTGGTATTGCTTGTAGTAGAAGTAGTAGTGTATATTGTGTATTTAGACTTTGTGTAGTGTTAAGTATTAAGTATATTTTGTTTTGTTTATTTGTTTTCTTTTTTTCCACTTTTGTTAGATATAGTAAGTATAGGGTATTTTGGTTTACGTTACTTTCACTTTTCACATGTTTTGTAAAACTATATCACCTCTGCACTTTTGGGAGGCGGGAAATAAACACCCACCAACGAGATCTTTCGACTACGCCTGTTTATGAGAGAATCAAAGGAGTTCGGGAGAGGACCCCGTCACAATAAAGTTGAATATATATTATCAATTCCACAGAGCGGATGTGAACGGGCAGGTTTCAGTCAGTGGAGACGTGTGGCAGATGTTCGACACACTTAGAATGCCAGTCTCATCCGAGAGGGCCCATACCATACTGGATCAATTTCCATATCTCATGTATCCCGACCACAGGATCGACTTCCGGGAGGTGAGAGGAAAACATGTTTATCCACAGCACTTTTAGTACCATGAGTGTCAATATATTCTTATTAGTACAGTGGTGGACGGTGCTAGTGTGTAAATCAGGTAATAACCCTAACCCCCCCCCCCCTCTCCTCCAGTTCATGATGCTTTACGAAGCAGTGAAGAGACTGTGGCATCCAGTTGTACGTCGAACCCGGGACGGCCGTGCACCACCCTGACAATCATTATTTAATAAAACACAGAAAAGGATCACCAAGTTACTCTGGATAAAGAACCCCTTTACAGACAACATTGAGACAAAGCTTCCTGACACATCTCAATCCAAACTCTTGGAAGAACTCATTGAAATCTCATCTGATACCACCTGGAGAGCTAGTTTCAGAGTGTGGTGCTGAGTACCAAGTATCTCATGATGCAGCAGTTAAGGTGTTGATACCATTCAGCACCACATATCTGTGTGAAGCTGGCTTTTCATCCATGACAGCTCTGAAAACAAAATATAGGGCCAAGTTGAGCCTTGAGGATGACATGCGTGTTGCTTTGTCAAAGATCTCCCCACGTATTGACCGTATTATTAGCCAGCAGCAGCAGACCTCGCATTGAGCTAGAAATGTCCACTGAGTGAACGAGTGCTTATCTTCTGTATTTATTTATATTTTTTGAGAAATGGTAACTTGGTGATCCTTTTCTGTATTTAAAAGAAATACGTGATTTTCTGTTTTTGAGAAATGGTCACAGTTATCCAAATATGCAATTTTAATGGAAAACAGTGCAGCTGTAACAGATACCAAAATCAAATGCTATTTGATTTACTACAAGCAGTGTAATGTCAACAGTACTAAGCCATTTAGACCTGAAACGCCATTTAGACCTCATTTTGAAAGCAAGCACTTTTGTCATCATTGTAGCAAAAAAGACAGGACCGGAAAAGTCTTTATCGTATATAGGGGTGCACTGGAATATTTTATTGGACACGGGTGCCTTGGCAGCAGAAAGGTTGAGAACCCCTGGTCTAGGGCACCCTCCCCTACCCGATCAAGCGACCCGGAGCCCGGCCAACAGAAAGAGCCTATACACCTCTCCGAACCCCCTCCCCGACCGGTCCATGCGAGACCCAGCAACAGGGAAGAACCGGCCTACGCCGCAGAGAGACTAAATAGACGATTACAGGATCTAGAAGACCTGGCAGAGGAAGAAGAAGAGGGAGAGGAGGAAAGTCAAGCCCAACAGCAGCATCGTACTCCACAGGACCAGGAGGTCCAGTACAGCCCAGAACCAGCCCACAACAAGAACCACAGTACCCCCTCGACGAAAGAGAAGTGGAAGATTGCATGCTCGTACTGCGAAAAGGAACACTGGCTGTCACACTGTGACACGTTCAAGAAGATGATCGCCGACGAGGTGAGTCGATGGATAAAGTCCAACCGCCGCTGTTACCGCTGTGCGCGCAGTCACATGGCAGCCGAGTGCCGCTTAAAGAAGAGGTGTAGTCGGTGTGACGGAGCCCACTTGGACGTTTTACATGACAGTAACAGAAGAACGCCCGCACCCTCAAGCAGCACAAAGGCAAGTGTTATGTACATTGACCCCGCCAGCAGCGGGGGCGCCCGGGTGCTCTTGAAGGTGGTCCGCATAACATTGAGTTACGAGGACAAGGTCATGGACACCTACGCCGTCCTTGACGACGGGTCAGAGAAGACCCTTCTCCTCGCGTCCGCTGCGGCCCAGCTGGGGCTGCGGGGGAGCGAAGAAACGATGACGATTCGGACTATAAGAAGAGACCTGAAGACGATCAAGGGCGAGAACGTCTCCTTCACTATCGCAGCAAGCGGGCAGCCAGAGAGACGGTATAGGATCACTAACGCTTTCACCAGCCAAGACATAGGCCTGTCGCAGTACACCTACCCCATCGCCAAGCTGATGGACAAATACGTGCACCTGCGTCAACTACCTATACCGCTCATAGACGGTGCCACCCCGACCCTGCTGATGGGATCCGACCATGCACACCTCATCGTCCCGATGGACCAAGTCCACACTGGGCCCAGAGGCTGTCCAGCAGCAGTCGAGACCCGCCTAGGATGGACGCTACAAGGCCCCCTCTCCAGGTCTCCCAACCGAACAGCAGCCACTCGCTGCCTCCACTCCAGAGTGACAAAAGAAGACACCGCCCTCTTACAGCACGTCGAGAGGCTACGGACACTAGAGACAATGCCCTTTAAGAACGAAAAGAAACGCATTCGTTCCAAGGAAGACATTTATGCCATAGCCCTCCTCGAGCAGGGGACAAAGAGAGTCAAAGTCAACGGAGTGATGAGATACGCAACTCCACTCCTGAGGCGAGAGGGTATGCCTACCTTCCACGCCCCAAAAGAAGCGACGGAGCGGTATCTTTCGAACACAGAGCGGCGCCTAGCCAGAGACCCCGCTCAAGCTACTGTGTACCGCGCTGAGATTGACAAGCTAATCACAGCGGGACACATAAAGAGAATTGACATTAAAGAGGCCGATCAGACGACCGAATCATGGTACGTGCCGCACCACAAAGTCCACCACAACGGCAAGGATCGTATTGTGTTTAACTGCAGCTACCAGATCGGATCACAAAATCTGAATAAAGAGCTCTTGCCCGGCCCAACACTCGGCCCCTCTCTACTAGGCGTGTTGCTACGTTTCCGCCAGAACAAGGTGGCCATCAGCGGCGACATCAAAGGGATGTTCCTGCAGGTGCGACTAGTGGAAGAGGACAAGCCCCTGCTGCGGTTCTTATGGAGAGAGGATCGGGGATGAGCAACCATCCATCTATCAATGGGAAGTCCTCCCTTTCGGAACCACATGCAGCCCATGCTGTGCTACGTCCGCACTGCAAAAACACGTCGCAGAGGACCCAGCAGCTGATGAAGAAGTCCGACAAAGTGTAGGAAATAGTTTCTACTGTCTGCAAAGCGTCTCGACGCCAGAAGAAGCCGAGGCCCTCCTACTCAAGCTCCGCGCCTCCCTGATCAAAGGCGGCTTTGATCTCCGGCAGTGGGCCAGCAGCGATTTGCGCAGCCTCTCCCCAGAGGACAAGGCAGCAAGCAGCGAGACCTGGATGGCGACCATCCCAGGAGAAGCCCAAGAAATGACATTAGGACTAGTCTGGCGCTTCAAAACAGACTCGCTCCATTATAGACACACACCCCTGACCAAGGAGCAGGGAAGGTCGACTTCACTACCGACCACAAGACGGAGTGTATACAGAACACTCGCCAGACAATATGACCCGTTGGGATGTATTCTACCTTACACCACCAGGGCAAAGATGATTGTACGAGCGCTATGGGACAAGGACCAGGGCTGGGACGATCCCATACCCGAACACCTTGCCTCCACATGGAGAGAGTGGGAGACAGAACTCAGCTCGCTCCCAGGTGTCAACATACGCCGCAGCTACTTCCCACCCACAGTGAGGCCGGAGACGTGTCAGATGGACCTGCACGTCTTCAGCGACGCCTCCGAAGTAGCCTACGGTTCGGTGGCCTACTTGCGGGCCCGAGAGGAGGGAGGAGAAATACATACTGCCTTCATCCTGGCTCGCTCAAGAATAGCCCCCCGCAAGCAACAATCTATCCCGCGTCTAGAGCTCTGCGCAGCCCTAGTAGGAGCGCAACTCGCCACGTTAATCCAACGTGAACTCACCATCCCGGTGCAAAGAACAATCCTGTGGTCAGACTCCATGACCGTACTCACATGGATCCAGTCCGATTCGTGTAGATACAAGGTCTTCGTGGGAGTCAGAATCACAGAGATACAAGATTTAACAGAAGCAGCATGCTGGAGGTACGTGGACACAAAACAGAACCCAGCCGACGTCATCACACGGGGAATGTCCCTGGATGACCTCACACGTCACAATCTCTATAGTGACGGTCCCGAGTTCCTCAAGCTCCCGGAAGAAGAGTGGCCTACACCCACCCCACGGGAGGCGAGTGAAGAGGAGGCAGAGAAGAAGAAATCTATGTTCTGTGGGTTGACACACACACTAGTCCCCACAGATCCCAACATAGACGACTGCCCCACCCTTGAGAGTGCGCAGTTAAAGACATTCCTGTGGCACCACCCAGAGGTTCCGTCCACTACTGACATTACTGCAGCTAACTACGAAGAAGCAGAACTCCTTCTGCTACAGCGAGCCCAAGGAGACTCGTTCCCCGACGAGCTAGACTGTCTGCAGGGATCAAAGCCAGTCCCATCAGACAGCAGACTGCTCCACTTGGCCCCTGAGAGCGACGCCCATAATCTCATCAGAGTGGGTGGTCGTCTGAGGAGAGCCCCAGACTTAACGGATGACGTCAAGTACCCGATAGTCTTAAACAGCCGACACAAGGTCACAGAGCTCATCATAAAGAAATACGACGAGGACGTGCACCACGCCGGGGCAGAGAGAGTCTTCGCGGAGATCAGACGTCGCTATTGGATACTGCAAGGAAGAGAAGCAGTACGACGCTTCCAGCGGACCTGTCTAGACTGTCGCAAGTGGCGAGCACAGCCCAGTATACCCCGGATGGCTGACCTACCCCCCTGTCGCCTCCGACTCGGCGACAAGCCCTTTCACTCCACCGGTATGGACTGTTTCGGCCCGCTGTATGTAAAGAAAGGAAGAGGGACGGAGAAGCGGTGGGGTATTGTATTCAAATGCATGACCACCCGAGCGATGCACATAGAACTCCTTCCAACCATGAGTACGGACTCATTCCTTATGGCCTTCCGGAGATTCACATCGCGGAAAGGAAAACCGTCTATATTATTGTCTGATCACGGGACAAACTTCAAAGGCGGAGAAAGAGAGCTGAGAGAGAGCTTCCAAGCTATGGGCCCAGAACTTAAGACCCACCTCGCTCCCTCTCAGATTGATTTCCAGTTTAACCCCCCGAATGCACCTCACTTCGGTGGAACTTGGGAACGAGAAGTACGTTCAATAAAGACAGCCCTGTACGCCGTGCTTGGCGCCCAGACCGTGGCGGAAGAAGTCCTCACGGAGATCGAGGGAGTATTGAACTCAAAGCCCCTCGGTTACGTCTCAAGTGATGTAGCAGATGTCGACCCAGTCACCCCCAACACTCTCTTGATGGTGCGGCTGGACCCCGCGCTCCCACAGACAGTGTACAGACCTGAAGAAGCGAACGGCCGAAGAATGTGGAGGTACAGTCAAGTATTGGCTGACAAGTTTTGGAACAGTTTCCTCCTCCACTATCTACCGTCTCTACAGACCCGCCAGAAATGGGTAAAAGAAAGAGACAATTTGACGGAGGGCACAGTCGTCATGATTATCGACCAGTCACTACCCCGAGCTATGTGGCCGGCCGGCCGCGTAAGCAAAGTGATCACTGGTGCCGACGGAAAGGTCAGAGCGGCAGAAGTGCTCGTCCAAGGGCGGACATACACCCGACCCGTGGCGAGGCTGATAGAGTTGCCAAGGCTCCCCGACTCTCTTGATGACGACCATGACCCCCTGACTTTGTGAATTGCTCTACTCCTCACAACGGACATTGAGTAGTGGACAGTGCGGTTAATCTGTCTCTGCTTATCTAATTAGGTGCGGACTAATTAGGAGGCGGCTGTTACAAAGGGTCAGATTAAACCGAATATATATATTTATTACTTGAGATATATTGTATAGTATTTGTATATCGTCTGATATCCCTTGTATATTCTTTGTACATATACACGGAATATCCCTTTACCTAGTACAGGCCAGACCATAATATTCGTTCTCCTATTGGACAGCGATCCCCTAGGCGCCACGGCCATACCCCCCAATGTCTAGTTCAAAGTCACCGCTAGGACATGTCTGGACATGCCCGGTTCTGCGCAAGAATACGAGACAGAAATAAGGCTGGTACTAGATTGTTCACCTTACGTATAAATACGGCGCAGGTGAATACAGCAGTATGTTACCCAATAAGTTGAAGCCTTCACCACGATACAACGTGCTGTGAAGTGGGCCCGTTTTGCCCCGAAATAGAGCCTTGAGACCGCGTGCGAATTGATAGCTGAAGTGTCAGAGTTTAACGCTGGATCGTCGAGTTTGACCTATTCTATTATTAAGTAATAGTCTATTATGTATAGTGTATCGTGCGGCTACCGTTCTACAGTGACCAGCATTACCAACGTTTCATCGTACCGAGCTAGTGTGCTTATCCAGGCTGGGCGGCTTAACCTGGTGCCGTCATCCGAGGAGCCCTAGACGAGAACCGTGTGGATATGTACACTGGATAACCTACCCGACGACTACAGAGCCCTTTTCGGCTGGATTATATTTGCTTTGGTCCTGTAGCTGTTGGAGCGGAGAATCGTCTACACCCACTGTTGTGTGGGATTTACCCTGTGAGGAGCACCGTCGAGCCCGCCTCTAGTACTCTGAGGCTGGCTAGCTTTCCTCCATGCGGCACTGCATACCGGAGAATAGCTGTTGTTCGTCTACGGATCAAGGGATTATTGCACTGTCTCCTGTACCTGGAGTCTCCTTATTCCTCGTTGACCCAGACTTTCTGCTACCGACAAATCCTCTCCCCTGCTGGCTTACGACCGGAGGGACCCCTTTAGTATCTCCAGCTGATCTACTAGTGTACCATATATAATTCTTATGATACAGGTGGTATTAATTATCTCCTGCGTAACATGCTCATGGACTTACGCTCTTGACCCATTCATGCACATTCTTCGCCTTACAAGCGCAACTCTCAATCTTGATAAGTAATGTAAGATAATCTTCGTGCTGCTAATAAATATTCTTCTAAACAGTATTTCTTGTGAAGCCGTGTTATTGTGGGTGTGTTCATCTCATATACCTGTGTACTGTATGGCCAGTAGTAATGTACATAACTCAGTAGTGGTTTAATGATACCATACTTATTCAATACAGTCAGGGAATTGTACCCCTCAGTTACAGATAATCTAGCGTTTATTTGAAAACGATTCATAAATAGGTAGAAAAATGACAACTTTTTGTGTATTCCAGAATATTCCAGTAAAGGGCGATTATCACGGAATCTATATATTTTCCTGGAACTTTCAAGAAAACGAGGGCTTTTCAAAATGCTAGAAAACGGAAATGAACCGATTAAAAAAAAAAAAAAAAAAAAAAAAAAAAACAGTTTCGACAATGTTGACTGCAAACAAGTCATTGATAAACGACTGGCAGATTAGAGTGGGTGGTGGCATTTAACGGGGGTAAGGCGCACCGCATGGCTGGTAATCAAAGTGTTAATGCAGCTTCTAAGGGCGCGTTCACACCTACCCTGTTTGGTCCACTTTAAGTGGACCATGGTCCCTTTAGATCGATAGTCCGTTTGGTTTGTACAGGTCTGAACGCAAACCGAACTATAATGAGGACCAAACAACCGAACCATGGTGCGTTTGCTGTTGGTGTGAACGCGCTCGAACTTTATATAGTATCTAATCTAGAGCAAATGAGTGACAGGCGCCTAGTGGCGGCTGGCGAGCGACCCAATACAAATGAATGACGAGGCGCGCGGACAGTCTCTCTACTCGACTTGCGCCGTGCTCGTAATAGTATCTCTCTCATTCCGCTGCCGGCAACTGTTTACGTTTGAGTGCTATAGTCCAATAGATGTGACTGTATGTCCTTTGTTTACAAATTAGATCCGCACCAAAAAGGGTAGTGTGAACGCAGACCAAAATCAAACGATGTATCATTTTCACATTTGGTCCACCAGAAAGTCCGGACTATCCCCGGACTTTCAGGTGTGACTACATTTGAATGGCTACATTTGAAGACATTAACCCGATGCTTCTATTAAAAGATGAGAGCACTCCTTTGTAGAAAAGGGATTTAAAAGCAGGTTCCGATGGGAGACTAGGTGAAGAGAGGATAAAACTATTTGTCAGTTACACATTTTAAACAATTTAAGACCAAATTTGCCGGAAAGCTTAAACCCACTCCGCGGTTCTTGCGGGCGCCATGGTCCACCCGCATTTCACCCGCATTTCATTGTATACCTGTATGCCGTGACAATTAAAACTCTTGACTTGACTTGACTTGGTCTAATCGTGCGTGGACCTCTGTAAACGTCAGGTTGTCTCGTGCTTCTCGAGGTCAGAGCAGCTCCAAGAACGAAGCTGTCACCATAGCAACGCAAATCATTGCGTTGGACTGTGCGGTCCCCCTGTCCGCGTTACCAAACCTTGGAGGTGCACACTCAGACCCTCCGCACTTTCAGTCACGACATATTGGCTGCCCTAGGCAGGATTTTATCTGGCGCCCCCTTGCATCACAGTTTATTCACTACCAATAATATACTGTAGAATATCCTGTTAACGTTTGAAAGCCCTTATATGGTCCGTCCATATAATGAATGAGCCATTGTAAAACAAAACACAAATTTTCCATGGGATTGTTATAAACGTTGGACCTGTACTATAGATAAGACTTCAGTATTTCGAAATAACTAGTAGTATTGGTAAAAAAAAATATGTTTTGTTGCCCCCTCTGGGTGGTGGTGCCCTTTTTTCATGCTGTGAATAACATGCAAACTGTCTTCAGCAGGTCCTGACCGCCGTCTTCGAAGTAGCCGGCCTGCTGGCCACGTTCCTGGCCTCAGTCTTCACCGTATCCGGCCTGCTGGCCGCGTTGCTTCTCTGGGTCGGCAGGAGCTACTACCGCGGCGTGAAGGTGCGCTGGGAGCAGGACCGGCTGAGGATTCAGAACCCCTGTCGCAGCCAGCCGTGCGGCTGCGTTATCCTGGACTGTGGGCACGTGTCGATATCAAGGCCTAGGTTGATTGGATCAACACCTTGGGGTTCGTTCAGACGTCTCTGAGGTTATCATCGGTAAATCTATATCAGGGAATGCAAATACCTTATTAGGTGAATTGGCCCTTTAAACCCTCTTCCTTTACAGGACAACTATCAGGGATTCAGCTATAATCAATATGTCATCTAGAATGTTCTATTATGACCTTGCCATCGGGTATCTGTCCGGCACACCACCTCGTCCCGCGTGGGCACACGTGGTCTGGACTGCTCCGGGGTGCTGGTTGAGACTCGCGGGTTTCAGTCGGTTGGTTAGTCCTGTCCGTCTGTCTGGTCGATGCTGCTGGTTCGGATGCCGAGGAGAAAAAAGAGCTGGCTGTTTTTAATAGGAATCCAAGATGTTCCGGAACATTCCAGAGTCTCGGTACCCCTCTACCAGGCCTGAGGCTCGGTACCCCTCTACCAGGCCCTCCCCCAGCCCACCTGTCCCATCTGCAGGCGGGGCATCAAGAGAGTGGTACCCAGTGTTAATTTTGGCAGCTATTTTAATTTGAGGTTTAGTTATTATTTTGTTTGCGTTATGTTTTGATTTTGTTTAGTTATTTATTTTGTTTGTATTAATTTACATGTTCGAAATAAAAAAATAAAAATAAAAAAAAAGTCTTAGTCATGTGTCAAATGCTCCTTTTTCGTTTTCATCATATTTAGTCACCTTCATTTATTTTTTGTTTAGTCAGTTTTAGTTAACTACAGGTCTGAGCATTTTAGTCTGGATTTTGGCTTTTAGATTTAGTCAGGGGAAAAACATTTCAGAGAAAAATAAACATACTTTTATACATTTAAAATGCAGACCTACAAAGTACAAATCTCACAGGTCCAACATTTTTTATTAGTATATTTGAAAATGAACCCGCTCATACCCATGCTGATTGGTCAGTCAGAAAAAACGTTTTTACTTTTTAGTACTTAAGTACATTTAAAAGTAGAAACTTTTTTCCTTTTTTTTATCAGTGATGGCTGTTTACTGCAGAGTGGAGGGACTGGGAGACCCATGTTACTGACCAGACACTCTATATCAGTGATGACTGTTTACTGCAGAGTGGAGGGACTGGGAGACCCATGTTACTGACCAGACACTCTATATCAGTGATGACTGTTTACTGCAGAGTGGAGGGACTGGGAGACCCATGTTACTGACCAGACACTCTATATCAGTGATGACTGTTTACTGCAGAGTGGAGGGACTGGGAGACCCATGTTACTGACCAGACACTATATTAGAGTGTACAAAATAAATACCACTTACAGAACCGTTAAGTGGGCTTGTGACCTGAGGGTCGGCGGATTGATAATTTTGCTATTATTTTTTAACACGTAGAGCACTTGTCTTAAGTAAATGCCACTTACAGCACCTTTAACCTTTAGGCCATAGCCTGGGCAAACAAGATGTATTTCCCCCCCCCCAGTGTTATGGTTTGTAACCGACCCCAATCGCACAACACAAGACAGGTATGATGGTTTGCCAAGAAACAGATATTTATTGAACAACAGGGAAATACAGGGAAAAGGGGACTGTCCCTTTAAGGGAGAATCACAAATACAGGAATATAATATGAGGGGAAGGAAAGGTGCCTTTAAGAGGCGGGCAGGAAAAGGGAACACAAAGGGAAAGTAAGGGAACGCCTAAGGGAAGGTTAAGGGAACGCCTTGGGACAGAGGAACTAGAGACTAGGTAAACCAGGGACAAGGAGAACTAGGGAGAGAGGACTAGGGACTAGGAGAGCTAGGGAACAGGAGAAAACGGGGACTAGGGGAACTAGGGACAAGGAACTAGGTGGAACTAGAAAGGGGAGAACTAGGGAACAGGAACTAGGTGGAACTAGAAGGGGAGAACTTGGGACCAGGAACTAGGTGGAACTAGAAAGGGGAACTGAGGCCCGCGGAGGCGGGCTGGGGTACAGGGAGGAACTGGGGACTGGTGGGAAAACATCTGGGCCGCTCTGCAGGACAGAGGAGAGAGTTAATGCACAAAAGGGAAAAAACAGAGCAGGTGCAGAACAGTCCAAATAACAAAGTGAACAAAGTAATAATATCTTTGTGTGACAAACACACAGGGGGAGATGTAAAGTCCAAAAATACTATTCTAAGTGAGAACCAAAAACAGAGGCATAACGCTGGGAGATGAAATGTCCAAACTAACTAACAGAGGCAATACGCTGGGAGATGAAATGTCCAAACTAACTAACAGAGGCAATACGCTGGGAGATGAAATGTCCAAACTAACTAACAGAGGCAATACGCTGGGAGAGTGACATCACAATCAAAACTCACCCAGGCGTATGCGTAAAGGTACAGGAACAGCAGCGGGAACGGGGGCAAGGACACTACGCTGGGTGAGTGACATCACAATCAAAACTCACCCAGGCGTGTGCGTAATGGTACGGGGACAGCAACGGGAACGGGGGCAAGGACACTACGCTGGGTGAGTGACATCACAATCAAAACTCACCCAGGCGTGTGCGTAATGGTACGGGGACAACAACGGGAACGAAGGCATCGCCACCGGGGCGGCTGGCTGTCCGAGCCGAGGGAGAGAGTGCTGGAACAGTGGCGGTGACGAGGGCATCGTCCACCGGGTAGCCGCTGTCGGAGCCGAGGAACAGAGTGCTGGAACAGTGGCGGTGACGAGGGCATCGTCCACCGGGTAGCCGCTGTCGGAGCCGAGGAACAGAGTGCGCGCCACACCTTGGTGTGCGCGTCGGAACAGGGAGCTGGAACAGTGGCGGTGGCGAGGATGTCGTCCACCGGGTAGCCACTGTCGGAGCCGAGGAACAGAGTGCGCGCCACACCTTGGTGTGCGCGTCGGAACAGGGAGCTGGAACAGTGGCGGTGGCGAGGATGTCGTCCACCGGGTAGCCACTGTCGGAGCGAGGAACAGAGTGCGCGCCACACCTTGGTGTGCGCGTCGGAACAGTGGCGGTGGCGAGAGCGTCGTCCACCGGGTAGCCGCTGTCGGAGCCGAGGAACAGAGTGCGCGCCACACCTTGGTGTGCGCGTCGGGACAGTGGCGGTGGCGAGAGCGTCGTCCACCGGGTAGCCGCTGTCGGAACCGAGAGACGCCTCGGGGTGCGTCTGCGAGGAGGAGTGTGCCAAGCTCGAAGGTCTGGAAGATGCGCATCTGTGCGCTGGAACGGAGGAGCGTGCCAAGCTCGAGGGTCCGGGAGATGCGCGTCAGTGCGCTGGAACGGAGGAGCGTGCCAAGCTCGAGGGTCCGGGAGATGCGCGTCAGTGCGCTGGAACGGAGGAGCGTGCCAAGCTCGAGGGTCCGGGAGATGCGCGTCAGTGCGCTGGAACGGAGGAGCGTGCCAAGCTCGAGGGTCCGGGAGATGCGCGTCAGTGCGCTGGAACGGAGGAGCGTGCCAAGCTCGAGGGTCCGGGAGATGCGCGTCAGTGCGCTGGAACGGAGGAGCGTGCCAAGCTCGAGGGTCCGGGAGATGCGCGTTGGTCTAGATGTGCGTCAGGACGAACAGCTGCGCTGGGGTCTGCAGTGGAACGCTGAGGTGCCTCCCGTGGAAGTTACAGGGAGCGCAGAACAGTCTCCTCCACAGGCTACGGCGACAGCAGACGAAGGCTGGAGCAAACATCTCAAGGCTGGAGAGGTCCATCTTACAGCATTGGTAGACCAGAGGATCTCCCGAAAAGAGTCTAGATGTTAGGAATATGACTCGGCATGAATACAACACGACCCCACACCAAAACGAGGGGAAGCGCCCTGGTATTTAAAGCCCACAGGGGGACTAATTAGCCTGCCACCACAGGTGCGAGAGATAATAGAATATCAAACAGGTGTGGCCACTAAGGGTAAGGAACGAGAGGGTGGGGGCTAGAGAGAGTGAGTAGGGAATTCCTAACAGTAGGCTTAAAGAAGACAGAGAATAGGGAATTCCTAACAGTAGGCTTAAAGAAGACAGAGAATAGGGAATTCCTAACAGTAGGCTTAAAGAAGACAGAGAAAAGGTAGTGAGCAGCGGGCAAAACCTCACAGTATCCCCCCCTCCAACGGGAGCCACCCGGCGACCCAAAACAAATACAGACAGAGTGGCAGGGGGCAAAACAAGAGGTACTGGCCAAGCCAGCAGGGGAAGCCACCACAAGAGTGGGGCTAGCAAAAGAAACAGGGTCGCCGAGGGGTAACTAGGGTAGCAGAGGGGCAACTGGGGGAACTGGCCTAGAGGAACTGGTCTAGAGGAACTGGGTCTAGAGAACTAGTCTAGAGGAACTGGTCTAGAGAACTGGTCTAGAGAACTGGTCTAGAGAACTGGGCTAGAGAACTGGTTTAGAGAACTGGTCTAGAGAACTGGTCTAGAGGAACTGGTCTAGAGGAACTGGGTCTAGAGAACTGGTCTAGAGCAACTGGTCTAGAGGAACTGAGGGGCAAGCAGGGTAGCAAAGGGGTAACCATGGTAGCACCGGGAAAGGGCTAGCAGAGGGAAGGTTAGCTGCCAGGGCACTGATAGCTACAGGGCCTATGCTAGCTGTACTGCTACATCAACATAGAGGCTGCGCAAGCTGCCGGAGCCAGGCTAGCAGAGGGAAAGGGTAGCTGCCAGGGCACTGATAGCTACAGGGCCTATGCTAGCTGTACTGCTACATCAACATAGAGGCTGCGCTAGCTGCCGAGCTAGGCTAGCAGAGGGAAAGGGTAGCTGCCAAGGCATTGATAGCTACAGGGCCTATGCTAGCTGTACTGCTACATCTACATAGAGGCTGCGCTAGCTGCCGGAGCTAGGCTGGCAGACAGGGCTGGACCAGCATGAGAGAACAAGCTAGCTGGAAGGACAGTCCTAGCTGTGGGAATACTACACAAAAAAGTGGAGGCCATGCAGAGGGACCGGGTTAGCTGCTTGGGCCTGGCTAGCTACAGGGCCTATGCCAGCAGCAAGGGCTGCATAAACATAGAGGCTGTGCTAGCAGCCGGGGCAAGGCTAGCAGACAGGGGCTCTGCTGAGGGACTGGGTTAGCCGCCAGGGCATGGCTAGCTACAGGGGGGTCAAACAGGGCAAAACGGGAAGCAAACAGGGGAGCTAACCGGGGAGACTAACAAGCTAAACAGGGGAGTAAAGGCTAACAAGGGAGCTAAACAGGACTAACAAGGAAGCTAAACTGGGCTAACAGGGAAGCTAACAGGGCTAACAGGGGAGCTAGAGGGAACAAGAAAAAAAAAGGCAAACTCAACATACACAGTCTGTGCTGGCTGGGGTCGTAGACTTGGTGGGGTCGTACTGTTATGGTTTGTAACCGACCCCAATCGCACAACACAAGACAGGTATGATGGTTTGCCAAGAAACAGATATTTATTGAACAACAGGGAAATACAGGGAAAAGGGGACTGTCCCTTTAAGGGAGAATCACAAATACAGGAATATAATATGAGGGGAAGGAAAGGTGCCTTTAAGAGGCGGGCAGGAAAAGGGAACACAAAGGGAAAGTAAGGGAACGCCTAAGGGAAGGTTAAGGGAACGCCTTGGGACAGAGGAACTAGAGACTAGGTAAACCAGGGACAAGGAGAACTAGGGAGAGAGGACTAGGGACTAGGAGAGCTAGGGAACAGGAGAAAACGGGGACTAGGGGAACTAGGGACAAGGAACTAGGTGGAACTAGAAAGGGGAGAACTAGGGAACAGGAACTAGGTGGAACTAGAAGGGGAGAACTTGGGACCAGGAACTAGGTGGAACTAGAAAGGGGAACTGAGGCCCGCGGAGGCGGGCTGGGGTACAGGGAGGAACTGGGGACTGGTGGGAAAACATCTGGGCCGCTCTGCAGGACAGAGGAGAGAGTTAATGCACAAAAGGGAAAAAACAGAGCAGGTGCAGAACAGTCCAAATAACAAAGTGAACAAAGTAATAATATCTTCGTGTGACAAACACACAGGGGGAGATGTAAAGTCCAAAAATACTATTCTAAGTGAGAACCAAAAACAGAGGCATAACGCTGGGAGATGAAATGTCCAAACTAACTAACAGAGGCAATACGCTGGGAGATGAAATGTCCAAACTAACTAACAGAGGCAATACGCTGGGAGATGAAATGTCCAAACTAACTAACAGAGGCAATACGCTGGGAGAGTGACATCACAATCAAAACTCACCCAGGCGTATGCGTAAAGGTACAGGAACAGCAGCGGGAACGGGGGCAAGGACACTACGCTGGGTGAGTGACATCACAATCAAAACTCACCCAGGCGTGTGCGTAATGGTACGGGGACAGCAACGGGAACGGGGGCAAGGACACTACGCTGGGTGAGTGACATCACAATCAAAACTCACCCAGGCGTGTGCGTAATGGTACGGGGACAACAACGGGAACGAAGGCATCGCCACCGGGGCGGCTGGCTGTCCGAGCCGAGGGAGAGAGTGCTGGAACAGTGGCGGTGACGAGGGCATCGTCCACCGGGTAGCCGCTGTCGGAGCCGAGGAACAGAGTGCTGGAACAGTGGCGGTGACGAGGGCATCGTCCACCGGGTAGCCGCTGTCGGAGCCGAGGAACAGAGTGCGCGCCACACCTTGGTGTGCGCGTCGGAACAGGGAGCTGGAACAGTGGCGGTGGCGAGGATGTCGTCCACCGGGTAGCCACTGTCGGAGCCGAGGAACAGAGTGCGCGCCACACCTTGGTGTGCGCGTCGGAACAGGGAGCTGGAACAGTGGCGGTGGCGAGGATGTCGTCCACCGGGTAGCCACTGTCGGAGCGAGGAACAGAGTGCGCGCCACACCTTGGTGTGCGCGTCGGAACAGTGGCGGTGGCGAGAGCGTCGTCCACCGGGTAGCCGCTGTCGGAGCCGAGGAACAGAGTGCGCGCCACACCTTGGTGTGCGCGTCGGGACAGTGGCGGTGGCGAGAGCGTCGTCCACCGGGTAGCCGCTGTCGGAACCGAGAGACGCCTCGGGGTGCGTCTGCGAGGAGGAGTGTGCCAAGCTCGAAGGTCTGGAAGATGCGCATCTGTGCGCTGGAACGGAGGAGCGTGCCAAGCTCGAGGGTCCGGGAGATGCGCGTCAGTGCGCTGGAACGGAGGAGCGTGCCAAGCTCGAGGGTCCGGGAGATGCGCGTCAGTGCGCTGGAACGGAGGAGCGTGCCAAGCTCGAGGGTCCGGGAGATGCGCGTCAGTGCGCTGGAACGGAGGAGCGTGCCAAGCTCGAGGGTCCGGGAGATGCGCGTCAGTGCGCTGGAACGGAGGAGCGTGCCAAGCTCGAGGGTCCGGGAGATGCGCGTCAGTGCGCTGGAACGGAGGAGCGTGCCAAGCTCGAGGGTCCGGGAGATGCGCGTTGGTCTAGATGTGCGTCAGGACGAACAGCTGCGCTGGGGTCTGCAGTGGAACGCTGAGGTGCCTCCCGTGGAAGTTACAGGGAGCGCAGAACAGTCTCCTCCACAGGCTACGGCGACAGCAGACGAAGGCTGGAGCAAACATCTCAAGGCTGGAGAGGTCCATCTTACAGCATTGGTAGACCAGAGGATCTCCCGAAAAGAGTCTAGATGTTAGGAATATGACTCGGCATGAATACAACACGACCCCACACCAAAACGAGGGGAAGCGCCCTGGTATTTAAAGCCCACAGGGGGACTAATTAGCCTGCCACCACAGGTGCGAGAGATAATAGAATATCAAACAGGTGTGGCCACTAAGGGTAAGGAACGAGAGGGTGGGGGCTAGAGAGAGTGAGTAGGGAATTCCTAACAGTAGGCTTAAAGAAGACAGAGAATAGGGAATTCCTAACAGTAGGCTTAAAGAAGACAGAGAATAGGGAATTCCTAACAGTAGGCTTAAAGAAGACAGAGAAAAGGTAGTGAGCAGCGGGCAAAACCTCACACCCAGTGCGTTAATTTGTTCAGAAGCTGGACCTCATAGCTCATTAGATTCAAGATTCAAGAGATTTATTTGTCACATACATATCGGGGCATACAGTGAAATGCGGGTGGTCATGCCCGCTTTGATTGTGCAATAATACTAAATAATAAAATAGACATAATAAACGGGTAATAAAATAGACATAAAATAGGCATGATAAAATAGACATGCTAAAGTCCTGAGATATTACACACACACATCCACATGCACACTCACTTTAAACAAACACTCACCTTAACACTCGCTTAAAAACAAACACTCACTTTAGACACTTAGTTTAAACACTTTAACACTACATCATATTTACCCCATTTTGCTTATTGCCTTTTTTTTTTGGTTTTTGTACCTCATTGTCTGCATTTTGTACCTCAATGTCTGCATTTTTACTTCATTGTACTTAGGTTGTACTTTAGTTTGTATATTGTATAGTTTTGGGACTTATTCCTCTTTTACTTCCTTTTTCACTGTATGAAGCACAATCTCAGGAGGCTCATACAGAACCAAGCATGTCACTGTAATGTACATGTACTTTATACGTGACAAATAAAACAAAACTTGAAACCCACAGCAATGTGTCCCTGCTCCTGTAGAGGGCAGCCTTGTTTCACGAGCAACACCTGTCCTGTTCCTCTTCCAGAGGTCTGCCCACCAACATGGCAGCTGATCCCTGTTCCAGACAATGCCAAGTCAAGAAGGCAAGGTGAATAGACTTCCGTCACTAGGGCTCTGTGTTCAAAGAGAGACTCATAAACATAAAAACGGACAACACGCTCATCACAGACGAGCTGGATGTAGCCAATTACTTAAACATTTTCTTCACAAACATAGCCACAACACTGGTAAACAAACTACCCTCCCACTCAGGGCTTTATGGGGTAGAACACATAGTAGCTTACTACAAAAACCTAGGGGTCCGCAAGGACGACTTCAAGCTGGAAATGGTAACAACAGATGAGGTACTCAATAAACTGAGCGCCCTCCAACCTAACAAGGCCACTGGCCATGACAACATCCCCTCCAAATTCCTCAGAGACTCAGCAGCCGCCATCACCCCAATCATCACACACATAATAAACCTCTCCATAAAACAGGGACACGTCCCCAAGGACTTCAAAATTGCGAGGGTGACCCCTCTGCACAAAAAGGGCAGCAAATTAGACCCAGGCAACTACCGCCCTGTTTCTATTCTCACCTCCATCTCGAAAGTCATGGAAAAAATAGTCTACGAACAGGTCGAAAAGTACCTAGCGGAAAAAAATCGAATCTACAAATTCCAATCTGGCTTCAGAACATCCCACTCCACTGACACATGCCTTCTCTATTTGAATGACCACATCAAACAAGAGGTGGACGCAGGCAAATACTGCGGCATGGTCATGCTGGACCTACAAAAGGCCTTTGACACGGTCAATCACTCCATTCTGATTGACAAGCTAAAAGCAATTGGTTTTGATAGTCTATCAGTGAGCTGGATGCAATCCTACCTTGAGGGGAGGGAACAGATGGTGGAGGTAAACGGTACCCTATCCCCCCCCCTCACAGTGAGCTGTGGTGTTCCACAAGGAAGCATACTAGGACCGCTACTGTTCCTAATTTATGCAAATGACATGTCGTCAGCTTGTGACTGCAACTTGTTCCTGTTTGCGGACGACTCAGCCCTGCTGGTCTCTGACAAGAACAAGTTACAGGTTGAAAAAACCCTCAGCTCGGAACTAGGCAGAATCTGCATATGGCTCGCTGATAACAAACTATCATTACACATGGGCAAAACAGAGTCCATTCTCTTCGGTTCAAATAACAAACTCAGCAAGACCGACGGCTTCTCAGTTACAGTGGGTGACAATATTGTAACAAGGAAAGATGAAATTACCTACCTGGGTTCCATCCTAGAGGCTAATCTCTCCTGTGACAAAATGGCATCCAATGTAATAAAAAAAGTCAACCAACGAACTTGATTCTTGTACCGGATCTCCTCTCTGGTAAACAAGAATACCCTGAAGACTCTGGCAGGAGCACTCATTCAGGGGTACTACGACTATGCTTGCACCTCATGGTACCAAAGCACCTCAAAGGCGCTAAAAACAAAATTACAAACATCTCAAAACAAACTGGTCAGACTACTGCTTGACCTTACTCCTAGAACCCACCTCACCCCTGCCCACTTTGACAACCTAGGATGGCTTAGAGTAGACGACAGAGTACAGCAACTTGCAATGGGCCTGGTCTACAAGATACACTACACGACCAAGGTACCCATGTACATGTCAAAATACTTACCAAAGGTCAGTGAATACCACGATCACAACACCAGAGGGAGCTCCACAAATCATGTTAAACCCAGATTCGGCTCAAATAAGGGACTAAACACGTTTCGCAATTATGCCACATCAATGTGGAACGCCCTACCCAAAGCTGTAAAGGAATGTGGATCACTACCCACTTTCAAAACCTCTCTCAAGGGACACCTACGGGAGACTGCAATTCAACACTGGCCCCTGTAAATATCCTAACCCAACCCCCTACAATGTACAGTCATTTACCTAGTATGGTCTTGTCAATAGTCCAATGTGCAATTTTGTTTGTTTGTACAGTGTCTCCCCCCCCCCCCCCCCTCAATGTACAGTTTTGCTTGTTTATACAGTGTGCCCCCCCCCCCCAACCACCTCCAATGTAAATTACCCAGTATGGTTGTCAATATCCCAACGTACCCAACCCCCCCCACCCAACCTCCTCCAATGTACAGTTTCTACGTCGAATGTATATACTCCCTTTTCTTGACTCCTTCTGTATCACAAACAGTACTGTATTTGCAAATCTGGTATGTCATAAATGTATAGATGTAGCAGTACTGACTATCTGTATGTCATGTATGTCATATATGTCCTGATGAATTGAAAATGGGGGACCCTGATGTAAACAAGACGAAAGTCTTTCTCTGGTCTGCATCCCCTTAACAATTGTGTGTATTGAGCTGTACTGTATTGTACCCATTCTGCAATCTGTTAATAAAGTTTTCAATCAATCAATCAATCAACTCGCTTCCAGCGGAGAACACGCAATATCCTCTTTCTGGGAAGGATTAGAGGAAGGTAGAGTACTGCTCTTGTGAGACACAACTGAAACATTCGGTATTGAATAAATTAAACGCTGAGTTCACAGACGGGATTCTTGTTTATATAGGCCCGGCCCCTGTGATCATCATACATCACTAAAGATGATGTGTGCATATTGAATGTTTTGATTTGTGACTATAAACAAAGAGGGACCCTAGTGTGAAGAACTGTTTGATTTGTCTGCTTCGCTGCCGTCTATTTTATACTTATTTTATCATGTCTGCACAAGTTTGCCATCCAAACAGTGCAAATGTAGCAGTAAAGTGCAATAATATACAGGCGATTAAACTTGGGTATAAAATATATAAATGAGTACTACTGAGTAATAGTGTTAATCAGATGTATGTACAGTTGTAGTATTAATATGTACAGTGATACAGGTATAAAGACAATGGTAGTAAGTCATACTGGCCAGCAGCGTAACTAATAGTAAGAGTAGGTAAGGGATATGTACAACTTTATAGTATCTACAGATATGTAAACATTTTTATATGCAGGTTTGTACAGACAGATGTGTATATATATACGGCACATAAAGCATTATTGTTCATGCTATAATAATAATAATAACTTTATTTTATATAGCGCCTTTCCGAAGACCCAAGGTCGCTTTAAATAGGGGGGGGAAATAACAAAAGTAACAAACAGTGGACAGACACAACATACAAAGTGAGAAATTAGGGGTTAAAGGTCAAGTTGAAGAGGTGGGTTTTGAATGAGTCCAGAGTTGGGGCGGTGCCGAGTTCAGCGGGGAGGGAGTTCCAGAGGGTGGGGGCTGCCACACTGAAAGCTCTGTCCCCGAAGGTCCGTAGTCTGGTTCGGGGAATGGAGAGCTGACCAGTGTCTGTGGATCGCAGGGACCGTGACTGAGTGTAGGGGTGGAGGAGGTCAGTGAGGTACTGAGGTGCCAGAGCGTGGAGGGATTTGTAAGTGAGTAGGAGGGTTTTGTAGGTGATCTGGGATTTGATGGAAAGCCAGTGGAGGTGGATGAGGGTGAGGGTGATGTGCTGCCAGGGTTTGGTGCGGGTTAGAACCCTGGCAGCTGAGTTTTGAACATACTGGAGCCTGTCCAGGGTTTCGCTTGGAACCCCGGACAGGACCCCGTTGCAGTAGTCCAGGCGGGAGGTGACAAAGGCATGGATGAGGGTCTCAGCTGTGGAGTCGGAAAGTGATTGTCGGAGTCTGAAGATGTATCTGAGGTGGAAGGTGGATTTCATGACGGAACTGACATGGGCTTGGTAGGAAAGGGTGGAGTCCAGGTTGCGGACCTTTGGGGAAGGGCAGAGGGAGCAGCCGTCTATGTTGAGGGTGAGATCTCCAACCTTCCGGAGCAGGGTCAACAATTGCAAATCCCCCACTGCCCCCATCACTCATGGTGTCCCCCAAGGCAGTACTTGGTCCGCTGCTCTACATCCTTCCACTTGGTCTGATTCTCCGCCAACATGGCCTCCGCTTCCATTGTTATGCAGACGACACTCGGCTCTACCTCTCCACCAAGACTATCACTCCAGCCACTCTCTCCACCCTCACCACCTGCCTCACAGACATCAAAACATGGATGCAAAATAACTTTCTCAAACTAAACTGCAATAAATCAGAAATCATCATTATTGGTCCAAAATCCCTCACCAGCCACACCCAGGATTTCTCCCTAAATATTGATGGTTCCATTGTCACCCCCTCCACCCTTTATTTCCTCCCCCATGTGAACCACATAACCATCACACTACATGAGCGCTGTGCCAGTGCCGGAAAGAGGTCCGGCTGAACCTATTATCATTCCGGTATAGGGAGGTGTAGTGGTTACGTCATTGTTGTTTCCGGCCAGTCCGCGTGTATCCTTTCCGCAAACGGACTTCGGTTTCCGGGTTCCTCTGATTGGCCGCGACCCCCACGTGACCCGCCCCCCAATTTATACGCATTGGAAGTATTGACTACGCCGTAACGAGTAATTAAAAAATATATACCGTTAACTGGAATATGTTGTGCCTTTACACATATGTTGGATTATGTAATTGGTTTGTCATGACAAACAAATAAAAAAAATCGCGATTTACCCGCTGGCTACAACAACACACAGTGACTGCATGTAGTCACTGTGTGTTGATGTTGTAGCCACCTCCTCAGAGGCAGGAATACATATTCATAGCTCTGGTGTCCGCTGGAGCAAGGCAGAGACAGCCGCCGATGCAATATTTTATTGGTTTGTCATGACAAACCAATTACATAATCCAACATATGTGTAAAGGCACAACATATTCCAGTTAACGGTATCTTTTTTTAATTATTCGTTACGGCGCAATCAATACTTCCATGCATTCGGGACCTCCATGTTTTGGGGGTATTCAATAGACAAATCGGATCCAGGGATTCGGCTCCCATCAGTCGGGCAAGAACTGCGGGGTTTCAGCCTCTCTCCTCTCTCCTGGAGCTTAAGGGGGAGCTTAGTATTCCTGCCTCTGAGGAGGTGGCATAATCCAACATATGTGTAAAGGCACAACATATTCCAGTTAACGGTATATTTTTTTTATTATTCGTTACGGCGTAGTCAATACTTCCATGCGTATAAATTGAGGAAGGCAGGGACCTCTGCCGCTAGAGCGGCAGCAGCGGTGGATAAGGGGGCGGGTCACGTGGGGGTCGCGGCCAATCAGAGGAACCCGGAAACCGAAGTCTGTGGCGGAAAGGATACACGCGGCCAGTCCACCTCGCTTGAAATTGCAATGCATTAGGGCGGTTAGGTGGCGTAGCGGAGATTGCGTTTGTCACCAACCCCGGAGCTGTGAGCTGGATTCGCCTGTTCGAATCCAGCTCACAGCTCCGGGGGTTGTCACCAGCTTGGCTGGCCGTTCACACTAATACAATTGGCTGTATTAGAGGGTGGGAGAAGCTGGCGGGGTGGGTCCGGGTCGTTGTAAACAGCGACTCCTACAGTTCGGTCGGGGCGCCTGCTAAGCGCGGATAGGACCTGAGTGGGATAGTGTGATCCTTCCACACGCTACGCCCCCTCTCAGGGAGGATCCGCGCTGCCAGGTGAAAAGAAACGGTTGATTGGCTGGACGTGTGTCGGAGGAAGCACGTGATAGCCTCCACTCTCCCAGATGATCTGATTGTGGGGGGTAAGTGCGCAGCGACTAGGAAGGGGATTGGGAATTGGCATACGACTAACATTGGGATGGGAGAAAATCGGAGGAAAATGGAGGGGGGAAAAGACCAATAAAAAAATAAAAATTGCAATGTATTTCCAATGGACACATTTCTAAATCGTCTAGTTTAAAACAAATAAAGCATGAACATTGGCATGGTGTACCCAGGCATGCGTTCGTCATGGGACGGGGTTGCACTCCGTGCAGGGTCAGATAAGTACTCGCTATAAGTACCCACCTGGGCTACTTTGCATATCAATATAGCGCCGGTCGTCAGGTGCGTTAAATACGTTCTCAGATACATTCACACCTAACTTGTTGTGAATGACATGTGTTACATTCCATTCGTAGAGGCAATTAGGCACTGTCTGTAGCAGTAGCGGCTGGTAGTATTGGAGCCTTGTGGGTCGCAGTTCACGTTAGGTCGAGTTGAAAATGTAATGCTCTGAGATGCTCTGGAGCAATCTCTCGCTCTGTCTCTCGGATCATTCCAATAAAATAATTAACACATGTATGTTGTCATTTTAAACAACTCACCATTCATTCATTATGCATCAGCAGCAGCTAAATTAATGTTATAGTTCACAACACAGCAGCGCGTTTTGAATCGCTAGCCTATTATCATCTCAGCAAGCACAGTCAATACTTTTTTCCGTGGCCGCATTTCGCGGAGACAGCTGTGTAACGAGAGCGAGAGAGAGAGAGAGAGCGAGAGAGAGAGAGAGACTCACTGTTTAGTTGAAACGTCCAGGGCAGGAGGGCTTGATAAAGTGTATAATCCACTGTTGATGTATTCCAGACCACTGTCCACTGTCCAGACTGGATCCGCCATATAGCTTGTTAGCCAAGTGTTAGCTGTTAGCAGTTAGCACCACACAACACAAGTACTTCATTTCTTTGTCCATTTCCGCGCCGAACAGACTGCAAACTACCTGGCGTTCTATCGCCATGCTCTAAGACAAACTCTAACCTTAACCAACTTTGAAAGAGTGCCTAAGCTTAACCGTCTAAAGAACTTGCAGTCACGCTCTAAGACAAACAGCTGCATCTCACAACAACAACAACTATCTACCACCAACCTAGAATAAGCTAGAATTGGAACATTAGAAAGTGGATTCGGCCAATCAGAGATCGTCTCCGCGAAATGCTGCTACGGAAAAAAATACTGGCGTCGGCCAATCAGAGAGCGTCTCCGCGAAATGCGGCTACAGAAATTCTTGACGCTGCTGCCTAGACCGCTTCAAATCGCGCCCGGATTCCAACATAATAGTCATATTTCAACGCACAACGCGGTACGCACTGATTGGCTGCGACGGATACAGCGATCAACCAGTGACGCGCACTCAGAGCGCAATTGCGTCTAGCCCGGGCCGAGAAATACAAAAAAATAAAAAAAATATAAAAAAGTGTCACTTCCTGTTCAGGAAAACGAGTATTTTTTATTTTAGATATTAACGTTATATTGTGCATTGGAAACACAAACATACTTAAAATGAGTAAATATTATTCATTTTAAACATGTTTATATTATTTATAGGGCTATAAAACAAAAAACAAACGTTTTTTTTTCTTCTTCTCTCATGGGTCTCAGGTGGGTCGGCGCCCTAGCGCCCCCGGTGGCGAGCCGCCACTGGTCTGTAGTCTGTGCTCAAGCGAGGGGACATTTATGCGCATTCGCGGGAGCGCGCGCACGTGGCGCCATTAGGTGCGTGCAACCCCAGTTGATTTCAGGAACGCACGCCTGGGTGTACCTTTCCGTGTGTGTTCATCCACAATCTATAGCTCAACATGAAACAATTCGGAATAATCGTAAAATAATTACGTATCATTTTATTTCAACCAAAAATGCTTAAACAACAATGTTAGTGATAGAAGGGAACAAAATAATTAATTAATATTTTATTAATTTGGTGCAAAAATGGAAAGCTTGCCAATGTTCATGAGGCAGAATTATTACAGTAGCCGATAATACATAATTCCAATGATAAATCCCTATACGGGTGGACCGCGCAGGAAACTAAAGTGACGTCAGACTACACCTCCCTATAGGGGGAAAAATTCTCTGGCTTGTTTGTATTTCTATAAACCAATAACAATCATCCTGCAGTGATGGTGCCCAAAATAGTGTCGCAGATAGCGGAAGGGGAGGAGAATAGTCGGCTAGTTTGTGGCTAACTACCCAAAGCATGAGATGAAATCACTAGTTGAGCTCTTTTATATATCTTTCAGTGTGGTACGGCTCTATGAATGTACTTACAGTAATGAGAAGCAGACAGGGAGGAGCCGGCCAGGCTGCTATTGTTGTCCACAGGTTTGCTTTGGCTCCACCACACTCACCCCTGCAGGCCCCGGTCCCCATGAATATTGAAATAGGAAAGGGACTTCCTCGAACATCAATCAAACCTCCATCTATTCAATTACTGGACGTGGATCTGAGATGTCCAGCCTTCAGCAGCTTCTGATGAGGAGAAATACGGCCCCATGGCAGGTCTCCATGAATATTCCCACCATGTGGATAATGAGTCAATTAAAAGCAGGCCCTCTAAAATGGTTGGCAGAACTTCAAGAGAGCACATTCACGACATATACAGTATATTCAGTGACTCTGGACTTGGAAGAAATTCAAGAAATTGAGTCTATTGAAAGAGGATCAGAATACAGCACAGGGTAAGGGTAAAGAGAGAGAACGTGAGTAATCCCAGCAAAGAAATATAATCCCTTTTCTTCACTGTAATCGGTATGAAAATGTAACTCAACATTCGCTCATAGCTCTAATTGGTTGTAATATAAAGGCTTTCTCTATCTGAGTGGATTTCATCTTTGATAAATGCCAGAAGCTAACCATGTTTCTTTTGAATTTGTATGAGAGACAGAGTAGGCCTGTGTGTGTGTGTGTGTGTGTGTGTGTGTGTGTGTGTGTGTGTGTGTGTGTGTGTGTGTGTGTGTGTGTGTGTGTGTGTGTGTGTGTGTGTGTGTGTGTGTGCATGTGTGTGTGTGTGTGTGTGTGTGTGTGTGTGTGTGTGTGTGTGTGTGCATGTGTGTGTGTGTGTGTGTGCATGTGTGTGTGTGTGTGTGTGTGTGTGTGTGTGTGTGTGTGTGCATGTGTGTGTGTGTGTGTGCGTGTGCGTGTGTGTGTGTGTGTGTGTGTGTGTGCAGTGTGTGTGAGTGTGAGAGAGAGTATGTTTATGTGTGTGTGAGAAAGAGAGTGTGTGTGTGTGCATGCGTGCGTGAGTGCGTGCGTGCGTGCGTGTATGTGTGTGTGTGTGTGTGCGTGTGTGTGTGTGTTTAAAGTGAAAAGGTTGAATCACAGACATCCAGCGCTCACTATGAGAAACAGAAACAACTTAAAAAGAGCAAGAAAGATGTGTAGACGATAGCGAGGGAAGAAAGCCGAAGGACGACAAGGAAGATGGAGTGATGAGAAAGAAAGACAATCGCTTCTGACACCTGCTCAAAGAGGTCCTATGCGGGGGCGCACCCCGCCACAGCAGCGGGGGGAAGAGGAGGGCCGGTGTTGGCAGAGCATCAGTTGATTGGAGGTGTGTCATTTTCCCCCGTTTCGAACGTCTCTGTCAGTGAGAGATCGCAGGCAACGGGGCCGTGCTCTCTTTTCAACCGCAACAATGCACGGCGTGGCCTGGAGAAGAGCCTGCCTTTTGAAACGAGCCTCTCCCCGCTGCTAACAAGAGCCAGATGCGTCAGCCAGAGTGCTATTCTTGGCAGGCAGCGCAGAGGTCCTCTATGAAAGACAGACTGCAGCGCTGCAAGACCAGACATCTACCGTGGGGGATTTCGCAAGGCGACCGCTGGAGTGGTTATAGTTAATAAAAATGTTTGGGTTTTCGTATTATTCTTTTACGTGTTATTACTTCCTTGTTCTGATTTGGTTGCACTAATTAAGTTAATCACCGTGCCTCGTCGTGAGTGATGTTCCTCCAGGCAGTGTAATGGGCTTAGTTTATGTAGTCCGATGAAATAACATAACCACACTGGGAACGAGGACAGTGGGAAAGGGGAAGGAATGGGGGCGATGACGGTGATGAGTGAAGCCGCTGCTTTAATTAAAAACGCTGATTTGTTTAGGCAGGACCATTAGTCCAGCTACCTAGCACCCTTTTGGGGAGGCCACTAGTGGGCTTTAGATACTCTATGCAGATGACAAAATAGAAGTTTATATTTTCACTGCATGATTCTTGCAGCTGCTGGTCTCTCCCAGGAGGAACGGTTTGGAATACCTAGTTGTCAGTCACAGGACTTTGTCATGAATTGATTACGTTGATTTAACAGACACAATCTGTAAAATAGCGTTTCCTACATGCTATCATGCAGAAGGTCCTCTTTAAATCTAGGTGCTTACCAGAAATGTGCTTGTAATTTTTTTCAGTGATTACAATTTCCATTCAGCATGGAAAAATGCATAGAAATGACAAATAAGAAAATCTTTGTTAGACCATACTGATTCTGATTGATTCATCAACGAGACGGGACGGTCCTGGTTTGGAATGGTTTGTTTTCAACCATTATAATTAGGAAGGGACGATCTTGCAACCAACAACAGTTGAAAAGACAGTATTTGACAATGTAATGTAGGCTACAGACATGGTATAAAGGGATACATTACATTTTAGAATTTCAATAGGTTATTCTGATCATAAAATTATGGGACAAAAGAATGGCGTTAGCATTAATAAAAACATAGGACACAAGAATGCTAATGATACTAACACCCTTCCATTTTTCTGATGTTAAAAATACACGCCTTGTATTGTGAGGGTGTGATATGGTGTCCATGCATCAAGAATTAAATGAATTACATAATAAGTCAAGATATATTTTATTAATCCCCATGGGGAAATGATTCCTCTGCATTTGACCCATTCTAACCACTTAGAAGCCGTGGGCAGCCACAAGCAGGCGCCCGGGGACCAACTCCAGTTGTTAATGCCAGTACGTTGGTCACGGGCCACAGCAGGAGTGCCGTACTGGTGTGGGAGGAAACTGGAGTAACCAGAGGAAACATTCAAACTCCTGCCGGGTTGGGTTTGAACCCAAGACCTTCTTGCTTTGAGGCAACAGTGCTAACCACTGCACCACTGTGCCATACTTGAACATATTATAGTTGTGCGCCCACAACTCTGCATAATGTACCTTGTTTGATCACAGCTTCAAATTGCTCCTGCCAGGTGAAAACCTCATATCTCCAAATGTTGGTGATTTTCACGTTTTACTTGAATTCAAATTTGACTAGTGTGTAACTTCAAAAACATATGGCTGTTGGTCTGAAACAAAGTTGTATTTCTTCATTCCTGAAACATTTACTCTTTAGGAGATACAAGGTTTTCAGCATTATATGTTATATATATGTTCTTCTAGACCCAGATGTGTTGGAGGGTGTTGATGTCCGCTGAACGGTTCATATCTCCAAAAGAGCCAGCTTAGCAGGGTGTGAGAAAAAGCAAACCATGCTAAGTTAAAGGTGCTATAGATAACATTATGCCATTAGATGTCGCACTAGAGCACCAGCATGTAATTAATTTAATCAGGTGCATACCATGTGGGGAAGTATGGAGGGAATACATGCAACATGTAAACAACAGACATTTTGGACCTGCAAAAATGTTTAAATGGTCAATTCAAGTTCAAGTTCAAGTTTCTTTATTAGTTGTCATGCAAAAATACAGAATACTTTTACATGAAATGCTTTTTTCTGTTTTGCTCCTAAGAGTGTGAGATCATAGGACGCTTGGTTCATACACATACAGCTCATTATAGTAATATTCCACAATTATTATAATTTAGATAATGGCACAGAACATAAAATCACCGACATGCGCTTTGTTGATGCATGCGGGACTAGCCTTGAGACAAACTTATGCATATTCACCGTCGCAAACAGAGTGGCAGCCGACAGCACGTCGCCATTATGCGGAGGAGGGTGGGGTGGGGGTGTTGCGAGGGCTGTTGGAGGGGGGGGGGGGGTGGGAGGGATCTCCCCCGCACACAAGGCAGCCGACAATGCAGCGCCATAATGCGGACGGGGGGGGGGGTGGATGGGAGTGCACGAGACAAGTCTTGGCTCCCCCCGCGTGGGCTGGGGGGGGGGGGGCTGGGGGATGGGATGGCGCATACCAGTCCTATCTCCACTCAGCTCCAGACTTGACCTTGGGCTCTACCCTCCTCATCGGAGTTGTTTTGGCTGAGACGGGGGGGGGGGGCAGCAGGCAGCAGTATGAAATGCTTCCAAGATGCCCCGATTTGAGTTTTTCTCCCATCCCAATTGAGTCGTGCCAATTCCCCCCTCCCCTGTCTTGATTATTGCTCGCATGTGCCCCTCACTGGTCGTCGTAGGGAGGGTTGAAGAATCTATCGCATGTCCCCTCCGATACATGCAGAGTCAGCCAGCCACTTCTTTTCACCTACCAGCGCGGACTCTCATTGGTGAGGTTTAACGTGTGGGAGGCTCACACTACCCTCGACATCCTTGGTGTGCAGGCGCCCTGACCGACCTGTAGGAGTCGCTGTTTACAACGACCAGATTACCACTCATCGACTCCCCTCCCGCTGACTCTGCCAATTGAGTCAGTATGACGGCCGGCCCAAGCCGGAGGCAACGCTGACAGCCGGATTCGATACCGGTGTCTCACGCATGGGTGACGAGCGCTTAGACCGCTGCGCCACCCAGCCGCACCCCTTCTGAATTCTTTTTAAACAAAACCAGTCCCAGATGACGATTGCGCCCAAACCGATCAGCATGAATGCGAGGAGATAGATGTCCTCCACATCTTCAATCTCGAGAGGAAAAGGGCATATGGTATTCCATTTTCCTCAACTGTCAATAGAAAATCCAGATTGAAATGTTCCAAGCGGGCAGATCGGATCAGCCGTATCCTGCTTCCTTGAAGAAAATATGCGATCAATCGCTGAAAAAGACCATCTTATTAGATCCATATCGAGTAGGTTTGAGTAGGGAGTTGATTCCTTCGGAAAAAAAGTAGAGTCGACACGTCAAGACAGGCTTCAGGGAGGCAATTTAAGGCAGCGGTAGGAACGGTTTTGAGACCTCGGGAGAGGGAAAGAAATGCGACTCTCTGCGAGAGGTGGGAGGGAAATCAACAATTTGTTGGGGGGATGAAGCAATACTTTTATTCTACACCTTTCTAAAAGCTCTGTGGATGTATTATTAAAAAATATTACTTTACATAGAAAATGTTATCTATAGCGCCTTTAACTCAAAAACTAGATATCTCGTGTTTGAGAGCCAGCGGTTGAGCGCCAAAAACGAGATATCTCGTTTCCTTATCCTTTTTTTTTTTAACATTCTACACACTCTCGCATACCTGCCTGTGTCTCCCTGACACTGCTGTCTACGTTATAATTGCAATGGCGATCGAATCCCGACAGGTGGCAGCATCGCCTACCTTTTGAACTGGGTCTCTCAGTTGTCTCTCAGTCGAGAAGTGCCTCCGGCTGCAGGAATTCCCTCCCCCTTAAAGTGAAGCAGCACACAGCCATCTGTCGCCGATTTGCAAGGAGGTAACCTATTGTTTTCCGTATTATAGCCAGGCCCAATGCACACCAGTAATGGCAATCGCGATGGAACTACTGGATTATTAATTTTGGAGTACCTGCTAACAAAGGTAACGTCTATTTTAGGTCTATTTGACCTAACCTAAAACATGCTTTTGTATTGATCGCAACGTCGCATTTTACCGAACCTATAACATGCTTTTGGTAACGATCGCCGTGTTGTAAAACGACCCCCCCCGCCCCTTGATGACTTTGTGAAGAAACATCTATGGTATATACCATTGATTTGGAAATAATATAGGTTTCAGGCGAGCAACCCGAGACGATTTGCGCATATGCACATAACACGTCATAACTCCCATTCCAGGAAAGCGGCCTGGATTATAGTGAAACGAGGTGATCTTTAGCATGGGATAGGGCACAAACGAAGGTATGTATACATAAACAGTTTTTTACATGTTGGTGTATAAATAGTGCCTGTCACTATTGTCTCCATAGCTATAATATAGAATATACGATAGCTCCGCAAACATCTTGAAAATGATCAATAACACATGGCGCCAGGGATTAAAGATGGAAAAACAGCATGGCGCTCAATGAGTTAATAAAGCTTAATTTTACCTTTCATTAAATTGGGAAACAAGAAAAAGAAAAGCAGACGAGAACTTGACCTACGAGGCCCAATAGCGGCAACTGTCAACAAGGCACAGGAGGTTTCCACACAGGACTGTTAGTGGTGTTGCACTGTGGTCGCGGTCTAAAAACCAGACTGACCATATTTGAAACAAAGGGTAGTAAAACTTTGCTTTTAAGTATCATCAAGATTAATAGGGAGTCCATTCCAGAAAAAACGCCAAGCGATGATGGTAAAATATTGTCAAAGAGTTGAAAAGAATCTGCGATGCATTAGAGCGCCTGGCTTGGACCGGTACATGAAAGGCACTGAGGAGAACCACTGGGGGAGGTGAAGGATTCCCCCTCTAGAGAAATCAAAAACACTCTCTTCCCACTGTGGTACTGACAGTAACTCACTGGCTTGTCAATCCATCTTAATCGAATTACCCCCGATATTTCAAAGTCAAGTCTATTTTGAAATGGGGGTTGGGGGGTGACATAAGACTTGAGAAGACCTCTGGTTTCACATCGGGGGGCTGTCTTAAATCAGATCTTGAAAAACCGCACAATATGTCATTGTCTTTGGAGCGACTCTTGAAAGAGCTCTGAATATGAGGTTTAGATGAGCGCAGTGATGACGAGCCTGGCTGAGTCCAAGGGGCTTGGCAATACCATAACAACATCATACACTCATACATGTGAGGGGGTGAATACTGGCAGAACAGAAATAATATGATGTTGTAAATCAGCTCCAAATCTATAGAAGTAGGGAAGATGTTTGTTTGCTTAGCACATGTGCGTCTTGGCAGTGTGTGCATGCAGCGTTGGGCCTTCTCAGGGGTGATGCTTTTCCCCACAGTGAGCCTGGGGTTGTTTTTTTGGGGGGGGGGGGGGCTTGAGCTAAATAACGAAACAAAACAAGCACGTCACGTCTAAGAGATATTCAGAAAGGACGAGAAAAGTGGAGTTCCTCTTGTTTTAACGCCTGGTTTGTTTTAACCGAGGATGATGGTTAACTAAAAAGTCTATACAAAAAGAAAATGACACAAATGAAAACATTGCAGGCGGGAACCGAGTGCGAGTGGCTCAGCGCAAAAGGGCAGAGGGGCCTGATTCATGGCGTTCACGTGGTGTCGGTGAGGTGAATGTCCCCGACAGGACATTCATACAGTAGTACATGTACTATTGGGACTTCATCGCCTTAGCCATTGTTTAAAAGCTTTGTAGTTCAGTAACAAACAAAACACTTCAAAAACTAATAAAATAATGCTGTTTGTGACCCGTCAACCAAATGTTTCATTTGCAACAAGTTATTATATAACTGTCCTGAAAATCATCAGTACAAAAAAACTAGCAGCCAGAATCAAATCAGAGCTCCATGACGTCAATATTTGTTTTTATTTCTGTACCAAAAAGCACACAAAGGCACAGAGGTTGGATACCCAGTAACACGAGTTGCAGAAAAGTCTACCCGACATTCACTTTAACAGTTTCAGTGCCACACTTAGCGGTTATCTTTACCCACTAGATTGCAAGCTTGATAGTAATTTCCGCGGTCGTTTCACTATGTTTGCTAAGCTGTGTGTGTGTTCTGTATTATAGCTGTGGAGACATGGTGTGGCTCATTTGGACAGACATTACTTGTAGTGCAACATGGCAAAAATAGTTTGTTTCACACACTGTAGTTTGTATTTTATTACACGCTAAACTTCGCGCATTTCCAAGATAATCCAGTCTTTTTTCATAGATCGCCAGATAAAACGCGGTATGTGCAATAAGCCCGAATCATTCTGGTTGATTCCCTGAAACCCCAAATACTCCCAAATCAAAGGTATATAACATGTATATATGTACCTTCACAATATCATCAAGGGGGGGGGGGGAGGGGTCGTTTTAACTCAAAACTGTGATCATGTTTGCCGAGCATGTTTTACGTCCGGTGAAACACACAACTGTGATCGTTAGAAAAACACGTTTCAGATTCTGTCAAATAGACATAGAATATACCTTACCTTAGCCAGAAGGTATTCCAAAAAGAATAATTCCAAGTGATTGCATCGCCATCGCGATTACCAGTGTATATGTCTATACATGTTTCGATCAATGTGAATCTATGTTCAAGCAGGAGGAGGGGCCACTACCAAGAAAAAAAAGAGGAGGCCGTGTATCACCACGAAGCCATTCCAGTTCAGACACAGACGATACTGCCACCTGGTGATAGTCGATCAGCATTGCAGTTCTAGCGTTTGTGGATGTGCCAAAGTGATTCAGATCGCTCTGGGCAAATCTGTATAGCGGGGATCAAAGTAAAAAGATCAAACGATCCAAAAACGTAATATTACGTGATTGGCACTCAACACATGGCAAGCAAACACGTAATATTACGTGGCTGGCACAGAATGAGTTAATACTGGTCTGGGAACTGTTTTCAATGTTTACTAAAAGAGAAATGACACAATTAATACATTGTTTAACCTGAGACTCATTGGCCTTGGCTCATTTTATGTGAATGAATGAATGAATGAATGAATGAATGAATGAATGAATGAATGAATGAATGAATGAATGAATGAATGAATGAATGAATGAATGAATGAATGAATGAAAACTTTATTTAACAGATTGCAGAATGGGTACAATACAGTACGGCTCAATACACACAATTGTTAAGGGGATGCAGACCTGAGAAAGACGTTTGTCTTGTTTACATCAGGGTCCCCCATTTTCAATTCATATAGACATTTATGACATACACAACACACATGACATTTATGGCATAGGGACATATAGGTGTTTAGTACTGATACATTTGTGACATAAACGGTATTCAAATATACAGTACTGTTACCCCTAGATCCTGACAGAGTATATACATATGATGGGGAGGGGACTGTACATTAGGAGGGGTGGGTGGGTGGAAGAGAAATATACATACGGCGGGGAGGGAATATATAAATGCGGTGGGGAGGAGATTGTCTATTAGGAGGTGGTGGGGGTTTTGGGCATTTACGGTGGCCAGTTTCGAATTGCAGCCTCCCGTAGGTGCTCTTTAAGAGCGGTTTTGAATGTGGGTAGGGATTCACATTCCTTTACAGCTTTGGGTAGGGGGCGTTCCACATTGATGTGGCATAATTGCGAAACGTGTTTAGTCCCTTGTTTGAGCCGAATCTGGGTTTAACATGATTTGTTGAGCTTCCTCTGGTGTAGTGGTTGTGGTATTCACTGACCTTTGGGAAGTATTTTGACATGTACATGGGTACCTTAGTCGTATAGTGTATCTTGTAGACCAGGCCCATTGCAAGTTGCTGTACTCTGTCGTCTACTCTAAGCCATCCTAGGTTGTCAAAGTGGGCAGGGGTGAGGTGGGTTCTGGGGGTAAGGTCAAGTAGTAGTCTGACCAGTTTGTTTTGTGATGTTTGTAATCTTGTTTTAAGCGCCTTTGAGGTGCTTTGGTACCATGAGGTGCACGCATAGTCGTAGTACCCTTGAATGAGTGCTCCTGCCAGAGTCTTCAGGGTATTCTTGTTTACCAGAGAGGAGATCCGCTACAAGAATCTAGTTCGTTGGTTGACTTTTTTTTATTACATTGGATGCCATTTTGTCACAGGAAAGATTTGCCTCTAGGATGGAACCCAGGTAGGTAATTTCATCTTTCCTTGTGACAATATTGTCACCCACTGTAACTGAGAAGCCGTCGGTCTTGCTGAGTTTGTTATTTGAACCGAAGAGAATGGACTCTGTTTTGCCCATGTGTAATGATAGTTTGTTATCAGCGAGCCATATGCAGATTTTGCCTAGTTCCGAGCTGAGGGTTTTTTCAACCTGCAACTTGTTCTTGTCAGAGACCAGCAGGGCTGAGTCGTCCGCAAACAGGAACAAGTTGCAGTCACAGGCTGACGACTTGTCATTTGCATAAATTAGAAAGAGTAGCGTTCCTAGTATGCTTCCTTGTGGAACACCACAGCTCACTGTGAGGGGGGGGGGATAGAGTACCGTTTACCTCTACCATCTGTTCTCTCCCCTTCAGGTAGGATTGCATCCAGCTCACTGATAAACTATCAAAACCAATTGCTTTTAGCTTGTCAATCAGAATGGAGTGATTGACAGTGTCGAAGGCCTTTTGTAGGTCCAGCATGACCATGCCGCAGTATTTGCCCGCGTCCACTTCTTGTTTGATGTGGTCGTTCAAATAGAGGAGGCATGTGTCAGTGGAGTGGGACGTTCTGAAGCCAGATTGGAATTCGTAGATTAGATTTTTTTCCGCCAGGTACTTTTCGACCTGTTCGTAGACTATTTTCTCCATGACTTTCGAGATGGAGGTAAGAATAGAAACAGGGCGGTAGTTGCCTGGGTCTAATTTGCTGCCCTTTTTGTGCAGAGGGGTCACTCTCGCAATTTTGAAGTCCTTGGGGACGTGTCCAGAACATATTTTCATTGAGTGCACAGTGGCACACATATATACACATTTATATTACAGTGTTTGGACCCGAAGGTGTGGAAATTGTAGGTGAAAACAAGTAAATATTGTAAAAATTTAACAAAAACTTTCACTATGTACTTTCACTGTCTGACTCCACCTTGTTTCATTAATATTTTTCAAGATAAATATAATTTATTCCATTCATGTCTTGGTTATAATGGATTATTTAATTTACATACATCACATTTTTATCACAAATAGCACAGTAAGATCAACATTGTCTGATAAAATTGTTACCAGAGATGGTCAACAAATTGAGTTGGTATCTACTTTTAAATACCTAGGATTTTTTATTGATGACCACTTGTCTTTTAAAGCATATATCCATTATGTCGCAAAGAAGCTGAAGCTTTTACTAGGATTTTATTTTAGAAATAAGTCTTGCTTTTCTTTAGGTGTGAGACAAAAACTGGTGGAGTCTACCTTTCTACCTGTGATTGATTATGGTGATGTGTTATATATGAACGCCTGTGCTCACTGTCTCCACATGCTGGATAGCGTGTATGATGGGGCTTTGAGATTTATTACAAACTGTGGATCTCGTACTCACCATTGTGTATTATATTCAAAAGTGAACTGGACTTCCTTATGTGCACGTCAGCTCAGTCATTGGTATGTTTTGATTTACAAGGCCATTCTTGGTTTGGTTCCGATTTATTTATCATCTCTTTTAAAGTTGAATGGTGGAAATTACAATCTCTGTTCGAAGGATTTTATGCACTTTGCTGTTCCCAATGTCCGAACAGAAATGGGAAAGAAAGCTTTTAGGTTTTCCGCACCTACTACATGGAACAATCTCCAGTCCGATCTGAAGATCCAAAGCTTGGTAACACTAAATGTATTTAAGGCTATGGTGAAGCCTATTGTAACCACGTTTTCTGTGTGCAGATGTTTTTTTTGACCATTTTGTAATGTTGCTTTTGTCTGTAGTGTCTATGTGTGTATGTTGAAACTTTGTGTTGCTGCTGTTTCTTGGCCAGGTCTCCCTTGTAAAAGAGATCCTGGATCTCAATTGGGACAAACCTGGTTAAATAAAGGCTAAATAAATAAAATAAAAAATCACTAAAAGTGAGAGAATAATGTAAGGGTGAATATTCTGATCAGAGGTTTCACTTTCTCCACTATTATCTCCTAAACTATAGTATAGCTAGGAATTTCATTGTATACTCATGTGCCGTGACAAATAAAACTCTTGACTTGACTTGACTTGAATTCTAACAACCAAAATATGCTCAGATGGGAGTCCCTGATTGTATCAAATGGGGATCCATCAGTCCGGGGGTCCTTGACACAAAAAAGGCTGAGAACCACCGACGAAGGTCTCATTCAGATCTAATCAGACAATGCTGGATAAAAAACGCAAGTTTAGCCCCTCTTTTGGATGGGGGTTGTTGCATTGGGCCTCAACAGTTGTTACCACAGGGCTGCCCAAAGAAAAAAAGAGGAAGTAGAACCCTAGTTAACTTTCGCCGGACACAAGCCCTCCCCACGCTGTGGTAGCCAATCAATCAAGATATTAACTTACTGTATATATCTTATGAACTTTGCAATCCCAGAATCCTATTGTGTTATCCTCGCACCAAACAAATTGCTATCAATTCAACCCCCACTATTGTTTGGAATTCAAAATAAGTTAGATTCAATCTTTCTTTTGCAGATTATCTCATGGGAATCTGTTGATAAGTGTATGCGGTCGCACAGATGTGAATGTAATGGACCTGGCGATGAACAGAATGTGAAAAGGGGGGAAATCACATTGTACCTTTGTGTTAACCCTGACAAAAAGCAGGCAGGTCCTGAAACGTCCGAGATAAGTAGTTGATAATGTCGTCCATCCCCAGGGGCGGGACGTGGCTAACAGTCACCTATCATCAAAGCGTGGAAAAAGAGAGATCATTTCCGCTGTAGCCGTGCTGTGTAAACCTCCCTAACATGTATCCCATATGTTCAGCTCCTCCGGAGGCTCGTAAACGTGTTGCAGGCTGTGCAGGCCACAGCCGTCCATCCCAACACCGAATCACGGATCAGTCCCCCGGCTCCCCTAAATCTGGGGGCGCGCTCAGCACCTCAACACAAACGGAACTGTTTATGTGGCAAGCAGGATCCAGAAAGACTTAAATGCAACGGTGCGTTCAAACATGGATTTATTGTGGAGCTGGTGGCACTGTCCCTGTTATGTGCTACAAACAGGCTGGGAAGGAGCATGAATGCAATGTGGTGCATTTCAAGCTTATAAAGTGATATGGTTTGTAACCGACCTCAAACGCAACGGCACAGACAGGTAGTTCAGAGTTAGCCAAATACTAGGGCGTATTTATTTACAGAGTCAAAAAAAGGGTAAAGTACCATTATCAAACAAACAGGGAGACTGCCTTCGGCAGAGTCATCTGCGGCTCTGCAGAATCCTCCTGGTGATAGCGGTGGGGAATTGGCATGTGACGTTGTAGCGGCTCTGCAGATACTCCCAGCTTTAACTCAAGGTGGAAAACGGAGAGAGAGAGGTATCAGAAACAGTCCAACGAAACACAGAGGCAGTGTGGTTCCCTCCTCCCTTAGCTGTGTCCAGAACCAATTGACAGTGACAGTCTTCAGTGTTCCCCACAACACACGATTTAGCTGAGTCAGTGCAAACAAAACGAAATCTTCAGTGTCTCTTCTAAAACACACAATCAGAATAATCCAGAGGGGTTTGGTTCCACTCACCCAAGCGCAACGCGTAAAGCGGGTAAACGAGGCGCAGCTCCAAACGGGGAACAAGGTTCTCAACAGCGGTTCTCCACAGAAAGGTCCTGGAGAGAAAGTAGACCAGGAACAGCAACGGGGAAAAAGCAGGCAAATGCAGTTGTATTCCAGAACGACCCGACAACGATAGAAGGAAGGTCCAGGTATATAAAGCCCTCTGGGGTGCTAATCACAAACTATGACAGCTGCGTGATGAAAGTGGCAATCGCTCAAAAAGCGTGTGGCGGGGAATACACCAATCAGCACCGTACCTCAGGAGAGCGTGTGGCGGGGAACGAACCAAACCTCACAGTACCCCCCCCTCCACGGGAGCCACCCGGCGACCAGCCCGACCCGGCTCACCCGGATGGGCACGATGGAAGTCGGTGATTAGGCCGGGATCCACGATGAGCTGGCGGGAGACCCAGCTCCGTTCCTCCGGGCCGTACCCCTCCCAGTCCACCAGGTACTGGAACCCCCGACCCCGCCGTCGAACGCCCATCAACCGGCGGACCTGCCACTGGGGGTGACCGTCCACCATCTCGGGAGGAGGTGGTTCCGGAGCAGGAGGCATCAGGGGACTGAGAGAGACAGGCTTAACCCGGGACACATGGAAAACGGGGTGAATGTGCATGGACGCAGGAAGCTTAAGACTCACCGCCGCCGGACTGAGTACCTTCAGAACCTCAAAAGGACCGACGAACCGGGGGTTAAGCTTCTTGGCCGAGGACCGAAGCGGAAGGTCCTTTGCGGAAAGCCACACCCTCTGCCCAGGGCGGTACGTCGGCGCAGGGACCCGGCGCCGGTCAGCCCCACGACTGGCGCGCTCCGATGACCGGAGCAGCGCAGTCCTGGCGATCTCCCAGACCCGACGGCACCGGTCGAGATGGTCCTGTACGGAGGGAACTGCCACTTCCGACTCCTGTGCAGGGAAAAGAGGGGGTTGGTAGCCCAGGGATACCTCAAAAGGTGAGAGGCCGGTGGCGGAACTGACCATGGAGTTGATGGAGTACTCGACCCAGGGAAGGAATCGGCTCCAAGAAGCGGGTCTCTCGGCAGCCACACACCGAAGAGCAGACTCCACGCTCTGGTTCATCCTCTCCGTCTGTCCGTTAGTCTGGGGATGATAACCAGAGGAAAGACTGACCGTTGCCCCCAATCCCTTGCAAAAAGCTCGCCATACCTGGGAAGTGAACTGGGGCCCCCGGTCCGAGACGACGTCCTGGGGAAAACCATGGAGGCGAAACACGTGGCGTGTTAGGAGTTCCGCCGTCTCGGCCGCCGAGGGAAGCTTGGGAAGGGCCACGAGGTGAACCCCCTTGCTGAACCGATCCACCACGGTCAGTAGGCACGTGTTCCCCTGGGAAGAAGGAAGACCCGTGACGAAGTCCAACGCCACATGGGACCAAGGGCGGCTCGGAATGGGAAGCGGCTGCAATAGCCCGGAGGGTGCCTGGTGGGAGGCCTTGCTGCGGGCGCAGACTGCGCAGGCCAGTACGAACTCCTTGACGTTGTTCCTCATGGTAGGCCACCAGAATCGATGAGCCATGAAGGAGAACGTGCGATGAACACCTGGGTGGCAGGCGAACCGGCTGGTATGGCCCCACTGGAGGACCCGGGACCGGACTGAGTCGGGGACGAAGAGGCGATGGACCGGTACATTGCCTGGAGCGTGATGGAAGCGTAGGGCACGCCTTACCACCCCCTCGATGCCCAAGGTGACTACTCCCACCACCCTGGCCTCTGGGAGGATGGGAGTCGGGTCCTCCGTGGTTGGAGCCCCCTTGGAGTGTAACCGGGACAGGGAGTCGGCCTTCGTGTTGCGGGAACCAGGGCGAAACGTCAGCGAGAAGTCGAACTGACTGAGGAAGCTGGCCCATCTTGCCTGCCGGCCATTGAGGCGCTTGGAAGCACGGATGTACGTCAAGTTCTTGTGGTCCGTCCAAATGGTAAATGGCTCCTCGGCCCCCTCTAGCCAATGACGCCACTCCTCCAAGGCAGCCACAACCGCCAGCAGCTCCCGATTGCCGATATCGTAGTTCCTCTCGGCAGGGAGGAAACGACGCGAGTAGAAGGCACACGGATGTACCTTCTGGTCCGTTGCCGACCGCTGAGACAAGATAGCTCCTAGTCCAGTATCCGAGGCGTCCACCTCCACGATGAACTGTCTCTTGGGGTCTGGATGGAGCAAGACCGGGGCGGTAGTGAACCTCTTTTTGAGGGAGCGGAACGCAGCACACGCCGCTGGGGACCAGTCGAACGGCAGGGCGGGAGAGGTCAGCCTGGTAAGTGATTCCGCCACCTGACTGTAGTTCCGGATGAATCTTCGGTAGAAGTTGGCGAACCCGAGGAAGCTCTGTAACTCCTTCCGAGAGGTGGGTTCCGGCCACTCCTCCACGGCCCGGATCTTGCGAGGGTCAGCTCGGGTCAAGCCTCTCTCCACGATGAAGCCCAGGTAATCGACGGAGTCGGAGTGGAATCGGCACTTCTCTGCCTTGACGAAGAGCCGATTGTGAAGGAGGCGCTCCAGCACACGGCAGACATGCTGGATGTGTTCCTCGAGGGTCTTGGAGAAAATGAGGATGTCGTCTAGGTATACCACCACAAACTCCTCCAGCATGTCACGAAGGACGTTGTTCATGAGCGCCTGGAATACCGCCGGAGCGTTGGTGAGGCCGAACGGCATTACCAGGTACTCGTAGTGGCCCCTGGGAGTCTTGAAGGCGGTCTTCCACTCATCGCCCTCTCGGATACGGACCAGATGGTAGGCACTCCGGAGGTCCAGCTTGGTAAAGACGGTAGCCTGGGTGAGAGGCTCGAAGGTGGAGTTCATGAGAGGAAGAGGGTACTTGTTCTTAATGGTGATCTCGTTGAGCTGGCGATAGTCGATGCAGGGTTGAAGGTCTCCGTCCTTCTTCCCAACAAAGAAGAAACCGGCCGCCACAGGGGAGGAGGAAGGCCGAATGAGTCCTGCTTCAAAGGACTCAGAGATATATTGATCCATCGCTGCCTTCTCAGGGACGGTCAGACTGTAGAGGCGGCTGCCGGGAAGGGGAGCCCCAGAGCGGAGGTCGATGGCACAGTCGTAAGGCCGGTGAGGCGGAAGGGCCTGAGCCCTGGACTTACTGAAAACCTCCTTGAGGTCGTGGTACTCAGGGGGTATGGTCGAGAGGTCCGGAGGCGGCTCACAAACGGATCTCCGGGGCGAGGGACAGGACGCCGCCTGAAGACACTGGGCATGACAGGAGGAGCTCCACCCCCTGATGGTGCCGGAGGAGCAGGCGACGTGGGGCTCGTGCAGCGCGAGCCAGGGCCGGCCCAGGACTACTGGGACAAGAGGGGATCTGGTGATAAAAAACTGGAGTCTCTCAACGTGGTTACCAGCAATGGTGAGCAGGACAGGACAGGTGCGTTGAGTGATGTCAGCCAGGCGGTGCTGGTCCAATGCGAACACCTCCAATGGCCTCACGAGGTCCTCTAGTGGAATGTTGGCCTGGGTAGCAAACTCGAAATCTAGGAAACTCTCGTCAGCACCCGAGTCAATGAGTGCCTCCACCGTGGCCCGTTGGTCCGCCCAGGCCAGGGTGACGCTCATCAGACGGCTAGGTGGTGCACGGCTCTGGGAACGAGAAAAACGGCTCACCAGGATCTCCCGGGGTCCCGGCGAGCCTGGTCTTTTGGCCGGGTGGGGCAGTTGGAGATACAGTGTCCATCCCGACCGCAGTAGAGGCAAAGGCCGGACCTGAACCTTGCCTCCCGTTCAGCCTGGCTAAGATGTGAACGTCCCAGCTGCATGGGTTCCTCCTCGGGCACCGAACGGGAGGGGAAGGAACCACCAGTTGTGGTGGGAGCAGGGCGGACCGCAGTACCGTCACGAGTATGGGGGGTCTGGTGAGCCTCTGGAGGTCCCGGTCGGGTTCTCTCACGCCTTCTCTCCTGGAGGCGTCCGTCGATGCGAATGGCGAGGCTGAATAGGTCCTCGAGGGAATCAGGTTCCTCACGGGTCGCGAGCTGGTCCCTGACAGCGTCGTTGAGCCCCCTCCTGAAGGTGAGACGAAGCGCTTGATCGTTCCAACCGCTCTCCGTTGCCGCCAGTCTGAACTCCAGCACGTAGTCGGTGACCCCGCCACTGCCCTGCCGGAAGGTGCCCAACCGAGCTCCAGGGTCTTGGCCACGGGCTGGGTGGTGGAAAACCCTGCGGAGCTCTGCCACGAAGTCTGGGTAGGAAAAACAGAAATCAGCCCCCATTTCCCAGGAGGCAGTAACCCACTGTGCTGCCCGGCCTGAGAGCAGGTTAGTCATGTAAGCCACTCGGGCTCCCCTTGAAGTGAATCGGCTGGGTTGATGACGAAAAACCAACTCACATTGCATGATGAATGTGGCACAATCCTCGAAGTTACCATTGAACAACCATGGTTCAGAGAGACGGGGCTCCCGAGGTGCGGGATCGGGAGGCGCGGGACCTGCCACGGCTGCGGTGGATGCTCTGGCCAAGGCTCCGGTAGTAGGTGGGATTAAAAGCAGGGTGTTAACGGCTTCACTCAGCGCTTGTAATTGGTGGAGAATATCAGTCTGCTGATTACCCTGGGCTGTCTGCAGGTTAGCCAGAGAGCTAAGGGACTCCTGAATAGGCTGGACCTGGTCTCGGAGCTCCTGTACAGCAACCGCAGCCGCACCTAGCTGTTGGCTGTGGTCGTTGGTTAATTCAATCTGGACCGCCAACGCTGTTCTGACCCTGTCTGTGTCGGCTGAGGTCGTCATGGTCGGGTCGTAATGTTATGGTTTGTAACCGACCTCAAACGCAACGGCACAGACAGGTAGTTCAGAGTTAGCCAAATACTAGGGCGTATTTATTTACAGAGTCAAAAAAAGGGTAAAGTACAATTATCAAACAAACAGGGAGACTGCCTTCTGCAGAATCCTCCTGGTGATAGCGGTGGGGAATTGGCATGTGACGTTGTAGCGGCTCTGCAGATACTCCCAGCTTTAACTCAAGGTGGAAAACGGAGAGAGAGAGAGGTATCAGAAACAGTCCAACGAAACACAGAGGCAGTGTGGTTCCCTCCTCCCTTAGCTGTGTCCAGAACCAATTGACAGTGACAGTCTTCAGTGTTCCCCACAACACACGATTTAGCTGAGTCAGTGCAAACAAAACGAAATCTTCGGTGTCTCTTCTAAAACACACAATCAGAATAATCCAGAGGGGTTTGGTTCCACTCACCCAAGCGCAACGCGTAAAGCGGGTAAACGAGGCGCAGCTCCAAACGGGGAACAAGGTTCTCAACAGCGGTTCTCCACAGAAAGGTCCTGGAGAGAAAGTAGACCAGGAACAGCAACGGGGAAAAAGCAGGCAAATGCAGTTGTATTCCAGAACGACCCGACAACGATAGAAGGAAGGTCCAGGTATATAAAGCCCTCTGGGGCGCTAATCACAAACTATGACAGCTGCGTGATGAAAGTGGCAATCGCTCAAAAAGCTACTAGCCCCACTAATGAAACCCAAAATATGGTTTTGCAGTTTTTTTTTATATTTCTTGTATTGATACATGGAAATAAAATATTATGGCATTTTATATTTATAAAACATGTGTTTAAGTGGGTTATAAAAACAGACCAGTCCCTCGGTGCCCTTTTCAGATTGAAAAATCGAATAAAGCTTTTGCTCTCGACATTGCTGGTGACAATTGTCTACTGTAGCTGAAGGGGTGCCCTTAAAAGACACATTCCAATATAATTTAACAAAAACAGGTTTGCCTAAGGGACATTTGCATCCAGAATACTTTACAGTATTTAATAAGGGACGCTCATATGGACCAGACCCTGGTACCCTGAGGAAAAACTCTCTACCATATGCTTCACCACTATTCTACATTCTTCAGAAAAGTATGGGAAGTTATTGCGTGCGTGTCTGTCTGTCTGTCTGTCTGTCTGTCTGTCTGTCTGTCTGTCTGTCTGTCTGTCTGTCTGTCTGTCTGTCTGTCTGTCTGTCTGTCTGTCTGTCTGTCTGTCTGTCTGTCTGTCTGTCTGTCTGTCGGTCGGTCGGTCGGTCGGTCGGTCGGTCGGTCTGTCTGTCTGTCTGTCTGTCTGTCTGTCTGTCTGTCTGTCTGTCTGTCTGTCTGTCTGTCTGTCTGTCTGTCTGTCTGTCTGTCTGTCTGTCTGTCTGTCTGTCTGTCTGTCTGTCTGTCTGTCTGTCTGTCTGTCTGTCTGTCTGTCTGTCTGTCTTGTCTGTCTGTCTGTCTGTCTGTCTGTCTGTCTGTCTGTCTGTCTGTCTGTCTGTCTGTCTGTCTGTCTGTCACCGGCATCTGCTCGTTTGGTTGTTGCATCCACCACCACTAAAGTTGAGGTACGCTAAAAGTTAGAAGCGAGTAAATAACAGTAATGTTTAGTGCTGTTGATAGATTCAAATATTGAATCTGATTAATCGCATGATTGTCCATAGTTAACACTCGCAAATTAATCGATTTCTTTTGTATTTTTTTTTATCTACCATAAAACAGATCTTTTTCAAGTTCCTAGTTTTAATACTCTTATCCTCATCTCTCTCACCCCCCTCTCTCCCTCTCTCTCTCTCTCTCTCTCTCTCTCTCTCTCTCTCTCTCTCTCTCTCTCTCTCTCTCTCTCTCTCTCTCTCTCTCTCTCTCTCTCTCTCTCTCTCTCTCTCTCTCTCTCTCTCTCTATCTCTCACACACACACACACACACACACAGACACACACACACACACACACTTCAGAAAGATCTGAAACAAACAAACATAGTATCAATGAGAGTATCAATAATACACCCCTGAGTGAAGTCTAGTAAAAACAAAATAGTTAAAAAATTTAATAAAAATGTCATACATTCATGATGAAACGCATTCATGATGAAACATAATACCTATTATATACATTTGATTTGGGAATAGTAGCGTGTCCAGGCAAGAAACGGCAACGCTTATAGTAGAATACACGTATAAGGCTATTACTCAGCCTTTCGGGAATTACCCCAGACCATTCTAAAACTATACTTATATTCACCATGGTATAACACGGGAACGTATAGATGAAAAAAAAATTATTTTTCACATATTGAACAATAGATAGTTGATGTCAAATGGGCCATAGTATTGTTTGTATCAATAGCTATAATATAGAATATAGTTATAGCTCTACAAACAAGGTGACGCACTCCTATCTTTTAAAGCGTGGCATTGCTACAACGGGACCTTTCTAATCCCCGGCGGTCAATGAGTTAATTAATGTTGAAATTTGTTTTCAAATGTAGCCAAGAGTAAAGACCCTAACCCTGTCAAAGAAGCAGTCAAAGTGTATATTTTCAGCACTAGGTCTGTTTACCAATGATTTTAAGAAATATGAGTTCATCTCATATCAATATCTCGGGACATTCCAGCGGAAACCGGATGAATTAGACGTGAGGAAAGAACGCGCCATAAAAGTAGTCCTAAGACAGAAGAGAACCCAGGGCTTTCAATCGACATTTCATAAAACTACACTACCCAGCTCACACCAGCGTCTTTGAAAGCTGCTGAAAACATTCTTTGCGAAAAAAAATTCTGGCGTTTTTTCCTGATTATATCTCACGGGATGAACAAACTTATTGCGTTATTGCCATAAAATAGAACCTACTGTAGTGTGACAAGCCTTGTGGGGTTTGGGCTCGACACGGACCAAAACAAACAATTCCAATGTCCACACAAGCACAATTTCAATAAACAAGAATATTTATTGATCAACAGTACAGGTCCGATGGGCAATAGAGTAGTCAAATTACAGTCCAGGGTCAAAACAGGCTCTCGTACAAAAAGGGAATGTTCAATACTCAGGGTTTGTCGTCCGTCCAGGGTCAGTTTCACAAGGGGGTATCTCAGCCAGTCCAGGGTCCAGTAACATGAACACCTTCTCGCTCTAACCTCTCCTTCAAGGAGGAGATTTGGCCTGATCCATAGAGGTGTGACTTGGCCATAATAAAGTAATTTAAAGGCCTGATATTCTTAATAATTCATATTTCAAATTGCATGTGTCCGGATGGCAAAATTCAGTACTGTATCTACAAAACCACCTGTAAATCATCTTCCCTTTATTAATTTTCTTAGATTTTTTGTACACTTTATCTCAAGAACGATTTTCACGTCTGGTCAATGTTAGCATGGTGTTATTCACCGTCAAAGATGAGAAAAAGAATTATAATTGTTGCATGTAACTGCTTAACTGTTTCCACAAGAGGGCGCTATAGGCGTAGCTATTGAAGCTGACGCCAGGTAAGAGGTATAAAAGGAGATGTTGCCTCCCCCTCGATCTCTTCCTCCGTCGCCTCTCACAAGGAGAAGGTCTCGTGTACTGATGTGTGCAATGTGATAATAAACCACGCCAAAGGCTAAAGAGAGAAACCTTGTCGTCATGGCCAAATTATTGTCGCTCCATAGGTGACTCTGTCAACAGGTTATGGGCCCAGATCACGCAGGAGCGAAATAATAAGGGTAGCAAGTTTAGCTGAAGTATAGGCCAGTTTAGCACCGGGAGCTGGGCTAGGCTAACGGGAGCTAAAGCTACGCCTAGCATCAAAAGAGGATGATGACCGAAGGAAGGAGCAAATGGCCCTCATTCAACGGAAGGGCAGAGGACTATGAGCTCTGGGAAGAACGAATGTTGTGCTGTTTGTACGGAGTGGGGCTGAAGAAAACCATCTTGATGGCCCCCACGGGAGAAGTAACGGCGGTCGCGCAAGCCCTGGACACCAAGCAAAATGCCGCCGCATACTGCGAGTTAGCACCACTGCTAGACGACACAAGCTTGGGGCTGATATTCCGCGACACTAAGGACAAAGGCCGAGAGAGCCTGAAAGTGTTGAGAGAACACTATATCGGAAGGGGAAGACCCCAAATCGTATCCCTCTACATAACACTGACCGCACTGAAGAAAGCGCACACCGAGACTGTGACCGAATACATCATCAGGGCTGAGCAGATCATTACGGCGCTTAAGAGTGCAGGAGAAGCACCGAGCGACGGACTAATGATGGTGATGGTTATGAGAGGACTACCGGAGCTGTACAAACCGTTCACACTACTGGTGACACACGGTTCAGCGGACATGTCGCTGGGAGACTTCAAGGCCAAGTTGCGAAACTTTGAGGCCTCAGAAGACACCCACCCAGTCGCCGCGGAGGCGGGAGAGAGGGTGCTGAAGGCCCGGGCGGCACCGAGAGAGAAGACCAGACCCCCGACGGAGCTGGCATGTTGGCGATGCAGAGAAAAAGGGCACCGGAAAGATAACTGCACAAAGACTGTTTGGTGTAGCTTCTGCAAATCCACGGGGCACACAGACAAAGTGTGTAGAAAGAAACGTGACCAGAGCGCTCGGTACACGCATTGACAAGATGGCGGCTGTGGACAAGATGGCGACAACGGTGGACGTGAGGCGAGTCGAGACGACGCCCGGAGAGCAGCGGGACGAGAGGACTTCATCTTCGGGGGGCAGACAACGTACGTCACCCAGTCAACGCAGCAGCAGCAGGTCCAAAGGAAGGGACTGATCGTGACAGGTGCGTCGTCACCAGTATTGGGCTACAGTTACTAGTTACTTCTTCCAAAAAGTTACTAAATTACTTACTCAGTTACAAATTATAAAAGTAACTAGTTACTTCAGAAAGTAACTATTGCGTTATTTTCAAGTAATTTTTTTTACATAAACAACATACACAAATCTAAACTATTTGAATGTTGCTGTGGGACAAAGTGAGACTAGCCTCCAATAAAATGCCATGTATGTAGATATTATTATAATTACTATGTTTATATAGTGGATCATACAAATACAATAGATGTTGTGTAACTTTTGATATCATGTATTGCCCCTCAACAGGCCACAACTGGGCAACATTAAATTATGCTTGTTAAGCACTATACCAAAAATAAATAACAAATATATACTGATTGATTGAACATTTGAATGAACAGATTGCAAAATGGGTACAGTACGGCTCAATGCACACAATTGTTAAGGGGATGCAGACCAGAGAAAGACTTTCGTCTTGTTTACATCAGGGTCCCCCATTTTCAATTCATGACATGTATGACATACACAACATACAGATATAAGAATCTAATCTAATCATCTAAACCAGGGGTGGGCAATTATTTTTCCCGGGGGGCCGAATGAGCAACTGAAAATATGTTGGAGGGCTGGGCCAAAATTCCAAACTCAATTATGCATAATATAAAAAAGCAGTAAATGGCATTGTTTTGACCCCTGGTAAGAGTGTATGTTATTATTTGGCAATTAAAAGGTGAGGTTAGCTTTCAAAAATATCATTTATTCAAATAGAATTTATTTCCAAAATGATAAACAAAATGTGAAACATTAATAACAAAGGGCATGTATGAAAAAGTGCTATACAAATAAAGTTATTATTTTGAGTTTCATATACTATTGAAACAAGGATTTTCTTAGCTTTCTAAAGACATCACATCATCTTATAGCCAAAATAAACAAGACATGAAAAGTGTCCCAGTAGCCTTTTTTACTCTACATGCCTATATTAAACATTTAATGTTTTCAGAACTGTGCAAAAAAAAGAAGAAAAAAAAGATCAAGTGTCCCATTTCACTTGTTATATTTCCACATTTTAGTGTTCTTCAGCTTGTTTTTCTTCTTTCATTCAGTGTGATAAATCCAGTCTCTGTTGAGCTTTAACAAGTCCATCAAAGTCAGGTTGCATGTCTGAGGTGGAGATGCGAAGCACAGCTGCCAGATGTTCATCAGTGAGAGAGGATCTGTACCTGGACTTGGTAAACGTCATGACTGAGAATGTCTGTTCACATATAGGTGGATCCAAAGAGAACCAACATCTTCTGAGCATGTCTCCTCATGTTTGGAAAGTTCTCCTCCTTGAGAGCAGAGTAGAACTCTAGCAGTGATGCTGACTTAAAGTGCTCTTTCAGTAGTGAATCAGACTGCAGGTCAATGAGTTCAAGCTGAACATCAGTGGGTGCACTATCAACACTGCAGGTAAAGGGAGAGGAAACCAGCTGCATTTCATCCTCAACCTTTTTGAAATCTTGAAAACGCCTTGAAAATTCATCATGCAGTGCTCCCAACATGGATGAGTACCTGTGCCGGTGATCAGCTGATGGTTTGACTTCTTTCAGGGTTTTCATGTGTTTGAGATTGTTGCTGCCTAGTTGCCTTGAAATTAATTGCAACTTTGTCATGAAGGCTTTCACATGGCTATGCATTTCATGAGCAAAAATGCCCTTGCCCTGCAGTTGTGTGTTCAGTAGGGATGGGTACCGTTCACATTTGAACCGATACGGTACCGGTACCTGTGAATCGATACCGGTACCCAACGGTACCTTTTTTCTGTACTTTAGTCTCTAAAAATGTAATCTACCTACCTCAGTTGTGAAAAAAGAAATCCAAACTTCAATTAACCACACTTTCGACCGTTTTCGGCTTGCCCCGACTGCTTTGTTGTTGAATCAAGTCAAATCCTAGGTAAGCGTATATTGTGCGTGTGAACGTTGACACGAAAAGAAAAAAGTAAAAGTAAAAAAAAATAAAAAAAAAAATAATATTAAAAAAAAATATTTTTTATACTTTTTTTTTTTTTTTTTTTATCATGTAATCTTTCGCGGGCCGGTCAGAATCAGCCGTACAATGCCCAGGTCTGATCTAAACAAATCTAATCATGACATTTAAGACATGCATGACATGCATGACATACAGATATATATATATCTGACTCTGAGCACCTGAAGACTGTGCTATTAAACCAGGAAGTGCAGCACTATGTCAGCAGAGTAGAGCCTCCACTACTGCAATGCCCTGCGCTGCAACCAACTAACACAAGAGTGAACAAAAAACACTCATTGTCATTGACTGCTCGCTTGTGTTGTTTGTTTGATTAGTTTTGGATTATTTGGCCGCCAAACAAACTATCAAAACGTACACAGACCGCGGTCTCACGCTGACTGAACTCGCTTGTGTTGTCGCTGTGTGTCAGACTCTGGAGGCACCCGCCCACCTCTACCTTTGATTGGCTTACCATGACATTTTACTCAACCTCAGCCAATCGCGCGCTGAGGTTGGCTGAGAAGGACAGAATGCTTCTCGGCGCAGAGATCTTTCTGAAAAAAAAAAGCTTCAATCATAGATAGTAACGCGCCGCATTTTTTGGCAGTAACGGTAACGCCGTTATTAAGATTGCAAGAGTAATCCGTTACTCGTTACTGAAAAAACTAACGCCGTTAGTAACGCCGTTCTTTATAACGCCGTTACTCCCATCACTGGTCGTCACACATCATCAACGACAGGAATCGATTCAAGAACTTTGACAGCACCTTCGAGCCGGAGAGACACAGCATGGAGCTGGCAGATGGGAAGCGCACATTCGGGTTTGGCGCAGGGGAGAGGAGACGCACAGGTATGCCTCATAGATAGTGAGGGGCGCCGGTGTACAGTGACGTTAAAGAACGCTCTCTACATACCCTCGTTCCCACAAGAACTATTCTCTGTAAAATCTGCCACTGCGAACGATGCCAAAGTGTTCTTCAATGAAGGTAAAGATGTTCTTGTAGAGCCTAACGGTACACGATTTAACATAGAGGTGTACAAGAGAATGTATTATCTACAAACAGAGTGTAATGATAATGATATGTGTAATGTGACTGTCAGTCATGATATCCAGACATGGCATGAGATCATGGGTCATTGTAATTACGAGGATTTACTGAAACTGCAAGCAGTGACAGAAGGCATGCACATTAAGGGTGAAAAGCATAGACCGAACAAAGAATGTGAAGTGTGTATAAAGGGGAAGTTCACTCAATCGAGGAACAGACGTCCCACGGAAAAAGTAAAGGTACCACTTGAGCTAGTTAACACAGATCTAGCCGGTCCAGTAAGCAACAAGTCCATAGGTGGCTTTAAATATGTACAGTATTTTACAGACGTGTGTACAGGGGCAGTGTTTGTTTACTTTCTCAAAGCAAAGAGTGACACACTCCAGGCCACGGAGAAAGTCCTTGCAGATGTAGCCCCTTATGGCAACATAAGATGCTTGAGGTCCGACAACGGAACCGAGTTCACAAATAGAGAGTTCCAATCACTGTTGAGAAGGAACAAGATAAGACACGAGACGTCATGTCCTTACTCCCCGCACCAGAATGGGGTGGCAGAGAGGGAAGGATGTACTCTTTTCGAAATGGCTAGGTGTAAGCTAATAGATGGTAACTTACCGAAAAGTCTATGGCATTATGCGGTACAAGAAGCCGCTTACACCAGAAACAGGTGTTTTAATAAGCACACGGGCACCACCCCGTATACATCACTGACAGGGAAAAAGTGTAATCTAGCTAGAATGCACAAATTTGGATAAGTGTGTTATGCTTACCAGCAGGACAGAGGAAAGCTCGAGTCCAGATGTGAAAAAGGACTCTTTGTAGGGCACGACAAAGGAAGCCCCGCTTTTCTAGTCTATTATCCCGGTAAAGGGAAAGTGCAAAAACACAGGCTAGTCAAATTTGTCACAAAGACAACATGTGAGAACGAGACACAGACAGAGGAGCCAGAGCTGGACTCCAGAGTAAGGTGTGAAGAAAGAGAGACACCTCAGCCTAGTGTACTGAGCACAGTCATGCAGACAGACAGTCAGCAACCCCCAGAGGATGATGACGAGGAGCACCCGAGGGTGACGTCACGTGCCTCATGCAGTGGGAGGTATCCCTCACGGGAACACAAACCCCCAAAGTATCTGAAAGACTATGCCCAGAGAGAAAGTGACGAGGATGACAGTACACTTACCAGCATTGATTACTGCTACAGAGTAGTGAGTGGAGTACCTCAGACCTTTAAAGAGGCCATGGTGTCCCCTGAATCAAGAAAATGGGAGAGAGCAATGGATGAGGAGATGAGGTCCCTAGAGGACAACCACACCTTTACTCTAACCAAGTTACCAGAGGGCAGACAGACAGTGGGAGGAAAATGGGTGTACTCAATCAAAGAGGGTATTGAAGGACACGACAAGTACAAAGCCAGGTTTGTAGCTAATGGTTACAGTCAGAGGGAGGGGATAGACTACGGTGAAACATTCTCCCCCACAGCCAATCTGACCAGTGTAAGGGTAGTGATGCAGAAAGCAGCTGAGGACAGTTTGATTTTACACCAGACGGATGTGAAGACAGCCTACCTGCATGCACCCATAGATAGGGAGATATATATGGAACAACCTGAAAGTTACGAGAAGAAAGGAGAGAAGCTAGTGTGTAAGCTAGAAAAATCCATTTACGGCCTGAAACAGTCTGGGCGAAATTGGAACGAGATGCTTCATACATGTCTCATTGAAGATCACTTCCTACAGAACCCAGTAGACCCCTGTGTTTACTCAAGGGAGTCAAAAGAGTCAGGAAAAGTGATAATTGTAATTTGGGTGGATGATTTAATCATCGCAGCACTCTTCCTCCTACTCCTCCTCTTCCTCCTCCTCCTCCTCCTCCTCCTCCTCCTAATCCTCCTCCTCCTCCTCCTACTCTTCCACATCTTCCTCATCTTCCTCCTCCTCCTCCTCTTCCTCCTATTCCTCCTCATCCTCCTCTTCCTCCTCTTCCTCATCCTCCTCCTACTCTTCCTCATCTTCCTCCTCCTCCTCCTCCTCCTCACCCTACTCTTCCTAATTTTCCTCCTCCTCCTCCTAATCCTCCTCCTCCTCCTACTCTTCCTCCTCCTCCTTCTCCTCCTCCTAATCCTCATCCTCCTCCTCCTCCTACTCTTCCACATCTTCCTCCTCGTCCTCCTCCTCATCTTCCTCCTCCTCCTCCTGCTCCTCCTCCTCTTCCTCCTCGTCCTCCTCCTCATCTTCCTCCTCCTCCTCCTGCTCCTCCTCCTCTTCCTCCTCTTCCTCCTCCTCCTCTTCCTCATCCTCTTCCTCCTCCTCCTGCTCCTGCTCCTCCTGCTCCTCCTCCTCCTCCTCCTCATCCTCCTCCTGCTCCTCCTCCTCCACGGGGAGCAGCATACTGGCTCATGTTAGGCAGGCCATGCATTATGCAGCAGCTTAGGTAACAGCGCTTGATCCTCATGTCCTCGGCTACAGTCCACCTGTCGCTGCTCTGGTCGTAGCGCTCCACGTTGGAGAGGGTGGTGAAGTCATTGTAGCCTCCGACCACGAAGAGCAGGTCGTCCAGCACCGCGATGCCAAAGTTTCTGCGGGGGGTGAGCATGGCGGGCAGGTCGCTCCAGGAGTCAGTCAAGGGGCTGTAGGCCTCCGTGCTACGCAGGGCGTTTCCACGGTCAATCCCTCCCACCTGCGGACAGGACACATGAGAGGAATGTTTTAGTGTGTGGCTCAGGCAGGCAGGCAGACACTGTATTAATCCACTTAGGGAAATGAGGGCATCACAGCAGAATTGCAAGTCAAATGATACATATCTATAGAAATATCAAGTATAAAGCATTTGTCTCCGTGTGCACCTACCGCATAGACTTGTCCTCCGTACGCAGCGACTCCCACTCCGCTACGCCTGCTGCTCATGGGGGCGATCAGAGTCCACTGGTCGGTGTCTGGGCTGTAGCACTCAGCTGTGAACAGACGCTCCGCCCCGTTCTCGCCACCACAGATGTAAACCTGTAATAAGTAAGGGATAATGTATAGCTACGAGGTCATTGTCGCAAAATAATTGACCGACACAGAGTTTAGAATACCGAGGCGCCTCGCCGAGGTGTTCTAAACGTAGTGAAGGTCAATTATTTTGCAACAATGACCGAGTATAGCTATACATTATCCCGCTTATTACATGGCTAACTTACTAACAATATACGTAATTCATTTTACACCATCAACAAGACGAGATCAAATGCAGACGCAGTTGTTCTGTGGCTCCGCTGTCAGCCCAAATAAAGTTATTATTATTATTATCGCCGGCAGCCGGCAGGTCTGTGGTCTGATTGCACTGATGAGTGCAGCTGTGCATATGCTGAGCTTAGCTTTTGTGACTGCAATCTAAATGCTTGATTGTGATTGGTCAATAGCGCTAGTTACCCGTATCACCTGTGATTATTGCTCGCTTGCCCATGGCAGCGGTGAATTATCGAAAAATAATTCACCACTGTCAGGGGCTATTGACCAATCACAATCAAGCATTTCGGCAAATGTTAAAACGCCATGTAATAAGAAAGAATATTCTAATTTAGTTTATATATTCCATTTGATTTCATTCTACTTTAATTGTCTGTTAATGTTGATGCACCAAAGGACCCAGACACATCTTTTGTATGTGCAAGCTTACTTGGCAATAAAGATATTTATGATTTCTGATCTAACGTTCCTTGTGTTCATCTAGCACCCTGTGTCCCTCAGTTCCACCCACCTTGCCCTGGAGGGCTGCTGCCCCGGCAGCGCTCCTGTGCTCCAGCATGGGTGAGATCAGTGTCCACTGGTTGGTTTCAGGCTCGTAGCGCTCGGCGGTGTTCAGGTCCACGTGTCTGTCAAACCCTCCCATGGCGTAGATACAGCCGTCCAACACGACCACGCTGACGTAACAGCGGCGTGAGTGCATGGGAGCCGCCTGCAGCCAGCTGCGAGTGACGGGGTTGAACCTGCGCACACTGCTGAGAGTCCCCCGGCCGTCCTGGCCGCCGACGCAGTAGACCAGACCGTGGAGATAAGCAGTGCCGTGGCCTCTCCGGGGACTCTCCGCCTCAACGCTCACGTCCATCCATCCACCGGCTCGGATATCGTAAACCTCCATGCCACCCCCGCCTCCGATGGCCAATAGGACCTCCTGGGGCAGGCGTGGGCGGGTCAGGGGGTTTGGGAGCCTGTCGGAGCCAGGGGGGTTCAGGACGCAGAGGATGAGGGGCCTGCAGTCCTGGCTGTCCCTCACCACAGGGTTGTTCTGGACGTTGCTCCTGAAGTAGTCAGGCCTCATCAAGCCCATGCGAACCTGGGAAGCGACAAGCAGACAGCGGGTACAACTTGGACATCGGTTGTAGACGGTTTCTGTTGCTAGGGAACAGTTTGGACCCAAATGTTTGAGAACCACTGTACTAGGGAACCTAGTGTTGTTTTAATGTAACGCACAGTAATACAATTCGTTTTTATTTATTTTTATAAATGTTTTTATTTTATTTAATTTTCATACATAAAACAGAACATAACAGTACAATAATAATAATAATAATAATAATAATAATAATAATAATAATAATAACAATGACAACAGCCACGACAACAATAATAACAGTAACATGAATCATAATGACCTTGACAAGAGAGTAAAATAATAAAAATTAAATAAAAAATAAATGTGGCTCAGGCACTAGCAACCATGTTTGTGTATCCGTAATACAATTGGTTACCTTGGGCAGCTGAAGTATTCTTCTTGGCTTCATTTATCTCTATCTAAGTTCATTGATCGTATAGTTTTCTATTACCCTTTTCCTCTGCATTGGTTAGGTATTTTAGATGTTCGGTTCAAGTGAAGAGAGGAGCTGACAACGTTTTCAAAAACAACTGCGGTGTTTATTAATACCACAGCTTAGGAATCAACAAGTACATCGTCTCTTTGGTTCAATCTAATTGTCTCTTTCATTCAATCTAATCGTCTCTTTCATGTGGCTGTTGTTTCATGTGGCAGTTTTCTTCTTCCGGTGCGGTTCTCTGGTTGTTGTCTTGGTTTCCAGGCCAACACGCGTTCTCTCTAGTGGTCCGTGGTCTGGTTGTCACGGCAACCTTGCTTTCGGATCCTGGGAGGTTTGGGAGCGCTTGGTTCTTTCATCTACCCTCGGTGGAGTCTGGATCCCCTGCTGCGAGGCGATTTCATCCGTCATCGGGTCTCAGTCCCTCTGTGTCACGGCTTGGCTCTGCAGTAGCCGGCTTGGCGAGTCTCCCTCTATGGGGGAGGTTTTCAGCGCTCTCAGGTCTGTCTCTCAGTCTCCAGGTTCCCTGCTGGCTGTGTCTCAGGCTCTGCTCTCGAGTTCTGTGTGGCTCGCCTCTCAGGGGTCCGTCCCCTGTGTGTCTCCGGGTCTGTGTCAGCGCTTCCCCAGGTCCCTTCTGGGTGTGAGTCTCCTGAGTGGGTCGCCATCAGCCCTTTTTATCAGAGAGAGAGAGAGAGAGAGAGAGAGAGAGAGAGGGAGAGAGAGAGAGAGAGAGAGAGAGAGAGAGAGAGAGAGAGAGAGAGAGGGGGGGGGGAGAGAGAGCGAGTCCCTGCCTGCCTTATTTTGGTCACATTCAGTGGGAGGTATCCCTCACGGGAACACAAACCCCCAAAGTATCTGAAAGACTATGCCCAGAGAGAAAGTGACGAGGATGACAGTACACTTACCAGCATTGATTACTGCTACAGAGTAGTGAGTGGAGTACCTCAGACCTTTAAAGAGGCCATGGTGTCCCCTGAATCAAGAAAATGGGAGAGAGCAATGGATGAGGAGATGAGGTCCCTAGGGACAACCACACCTTTACTCTAACCAAGTTACCAGAGGGCAGACAGACAGTGGGAGGAAAATGGGTGTACTCAATCAAAGAGGGTATTGAAGGACACGACAAGTACAAAGCCAGGTTTGTAGCTAATGGTTACAGTCAGAGGGAGGGGATAGACTACGGTGAAACATTCTCCCCCTCATCCTCTTCCTCCTCCTCCTGCTCCTGCTCCTCCTGCTCCTCCTCCTCCTCCTCCTCCTCCTCCTCCTGCTCCTCCTCCTCCACGGGGAGCAGCATACTGGCTCATGTTAGGCAGGCCATGCATTATGCAGCAGCTTAGGTAACAGCGCTTGATCCTCATGTCCTCGGCTACAGTCCACCTGTCGCTGCTCTGGTCGTAGCGCTCCACGTTGGAGAGGGTGGTGAAGTCATTGTAGCCTCCGACCACGAAGAGCAGGTCGTCCAGCACCGCGATGCCAAAGTTTCTGCGGGGGGTGAGCATGGCGGGCAGGTCGCTCCAGGAGTCAGTCAAGGGGCTGTAGGCCTCCGTGCTACGCAGGGCGTTTCCACGGTCAATCCCTCCCACCTGCGGACAGGACACATGAGAGGAATGTTTTAGTGTGTGGCTCAGGCAGGCAGGCAGACACTGTATTAATCCACTTAGGGAAATGAGGGCATCACAGCAGAATTGCAAGTCAAATGATACATATCTATAGAAATATCAAGTATAAAGCATTTGTCTCCGTGTGCACCTACCGCATAGACTTGTCCTCCGTACGCAGCGACTCCCACTCCGCTACGCCTGCTGCTCATGGGGGCGATCAGAGTCCACTGGTCGGTGTCTGGGCTGTAGCACTCAGCTGTGAACAGACGCTCCGCCCCGTTCTCGCCACCACAGATGTAAACCTGTAATAAGTAAGGGATAATGTATAGCTACGAGGTCATTGTCGCAAAATAATTGACCGACACAGAGTTTAGAATACCGAGGCGCCTCGCCGAGGTGTTCTAAACGTAGTGAAGGTCAATTATTTTGCAACAATGACCGAGTATAGCTATACATTATCCCGCTTATTACATGGCTAACTTACTAACAATATACGTAATTCATTTTACACCATCAACAAGACGAGATCAAATGCAGACGCAGTTGTTCTGTGGCTCCGCTGTCAGCCCAAATAAAGTTATTATTATTATTATCGCCGGCAGCCGGCAGGTCTGTGGTCTGATTGCACTGATGAGTGCAGCTGTGCATATGCTGAGCTTAGCTTTTGTGACTGCAATCTAAATGCTTGATTGTGATTGGTCAATAGCGCTAGTTACCCGTATCACCTGTGATTATTGCTCGCTTGCCCATGGCAGCGGTGAATTATCGAAAAATAATTCACCACTGTCAGGGGCTATTGACCAATCACAATCAAGCATTTCGGCAAATGTTAAAACGCCATGTAATAAGAAAGAATATTCTAATTTAGTTTATATATTCCATTTGATTTCATTCTACTTTAATTGTCTGTTAATGTTGATGCACCAAAGGACCCAGACACATCTTTTGTATGTGCAAGCTTACTTGGCAATAAAGATATTTATGATTTCTGATCTAACGTTCCTTGTGTTCATCTAGCACCCTGTGTCCCTCAGTTCCACCCACCTTGCCCTGGAGGGCTGCTGCCCCGGCAGCGCTCCTGTGCTCCAGCATGGGTGAGATCAGTGTCCACTGGTTGGTTTCAGGCTCGTAGCGCTCGGCGGTGTTCAGGTCCACGTGTCTGTCAAACCCTCCCATGGCGTAGATACAGCCGTCCAACACGACCACGCTGACGTAACAGCGGCGTGAGTGCATGGGAGCCGCCTGCAGCCAGCTGCGAGTGACGGGGTTGAACCTGCGCACACTGCTGAGAGTCCCCCGGCCGTCCTGGCCGCCGACGCAGTAGACCAGACCGTGGAGATAAGCAGTGCCGTGGCCTCTCCGGGGACTCTCCGCCTCAACGCTCACGTCCATCCATCCACCGGCTCGGATATCGTAAACCTCCATGCCACCCCCGCCTCCGATGGCCAATAGGACCTCCTGGGGCAGGCGTGGGCGGGTCAGGGGGTTTGGGAGCCTGTCGGAGCCAGGGGGGTTCAGGACGCAGAGGATGAGGGGCCTGCAGTCCTGGCTGTCCCTCACCACAGGGTTGTTCTGGACGTTGCTCCTGAAGTAGTCAGGCCTCATCAAGCCCATGCGAACCTGGGAAGCGACAAGCAGACAGCGGGTACAACTTGGACATCGGTTGTAGACGGTTTCTGTTGCTAGGGAACAGTTTGGACCCAAATGTTTGAGAACCACTGTACTAGGGAACCTAGTGTTGTTTTAATGTAACGCACAGTAATACAATTCGTTTTTATTTATTTTTATAAATGTTTTTATTTTATTTAATTTTCATACATAAAACAGAACATAACAGTACAATAATAATAATAATAATAATAATAATAATAATAATAATAATAACAATGACAACAGCCACGACAACAATAATAACAGTAACATGAATCATAATGACCTTGACAAGAGAGTAAAATAATAAAAATTAAATAAAAAATAAATGTGGCTCAGGCACTAGCAACCATGTTTGTGTATCCGTAATACAATTGGTTACCTTGGGCAGCTGAAGTATTCTTCTTGGCTTCATTTATCTCTATCTAAGTTCATTGATCGTATAGTTTTCTATTACCCTTTTCCTCTGCATTGGTTAGGTATTTTAGATGTTCGGTTCAAGTGAAGAGAGGAGCTGACAACGTTTTCAAAAACAACTGCGGTGTTTATTAATACCACAGCTTAGGAATCAACAAGTACATCGTCTCTTTGGTTCAATCTAATTGTCTCTTTCATTCAATCTAATCGTCTCTTTCATGTGGCTGTTGTTTCATGTGGCAGTTTTCTTCTTCCGGTGCGGTTCTCTGGTTGTTGTCTTGGTTTCCAGGCCAACACGCGTTCTCTCTAGTGGTCCGTGGTCTGGTTGTCACGGCAACCTTGCTTTCGGATCCTGGGAGGTTTGGGAGCGCTTGGTTCTTTCATCTACCCTCGGTGGAGTCTGGATCCCCTGCTGCGAGGCGATTTCATCCGTCATCGGGTCTCAGTCCCTCTGTGTCACGGCTTGGCTCTGCAGTAGCCGGCTTGGCGAGTCTCCCTCTATGGGGGAGGTTTTCAGCGCTCTCAGGTCTGTCTCTCAGTCTCCAGGTTCCCTGCTGGCTGTGTCTCAGGCTCTGCTCTCGAGTTCTGTGTGGCTCGCCTCTCAGGGGTCCGTCCCCTGTGTGTCTCCGGGTCTGTGTCAGCGCTTCCCCAGGTCCCTTCTGGGTGTGAGTCTCCTGAGTGGGTCGCCATCAGCCCTTTTTATCAGAGAGAGAGAGAGAGAGAGAGAGAGAGAGAGAGAGGGAGAGAGAGAGAGAGAGAGAGAGAGAGAGAGAGAGAGAGAGAGAGAGAGAGAGGGGGGGAGAGAGAGCGAGTCCCTGCCTGCCTTATTTTGGTCACATTCCAGCAGAAACTTGTCTGCTGGTGTCCTGTGACCACATGTTTCGCTGACACAACCGTTTGGGTCCTGTGACCACGGTTTCACAGTTTGAATCTTGCTGACACTTCACTTGATGAGAGGATTAGTTTTTCCCTGAGTAACATCCTCATGCTTGTGACAAAAATGTTTACATAGTCTAGATAAGAAACAGGCTACTCTGTGTCCTGACAACAAACCATATTTCCGTCCTTTAATAGAACACTTTATTTCCTGATGACCAATATTTGTATAGTTTTACCTTCTAGTATTTAAGAGTTTCTATTCTTTATTGTGACTAAGTTATTCTAATTGTTCTAAGAGTTATGCCTACATGTAACTTATGAAATTGCCTTATTAAATGTTTCCATCCTGCTGATGGTTTGTCTGTTCTCTTAGTAGTAACCTTTTCTTTAACCTTATTTACTACCTCTGTCTTACTCCTGGTTAACTTGTTACTTAGTCTATAGTTAATGGGTGACTGGTGTCCTTTTCTGCCACATCCTCCTGCTTGTGCTTGCAGAATGTGTTTGTTGGCCCGGGGGAGGTTTAGACAGGGTCAACGGTTTTTCTACTATCTCTTGTGTGCCAGCTGTCACCACTTCCCTTTAGAATGTGCTGTTGGGAACGGGGTTTTTTCTCAATCTCTATCTCAAATCTAGGTGGGGGAGAATGCCAAATGGTCTCCTGTTTGAGTATACAAGGCTATTTGGTTTAGTGACCTCTGTGGCCTTGCGGAGCTATTTGACAGGGGGAGGGTTTCTCACAGTGGCCAGTACACTAAAATACCAACTCCTTTCCTGATTACCTCAATATAGTCTTGAGGGGTCATTGATTATCTTAAAGTCAGCCATCTGTTTCTGGGGAGTCAACCTGCCTCTACTCTCTGTAGGCCTGGTGGTAACGGACACCATTTCTCCTGGAGCCCCGGTCGCTCCTTTACAGTTTACCAACAGCATGTCCAGTATTATTTTGTACAGTTGCATTTATTCATGTTTTCATTTAGAAATATACGACAATCCACCCTTAGGGGGTTTAATAACCCACTATACAACATTAATTTTCTAAATTAAACATGTTAAATATCATAATCATAATTTTTGCTAATATTTTCTAAAATTTTCAAAAAAAATCCAAAATTTACCCAAATCGAACTACAACCCCCTTTCCATCTGTACAGTTACAAAATCATCATTTTACCTACCTTTTCCTCCTTTCACAGTTATACACATTTATCAGTTATTATTATGACATCCAGTCTAAGAAAGCTGTTCCTGTTTTTACAAGAAACACTCTTTCAATAATAGCTTTGTTGTTTAGACTATTTTTTATCCGTGTAATTAGCTTAAATGTCTATTTTGTGTAATGGACTCTGCAAGAAAAGATTAATACATCACACCACTAAAAGATTAACTCTCTAAACATTTGAGGGAAATTCAAACAAGCAACATAAATTATTTCTTCTCCTTGAAAAGACCACTGAGGCCTCAATTATCCTTCGCTTTCATCCCTGTCAGTTATCCCTATTCCAACTTCCTAAGGCCTTTACTGCTAACTCGTTTTTGACCGTTTTCTTCTTGTTGTATCTTGTGCTAATCACCGCCTCTTCGTTGTATGCATGTAGATCTCTGTCCTGCTCCGATTCTCCACAGAAGGAAACGATTTTCCCTCTGTCCTTTTTGCATTTTGGATTATTATTTACAAACACACAATAGATTGGAAACATTTATTTTCGCAGATACATTTTTACTGTTCTGCATTTTGACAATACATTTTTCTCCAAATCAATTATCTATGTATTTCACAGCTTCTTAAGTTATTTATTCAATCAAATCACCTTTGTCTCATTTTCTTTTTGTGCTGTACTGTTTTACTAGATATGCAATATCTCAAGATCAACACAACTACCACTTCCACCCTTGACAGTGGAATAACCATTATTTCACTTTCAAATACCTTGTTTCCCGACAGCTCCTCGGTCCGGACAGTCAGCTCTAGATGAGGCCAATCACCAACAGAACCTATGTGCATGGTCAACAAACCACAGTCCCTTTAAACACACATCACACACACTCCGCCAGCTTTCAACAAGCCGGTGCAGAGCCTCCCATAAGTCAATCATCAAATTCACATGTCTGCACCCTACATGAACACTATTTCGGCCAATTTGCGACCAAAAACCTACAGAGCTTTCTATAGACAGAGAAATATGTTTCCCCAACACTTATCATAACCCAAAAAGTGACACAACCCTCCAGATTCTACATCTGGAGTCTTAATGAGCGGAAAACAAACCATGAACCAGCTCCCGTCCATTCTCAGTTCCCAGCTCATTATATCAGACTTCCTACCAGTCCCGCTGTGTCACCACCACCTGCTATCCCTGACCGGCGAGAGATCCCCCCCAGCCAGCCAGTTTCCTATTAAAATATGGAGTACCAAACAAAAACAAACAAATTAACAAACAAAAAATTGTGAGCGCCTACATGCCACACACCCATCAAACAGAACTTAACAATCATCTAGAGGCATAAATACCCCCGCAAAACTAAGACAGCAAAATTAGAAATCCAAAAAGAAATAAAATAAGTAATGAAATAATAATTGTGGTTTTTTATATATATATATTTTTTTTTTTTTTTTTTTTTTATTCCTTAATTCAACTTTGACCACCCTTTGATCAAGTATTGTAATCACTACTATAAATAGTCCCTTGTTTCTAACTCTGTCTAATATTATATGTTCCATTGTTCCTGTCTAAAACCATAAATTTTGTTAGTTTAGATTAATCCATGCAATTTTCCCAGTTACTTCATCCCTCTATAGCCCCAACTTACCCTGGTTAGTCTTCCAAACCATTTTAGTAACTCGCACACCTAATCAAACCTTATCTATGTATCCTCATCTCTATCCTTATTCTAATCAGTCTCATTTTCCATTTTAATTTATCAATAACTCTATTTACTCGAGCACCCATAAGGCTTTGTTCGTGCATTTCCTGCCTCGTTCTTATTCAACCTATGGCCTTTGCAGACACACCCTCTTTACACCCCTTCTGAAAATGTCCCAACATTCCACAAGTCCAGCAACTCCGTTTTCTGATGGACTCTCGCTGTCTATTGGACTCTTGCCGAGCCCTCCACCCTTTGTCACATGACCGAGCGAAATGGCCAACCTCCCCACAATCCCAGCACACAGCCGACGCCGGCCATCCCAGGGGTTCCAGTTTACCACGACTCCCGCAGTCTCTCGGCTGGCATCCCACAGTCCTCGCCAGGTCAACCCCTCTCCTGTCCTCTGGTCGCATGTCCTGTTGCCTGGAGGAGAGAGGGGCATACCTGTCCTTTTCTGCTGCCTCTCCTCGGGCCTTCTCTCGTTGGGAGGGGCCTAGAAACTCACCCCTCCTGCGGTTCTGTTCACCCTGTCGCGGCCCAGTTCCCTGTCCGGGCAACGGAGCACAGGGCACTCTTTGATCACAGCGGCCTAGGTCAGACGCCCGAAGCATGATCTCAACAGCTGTCGCTTCTAGCAGCGCAGCCTTTCTTGCCAGTTCTCGTTCCAATCTCTGAGTCTCGTGTGCGGCTTGACCGATCTCCAGCTGTGTCTTCATCAGATCTCGATGAACTGCCTCGTGTTGTTCGAAAGCTGTCACAAACGCTCTCTGTTGTCTATAGTATGCTGCCTCTTCCCCCATCTCAGCACTAGCGGTTTGACTTCCCATCGCTGGGCTCCGCCTCTCATCTTGGCTTTGGTGCTGAGGGCAGGGTGGACATGGGAAACGGGTGGGCTGTAGAAACTGTTCGTGTATTCCATACCTGCTGTCGGTCTCAGTTCCAGCCATCCGGCCAGAGTGGACTTCGTGGGACTGCTGTAACCTCAGTCTCTTTTTCTGCCCCTTGGTTAAACTGCAGTCTCCTGCAATGGACACTCCAGCTTGAATCGGTTCTGGTTGGAGTAACACCATTGTCACTGGTTCACTCCCCTGTATTGGAACCAAAGTCAACATTTCAAGTCCTTCTGTCGTACTGGTCACATGAGAGAAGTCCCAATCAATCAGATTATCACTGGTAAAGTCTATCTGGGAAATGTCTGCAGAGGCTCTCGGCCTTCTCCCCCCAACGGCCTGATCACTAAGGCCCTTCTCCATATTGTTGTTGTTGTTATTCTATTGTTATTGCATTTAACGCTTCAGTTGTTCCTATCAATGTTCCACTAAGGTGAACTTCCTATGTTACTATCATTCATTCCACTTTCAAAACACTCTTGTAATCACCGTTTGAAAAAAACAAGTTTCTCTGTCTTTCACTATTCCCACTTACTTGAGTTAAAACACTCACACTGTAAAAATTTTACTGTGCAGACAAGGATTGATAATTGGCTTATCATTCATACTTATACCAAGGCTCATTACAGCCGTTTAACCTAGATGGTTATGGAAATCGGTTAGAGCTCCTGTCCGGCCGAGCACCTGTACAGAAAGAAAGCAAAAACATCCAGACTTAATACAGTGGCATTTCCCTATTATTTCCACTCTTCGTTATGCACTGGAAATGTCGGGCAACACTATACTAAAATATTTAGAGAGACACAGTGTGATTTGTTTGAAAAAATAACGATACAGCTTATCTTGTTTTTTGTCCGTTCCTTCAACAGGAACACTGGAGGTTTCCAATCCCCTGTGTGCTCTCTCCACCTGATTTTCTGGGAAATATAATCATTAGTCCCATTCCTATCCATTGTCTAATAATCCTTTGTAAACCTGGTCCTTCATCTGATTCTAATCTCTCTTTGCTTGATGAATCTGTTCATCCTAACCTTATTTCTTACTTTTAAATGCCCGATTAGCGTATCGACTAAATGTATTATTCCGATTAGCGTATCGACTAAATGTATTATCCGCTTTTGCTTCACTCCTCATACAACATCAATTTCATTCTCTCCTTATACACACACTTGTACCCCCTCACAACACTTAATAAAACTTAATCAGTGTTGCTACTGCTACCAACCACCAATCAGGGAAAACAATAAACCTTTAGCAACTTAGATCACTAAAACCCTGACCGACACATAGCACAGCTGGCCACGTTAATAAATTCACGGACACCCGCACCATGCCACCGCAATATCCTTCAGATCCTTGAATACACAAAGAACCGTCCGTCTTCAGCCCAAAGCGTTTTCCTCCAGTCGCGAATCCGAACGAAAACACCCCAAGCTTCCCACCAAGGAATATCACAAATCATCCTACCACCACCAGCACCTAGACAGGCCAACGCCCATCCGGTACCTACTTCACATACACAATAACAACGCAGTCCAAATAAACCTACAAACCAATAACCCACAACATACGCCGCAATCTAGGGATGGAGAACCACCGGGCAAAATACAAGGAGAGACAGAGGGGGGGCGAAGGGAAAAGAAAAAGGAGGGAGGGATACAGGGATACAGGGACTGAGGGGAGGAAAGGGGGGGCCCACAATGCAACATTAACTATTACCAAAACCGTCTACACTCAATCAGCAGATTACCCCGTATCGCCCGGTCCAGTTAAACCCACAGGACTTCAAACACTATCACCATCATCTGCTGCCAACTTTAACTTAAATCAACCCTAACTTCAATCAGACTAAAAGAGTCCGCATGGAGAGACATAGAGGGAGGGGGGGAGGGCTCCAAAATAACCATGAATATCCTATTTACCCTTACGCAATAATTTAGCAAGTAACACTATTCTAATATAACCAATATAACCAATTTTAATATAACCAATACTCCACGCCCATGATGAATTGAAAATGGGGGACCCTGATGTAAACAAGACGAAAGTCTTTCTCTGGTCTGCATCCCCTTAACAATTGTGTGTATTGAGCTGTACCGTATTGTACCCATTCTACAATCTGTTAACAAAATTTTTCAATCAATCAATCAATCAGGCAATCTATCCTAAACAAAACTCCCTTTGTGCACCCGTCATCTCACAAAGTTAAGCCGGGAGACAGGGATGGAGCGGAGGGGGGCGGGGGTGGAGGAGGGAGGGAGGGAGGGAGGGAAGGAGGGAGAGAGGGAGGGAGGGAGAGAGAGAGGGAGGGAGGGAGGGAGGGAGGGAGGGAGGGAGGGAGGGACAGGGAGGGAGGGAGGGAAGGAGGAAGGGGAGAGTGTGAACGAGGGAGGAAGAGACAGAGGAAAAAAAGGGGGGGGGGGTTTCACGCAACCAAAGTCACAAACAAACTCACACATCTATCCCATACTATCCCACCAGCGCCATTACCCCTGGCCCATAACAAATACAGACCTATAATCAAACCCATCATCAACAACAGAAAAAACCGATAAAAAGAACTCACAAATTCCCACAGATTGCCGCGCTTCAAAACCTATAATAATCACAACTGTTCTCTATTGTTTACTGCACCTCGTTCCACCTGTAAAGGTGAAACTATAAAAGAGGCAACAGCGCCCTCCGCTGGAACGTCTTGTCCATCACCACCATTGCACTACAGCACTCACCACTTCCTGTAGGAGGCGCCCACGCCTCCCCCGCAAGTGCGTCATTACGTAAACCACCCCAAGCTCCGACGCTCCCAGTGACGTCATCAGCTCCAAAATCCCCGTTTTCTTTGATCGTTACTACATTAATTTTAGACTTTATCCCCACCGTTTTGAAAAATTTCAACGCACACTTCACATTATCCAGGTTCCATCACACATGCCATTCATTCAATTCACTCGACAACGCAACACAGCGACCACACGCTAGTCCCGTCGCGCTCAGCTAATGCTGGCAGGACAGGGGTGTGGTTTCTCCCCGCTGCAGCCTTGGCCACCTGGTTCATAATAATACAAAAAATACCTTGACATTCACTCAGAGCTCCTAACATTCATCCATTCAAACACATATACTCAGCAAAACAATGTCTCATTCATAAGCATACCATTCATTAGCACACATTCATCCTAAACGCATTTGCTGCCCATTTCACACAATATCCTCCTATGTTCTAATCACATGTGCAGTATCTACTTCCAAAGTGCTTCATATATCTACTGAGTCCGACTTGCTATACCCCTGAGAAAACCCCACTCCATTCATGTATAGTAGCCCGTGAAGAGTTTCAGCAGCGCCCTTTGTTGGCTTGCATCGGAGTGTTATATGGCCAAATCGTGTGTTCGACCGTACTCCCCGCTACCCGTAGAGCCCCTTGTCGGCTTGATTTCCCCTACATTCCCTCATTCCTCCACGCGGCTGATGTTCTTCAGATATCGACCTTAGCCAATCTGAGCCTAAATGACGTCGGACTAGAAGTGGCAATTCGCTTATGGAACGTCTTCCAAAGTCCATTACTCCGTCGCACCGATTCTAAGTGTGGTTTCTACAGCATCCTAGCCCGAACCCTATCCTCTTCTCATCTCCCTGTTCTCTGTTTCTCTTCGCGGAACCAGGCTATCCCTGTACTTCACCACGGTTCTCTTATTCTACTCTTTAAGATCTGACTACTCCTCTTTACCCTTTAATGAACCACTACGTCACGCACAGTCCCACTTCCCGCTATCTGTGACTAATCTCCGTTCTACTGCTCCTACGCCGGTCCCCTCAAATATTTTACCTAATCCCTAGCCTATCCCCTAAGCTGATATAACTAAATACAGACATCTATTTCCTCTCCTCACTTGGCCTTGTACCAACTATAGGCATCCTAACTGAACATCCCCTAACCCCTACGCTTCCTAAGTGCAGCGCCGGTGTGTGGCTGAGACCAGAGCCAGGTTGTGAAACCTGGACCCCGATCCCCTCCAACACCAACTTTATCCTGGTCCATTTACAACTCATTCCTAACCAAGTAATAGCAACCCCAACTTGTGAGACTGCTTCGACCATCACCAATTTTAATCGCCATTAATACTACTTACCTATCCCCACTGGTCACGGTCGAAATGGTGACGATCCTCAGTCCTCAGTCGTAGAGAGCATCGATGAGGGGGAGAGAACCCCTCTGTGTCCTTGAGAAGTGGCCGCCGTCGTTGTCAACCGGTTCTGGTCGAATGCAGCACGGGTCACCGCACCAATTGAAGTATTCTTCTTGGCTTCATTTATCTCTATCTAAGTTCATTGATCGTATAGTTTTCTATTACCCTTTTCCTCTGCATTGGTTAGGTATTTTAGATGTTCGGTTCAAGTGAAGAGAGGAGCTGACAACGTTTTCAAAAACAACTGCGGTGTTTATTAATACCACAGCTTAGGAATCAACAAGTACATCGTCTCTTTGGTTCAATCTAATTGTCTCTTTCATTCAATCTAATCGTCTCTTTCATGTGGCTGTTGTTTCATGTGGCAGTTTTCTTCTTCTGGTGCGGTTCTCTGGTTGTTGTCTTGGTTTCCAGGCCAACACGCGTTCTCTCTAGTGGTCCGTGGTCTGGTTGTCACGGCAACCTTGCTTTCGGATCCTGGGAGGTTTGGGAGCGCTTGGTTCTTTCATCTACCCTCGGTGGAGTCTGGATCCCCTGCTGCGAGGCGATTTCATCCGTCATCGGGTCTCAGTCCCTCTGTGTCACGGCTTGGCTCTGCAGTAGCCGGCTTGGCGAGTCTCCCTCTATGGGGGAGGTTTTCAGCGCTCTCAGGTCTGTCTCTCAGTCTCCAGGTTCCCTGCTGGCTGTGTCTCAGGCTCTGCTCTCGAGTTCTGTGTGGCTCGCCTCTCAGGGGTCCGTCCCCTGTGTGTCTCCGGGTCTGTGTCAGCGCTTCCCCAGGTCCCTTCTGGGTGTGAGTCTCCTGAGTGGGTCGCCATCAGCCCTTTTTATCAGAGAGAGAGAGAGAGAGAGAGAGAGAGAGAGAGAGAGAGGAGAGAGAGAGAGAGAGAGAGAGAGAGAGAGAGAGAGAGAGAGAGAGGGGGGGGAGAGAGAGCGAGTCCCTGCCTGCCTTATTTTGGTCACATTCCAGCAGAAACTTGTCTGCTGGTGTCCTGTGACCACATGTTTCGCTGACACAACCGTTTGGGTCCTGTGACCACGGTTTCACAGTTTGAATCTTGCTGACACTTCACTTGATGAGAGGATTAGTTTTTCCCTGAGTAACATCCTCATGCTTGTGACAAAAATGTTTACATAGTCTAGATAAGAAACAGGCTACTCTGTGTCCTGACAACAAACCATATTTCCGTCCTTTAATAGAACACTTTATTTCCTGATGACCAATATTTGTATAGTTTTACCTTCTAGTATTTAAGAGTTTCTATTCTTTATTGTGACTAAGTTATTCTAATTGTTCTAAGAGTTATGCCTACATGTAACTTATGAAATTGCCTTATTAAATGTTTCCATCCTGCTGATGGTTTGTCTGTTCTCTTAGTAGTAACCTTTTCTTTAACCTTATTTACTACCTCTGTCTTACTCCTGGTTAACTTGTTACTTAGTCTATAGTTAATGGGTGACTGGTGTCCTTTTCTGCCACATCCTCCTGCTTGTGCTTGCAGAATGTGTTTGTTGGCCCGGGGGAGGTTTAGACAGGGTCAACGGTTTTTCTACTATCTCTTGTGTGCCAGCTGTCACCACTTCCCTTTAGAATGTGCTGTTGGGAACGGGGTTTTTTCTCAATCTCTATCTCAAATCTAGGTGGGGGAGAATGCCAAATGGTCTCCTGTTTGAGTATACAAGGCTATTTGGTTTAGTGACCTCTGTGGCCTTGCGGAGCTATTTGACAGGGGGAGGGTTTCTCACAGTGGCCAGTACACTAAAATACCAACTCCTTTCCTGATTACCTCAATATAGTCTTGAGGGGTCATTGATTATCTTAAAGTCAGCCATCTGTTTCTGGGGAGTCAACCTGCCTCTACTCTCTGTAGGCCTGGTGGTAACGGACACCATTTCTCCTGGAGCCCCGGTCGCTCCTTTACAGTTTACCAACAGCATGTCCAGTATTATTTTGTACAGTTGCATTTATTCATGTTTTCATTTAGAAATATACGACACAGCAGCAAAGGGATGTGTGATTTACGCTCCTCACGGGAGTTGTCGATCCAACGGAGGACGGCCTCGAACACTGTCTCCTCGCTCTTCACGTTCAGGTCATCCCTCTCGATGATGTCCACCAGTTGCTGCGGGGACAGCTCCACAAACTCCTGTGAGACGTGCAACATCTCCTCAAAGTGGCACACGATAAAGAGATGGGCCTTGCGCCTCAGGTCAGGGCAGGAGTAGATGTCCGTGAACCTCCAGATGCCGACACAGTTTTCCAGAGACAGCTGGCCTTCTAGGAAGTCAGAGCATGCTCGTACTATGCCAGTGACACGAAGCTGGTCTGCAGCCACCAGAAGCTCTTTCACGTTCTCTGCTGTCACCAGCACAAAGCATGTGTAGGCGTACTCTATGATGAGCTGCATCATACCCGGGGACACCCCAGGGATAGTGTAGACGAGTTGCTCTGAGTCGCTCCAGCGAGTGAAGAGGGCTCTGTGGGACGCAGAGTATAGAGGTATCTGATGAGTAAACAGTAAGCAACATTCTGTCCTGTGTAGTAATTAGGGCTGACCCCTATTAGTCGAATAGTCGACTAATCGGTCGAAAGGAGCCGTAGTCGACTGCCAACCTCTTAGAAGTGTGGCTAATGCTAATGGCTCGCATAACAGAGGCCAACTGCCTAAGAAAACAGGCACAGAGGCACTGAAAGAGGATTTCACCGATCTAATGAACACACTAGACTAGACAAATATCAAGATGTATCCATCAGTGGACCAATTGCATGCTTTTGCAGAGGACAAGAAGCCTTCAGTTGACTCCTTCAGACATTAAGCACCCCCCACAGCCCAAATGGAATGATAAAAATATATATATTATATATATATTTTTTTTTATAGTCGACTAATGGTCGACTAACGGCACATTTTGGCCAATCATAGTCGACTATCCAAATCCTTAGTCGGGGACAGCCCTAGTAGTAATATATTTTCACTGTAGAAGTATAGGGTCTTAGCACAGTAGAAGTATAGTATCTTTTTACAGTAGAGGTACAGTATAGTATCTGTTTACAGTAGAAGTACAGTATAGTATCTGTTTACAGTACAAGTACAGTATAGTATCTGTTTACAGTAGAAGTGCAGTTTAGTATATTTTTACAGTAGAAGTACAGTATATTATCTGTTTACAGTAGAAGTACAGTGTAGTATCTGTTTACAGTAGAAGTACAGCATAGTATCGGTTTACAGTAGAAGTACAGTATATGTTTACAGTAGAAGTACAGTATAGTATATTTTTACATTAGAAGTACAGTATAGTATATGTTTACAGTAGAAGTACAGTATAGTATCTGTTTACAGTAGAAGTACAGTATATTATGTTTACAGTATAAGCACAGTATAGTATATTTTTACAGTAGACATACAGTATAGTATCTGTTTATAGTAGAAGTACAGTATCTGTTTACAGTATAGTATATCTTTACATTAGAAGTGCAGCATAGTATATTTTTACAGTATAAGTACAGTATAGTATCTGTTTACAGTAGAAGTACAGTATGTTATAATAATAATTTAGGACCTGCTCCGAGGTCATCAATTGGCACACATGCGATGCATGCATGCAATTTGTATCTGCGATTAACCCATCCCGTCGTCCTTCCCCCCCAAGGGCAGCCGGGAGCAGACAGGCACAACGTGAGCCGCGCCAGGGGACCAATCCAAGTGCTCCTGTCCGTCTTCGTCAAGGACGCCACAGCGTTAGCGATCTTGTTGTTGTGCATGTTTTTCCATTGGGTTTATCTTATCGGGGGGGAAACCCTTGCGAGCACGGGGAGAACATGCAAACTCCACACAGAAAGGCCTGGGAGATACCCCACCTGGGTAACTGGCATCATGGAAACCTGGTCCCCAAGCGGGATTCGAACCCTGGACCTTCTTGCTATGAGGCGACAGTGTTAACCACTACACCACCGTGCCGCCATACATGTCATACAGTATAGTATTGTTTTACATTAGAAGTACAGTATAGTATCTGTTTACAGTAGAAGTACAGTATAGTATCTGTTTACAGTAGAAGTACAGTATAGTATCTGTTTACAGTAGAAGTACAGTATAGTATCTTTTTACAGTATACATAAAGTATAGTATCTGTTTACAGTAGAAGTACAGTATAGTATCGGTTTACAGTAGAAGTACAGTATCAGTTTACAGTAGAAGTACATTATAGTATATTTTTACATTGGAAGTACAGTATAGTATCTGTTTACAGTAGAAGTACAGTATAGTATCTGTGTACAGTAGAAGTACAGTATAGTATTTTTTACAGTAGATGTACAGTATAGTATCTTTTTAGAGTAGACGTACAGTATAGTATCTGTTTACAGTACAGTATAGTATCTGTTTACAGTAAAAGTACAGTATGGTATCTGTTTACTAACCAAGCTAACCTGAACCAAGCTAACCTGAACCAAGCTAAACTTACCTGAAATAGTCACTGCAGTCACACAGGAGGGCCTTGTGGGCATTAAACGCAGTGCTGTTGACTTTAATAATCACATCACAGAGCCTTCCCTCCAGATGCAGCTCATTAAGGATTGTGCAGGACATTGTTTCCTTTTCCATGTGGGGATTTTAAATTGTATCTACAGAATATATTCAAGCTTACAGACAAGTAGCCGGAAACAACAAGTGATATCTTAACTTGGTCTTCTGAGATCTGCGATCTTCTGAGAGAATTGTTGAATATATTATACTGTACACAAATGTTCTAGAATGTTCTATTATGACATCATACTGTGACATCACAAATGTTCTAGAATGTTTGATTATGACAGCATACTGTGACATCACAAATGTTCTATAATGGCTGAGTATGACAACATACCGTGACATCACAAATGTTCTAGAATGTCTATTATGACATCATACTGTGACATCACACCGGAACAAGGTTGAGTTGAATAATAAAAAGAATATGTTGACATTAAAAAAGAACAAATAAAAAGATAAAATAAAACTACACAAAACAATGATACAAATTATAATAAAATATTTAAGTAAAATGTATAGAAATAAAGAAAGCTAAGACAATGAAATAAAGATAATAATTCATTTAAAAGCTATTTTAAAAAGGTACGTTTTGAGCAGTGCCAAACGAGTCTGCTGTCCTAACAGACTTGGGGTCTGTAGGGTACTGTGGCAATTCCAGGTGTAGGGGTGGTAGAATACAGACACACAGACAGGTTGCAGTACCCAAAATCATACTTCTTTATTTTCCACTAAATAATAACCGCTTTCTGGCATGGATCTGTCGGCCGGGCGGCGTCTCCGCTCTGTGGCCTCTCGCCTTGCGCTGCTACGGGAGACTGAGAGGGGGCTCCTCGGCTCTATTAAGTCCCCCCTCCTCAACAGGCGCACCGCGCCGTGATTCGATAATCACTCCTGATGATCCTCTAGCGACAGGTGTGTCCGGAAGCGGACGCCCAAATATGCGCAGCGCCCAGCCATTGGGTCGCTACGTAACGTCCTTCAATCACCAAGCCCAGGGGTGGCTTGGGATTGCCACAGTACCCCCCCTCCAGCTCCGACCATCGGGGAAGAGCATCCGACGCCCAACAGGCATCCTTCCTGGAGAGGGCGTCTGCGTTGCCATGCGCCACCCCGGACCTGTGGATGACAGAGAAGTTAAATGACTGCAATTCCAGAAACCATCAAGTCACCCTGACCCCCCCTTAGCTTTGGCCATCCAGACGAGGGGCGCGTGATCCGTCACCAGCGTGAAGCGCCTCCCCAACAGATAATAACGGAGCGTCTCCAGTGCCCACTTAATTGCCAGACCTTCGCGCTCCACCGCAGAATAGTTGCGCTCGTGTGGCAGCAGCTTCCTGCTCACATATAAGATTGGATGTTCCTCACCCTCCAGTTGCTGGGAGAGGACCGCCCCCAGTCCCACCTCTGATGCATGTGTCTGTACCGTAATTTCCTTATCAAAGTTCGGGGAGACCAGCACCGGTCCCGAACAGAGTGCCGTCTTGAGGTCCTCGAACGCCGCCTCCACCTCCGGTGTCCACTTCACCGTGAACGGCCGCCGCGCCTGGGTCAGATCTGTGAGGGGAGCAGCGCGAGCAGCAAAGTTAGGGATAAACCTCCTATAATAGCTCGCTAGCCCATTAAATGTCCTGACTTGCTTCTTAGTTAAAGGGCGAGGCCACTCCCTTATTGCATCAATTTTCCTCTTCTGCGGTTTCACGTTGCCGCGGCCTATCGTGAACCCCAGGTACTCCGCCTCTTCCAGTCCCAGCCTGCATTTCTTTGGGTTGGCGGTGAGACCTGCCTCCCGGAGTGCACCCAACACCGCTCTCACCTTTTGGAGGTGGGAGTACCAATCTGATGAATGAATGATTATGTTGTCGAGATATGCAGCTGCATAGTCTCGATGGGGTCGTAGCACTCTGTCCATCAGCCTCTGAAAGGTAGATAGATAGATAGATAGATAGATAGATAGATAGATAGATAGATAGATAGATAGATAGATAGATAGATAGATAGATAGATAGATAGATAGATAGATAGATAGATAGATAGATAGATAGATAGATAGATAGATAGATAGATACTTTATTAATCCCCTTGGGGAAATTCAGGGTATCTCGCAGCTCACACAGTATACAGACATTGACCATTCCCATACAGTAGTTACACGTTATGTCTGCATCATGAATTAAAATACATAAGTACATGATAAAATTCAATTAAATCATACCCATCAATATTAAAATTAAACTTAAAATAGGAGTGTGATTAGATAAAAGCAGGTGTATAAAAACAGGTGTAAAAACAGATGTAAAAACAGGTGTAAAAACAGGTGTAAAAACAGGTGTAACTATAATACGCTGTTGTACAGTCTGATGGCTGTGGGGACAAAGGACCTCCTGTGCCGCTCAGTCCGTGAGTGCAGGGAGATGAGCCATCCGCTGCGACTGCTGCTCTGCCCCACCAGGGTGTGGTGGAGAGGGTGGTTGGTATTGCCCATGATGGCCAGCAGCTTGCTCTGAGTGCGGCTCTCCACCACGGTCCCCAGTGGGTCCAGTCTCCTCCCTACCACTGAGCCAGCCTTCTTGACCAGCTTATCCAGCCGTCTGGTATCCCTGGCCATGGTATTACCACCCCAACAGACAGCGGCGTAGAGGAGCACACTTGACACCACTGCCTGATAAAACATAAACAACATTTCCCCACACACATTAAAAGACCTGTGTTGGATGGCGCCTCATGCAGGCCAAACGGGAGAACTTTATAATGAAACAGCTCGTCTGGGGTGGAGAAAGCAGTCTTCTCCCTCGAGGCTGTGGACAGAAGGACTTGCCAATAACCCTTTGTTAAATCTAGTGTTGTGATGAACCTGGCCTGGCCCAGTCTATCAATGAGCTCATCCACTCTAGGCATGGGATATGCGTCAAACTTCGAAATGTCATTAAGCTTCCTGAAATCGTTACAGAACCTGGTTGTTGAGTCGGGTTTCGGCACTAAAACAATAGGACTAGACCACCCGCTATGAGACTCTTCAATCACTCCCATCTCCAGCATGACCCACACTTCTCTTCTTACTGCCTCTATTTTTGCCTCTGGGATACGATAGGGCTTCAGCTTTACCTTGTCTCCCGGGCTGGTGATAATGTGGTGCTGGGCCAATGTAGTGCGGCCCGGCGTGGCCGAAAACACGTCCCGGTTCTGTTGGACCAGCTCCCGAAGCTCCTGCCGTTGGGTCGGGGACAATTGTTCCCCGATGGGAACATCGGCCGCCTCTGTCACCTGCTGCGCCAAAGGGGGAAGAGGGGGGGGCGAGAGCAACACATCTCGGGCATGCCATTTCTTTAACAGGTTAACATGATATAGCTGTCGATGCTTCCTACGGTCTGGCTTGTGGACCTTGTAATTGACCGGACCCACTTTTTCGATTATGTCGTATAGTCCCTGCCATTTTGCTAGGAATTTACACTCCGCTGTCGGGACTAGTACGAGGACCCGGTCCCCCACATTGAACTCCCGTGGCTGTGCGCCCGGTCATAAATGCGCTTCTGTGCGTCTTGGGCCTGTTGCATGTGTTCTCTTACCACCGGCCAGAGTGCCTTCATCCTGTCTCTCATCACCTGCACATTCTCTATGAGAGACCGGTGGGGCGACGGCTGTTCCTCCCAAATCTCCTTTGCGATGTCCAGGAGACCCTGCGGCTTACGGGCGTAGAGCAGCTCGAACGGCGAGAAGCCAGTGGAAGCCTGTGGGACCTCACGCACAGAGAACATCAGAAAGGGCAACAACTGATCCCAATTCTTCCCATCCTTCTCCATCACCTTCCTTAGCATGCTTTTCAGTGTTTTGTTAAAACGTTCACACAGCCCATCCGTCTGCGGATGGTATATGGAGGTTCGCAGCTGTTCCACTTTCATTAGTTTGCACATTTCCTTCATGACCCGCGACATAAAGCACAAGCCCTGATCAGTGAGAATGGAGTCGGCAATTCCCACCCACTAAACAAATGAAATAGCTCCCGTGCCACAATTTTGGCTGTCACCGTACGTAACGGGATGGCTTCGGGGTAATGCGTTGCATAATCGATGATTACCAGTATATACTGGTGGCCCCGGGATGATTTGACTAGGGGGCCCACCACGTCGAGGGCAATTCTTGAGAACGGGGTCTCAATGATGGGCAGTGGGATCAGAGGATTTTTGTAGTGTACACTCGGGGCAGCTCCTGCAGTAGTCCTCTACCGCTCTCTTCATGCCCGGCCAATAGAAACGCTCCTTTATGCATTCCATGGTTTTGTCCACGCCCAGGTGCGCTCCGAGGATATGCGAATGCGCTAGCTGGAGTACAGTGGAAATGAAGAATTTCGGCACCAGCAATAATTCTTTAACCTCATCATTTTTCTTTACGACTTGGTACAGTAATTGTCTTTTTATTGCAAAGTGAGGATATGACAGGTTACTCACCCCCTCCACTGGATTTCCATCCACTGTTTTGGCATTCGCACGGGCCTGCGTTAGGTTTGGGTCCTCCAGCTGTGCCGTTCCGAACTGACCCGCCAGGTCCCTCCCCACCTCGTCCGCCTGGGGGAACTCCGCAAATGGGTCCTCGTCGCTGCTATCCGTCTCGGGGCCCGCTTGGGGCTCCGGCGCATCTTCACCCACATCCGATGCAGTCTCAGTCTCACTCCCCGTTACATTCAGGGCACACACCTTCGGCTGACGTAATCCTCTCCTCTTCCTCGGTTTACCCGTGGAGGGTGTGGTGCGTGGGGAGATGACGGCTGAGCACAGCTGACGGTACAGGGGGCAGTCTCGTCCAATCAGCAGCGTTACCGGCAGGTTAGGTATGACGCCGGCCGTCATCGAGCAGACCCCCTTGGTGGTTGTCAGGGTGATCTGCGCTGTGGGATACAATCTTGTGTCTCCGTGAACACAGGACACGGACACTTGCGGAGCCTCTGTGTTGCAGTGTGCCAAATGGGGCTGAACCAGCGTTATGACACTACCCGAGTCCAGGAGTGCTACCGGGTCCTTGTCGTTGACGCGAACGGGTAAAAGTGTCGCTGATGTTTCCTTATGGGCCTAACAGGCTGCACCATAATTGCAGGTTTTACCGCGGGGGTCTGAAGCCGCCGCCGATGGCATGGACACATCCCGGCCTGGGCAGTTCCACGAGAGATCACCTGCGTTCCCTACCCGGCCCCTTGGGCTGGGCTCGTCGGGACCCCTCCTCGTTCTTAGTCACTCTGGCTTTTCCCCTCGCCCCCCTTTGAGTAACTCCCGCGTTACTTGGTGGGACTCCACAATGTTCACTAGCTGCTCCACGGAGCGGGGGTCCGCCTGACTCGCCTGTTTCTTCGTGTCATACGGGAGGGCTCTAACAAAGCGGTCCATAACAATACGTTCCAGGACAGTGGGCCCTGTGGGCTCGGTCATCAGCCAGGCTCGGCTTATGCGGATTAAGTCGTGCATCTGGGAGCGCGGGCAGGCGCCCAGTCATGAAACCGCTGCGCACGGGACTGCAGACTATGGCCGTAGCAGGCCAAAATCTCTTGCTTTAGCCGGGTGTAGTTCCCGGCTTGCTCCGGTGGTAGGTCCTGGTAGGCCTTTTGCGCATTACCCGACAGGAAGGGGGCCAGCAGTCCCCCCCAGTCATCCTCCGGCCAGCCCTCCCGGTTGGCGGTGCGCTCAAACGCTAGGAGATAGGCTTCTATATCCTCCTGCTCCGTCAGCTTGGGGATGAAGCGCCCGGGGTTAGGCCGCGTCCCTGTGAGCCCTTCGTCCTGCCTGTGAGAGGCCATCCGCTGGAGCTCCGCTTGGATCATCGCCGTCTGTGTCCTCTGTTCATGTAGGGCCTCCTCATGCCGGGCCTGTTGTTCCAGGTTCGCCTGTACGAGCTGCTGCACCAGCACGTCCATGCTTCTTTTCTTTTTATTTCTTTTTCTTTTCTTTTTATACATTTTTTTTTTCTTTTCTTTTATTTCTATAAAGTCTATCGTTGTTTATTCTGCACCCCTGATTGCCAGTAGACTATGCCCGCATTCTCCACCACTGTGCAATTCCAGGTGTAGGGGTGGCAGAATAAACAACACACAGACAGGTTGCAGTTCCCAAAATCATACTTCTTTATTTTCCACTAAATAATAACCGCTTTCAGGCATGGATCTGTCGGCCGGGCGGCGTCTCCGCTCTGTGGCCTCTCGCCTTGCGCTGCTACGGGAGACTGAGAGGGGGCTCCTCGGCTCCATTAAGTCCCCCCTCTTCAACAGGCGCACGGCGCCGTGATTCGATAATCACTCCTGATGATCTAGCAACAGGTGCGTCCGGAAGCGGACGCCCAAATATGCGCAGCGCCCAGCCATTGGGTCGCTACGTAACACCCTTCAATCACCAAGCCCAGGGGTGGCTTGGGGTTGCCACAGTATGCACGTATTCCCTCCGCCCTGAACATTTATGGAGATGTATGGGCCTTTTATGTCAGTGATAAAAGTGTCTTTCAAGGATAAGTGAGCTCCTGCACTGATTATTATAGTTCAATATTCAATATTTGATCACCAAAACCCCCCAAAAAGCATAAAAAGGCCCCTCCCCGCCCAAAAAGGGCCCCCAAAAATAGCACAGGCCCAGTGCCCTTTTCAGCCTTTGAGCACCTGCCCCTCTAAAGTCCTGTGCACGTCCCTGGTCATACTAACTCATTGGCAGAGGTAGTGGGTGGAAGTCGATGGGTGGGAATTTGGACGTTATGGACAGCGACTCCTACAGGTCAGTTGGGGGACGCCTGCACAGCAGAGACAGGAAGTATCGGGGCAGCGTGAGCCTCCCACACATTACACCTCGCCACTGAGAGTCCACGCTGGCAGGTGAAAAGATGCGACAGGCTGCCTCCTCGTGTATCGGAGGGGACACGTGATGCAAGGCTTCTATCCTCCCTACAACCGACCAGTGGGGGGCATAGTCGAGCAACGTTCAAGACAGGGGAGGGAGAATTGGAAACTCGAAATTGGGATGGGAGAAAAATAGAAAATAAGGAGAAAAAGTGGACCAAATTTTTTTTAAATGTTTTGACATCTGTATCACACATTTTGGTCGTGTGCTAGCCTAGCAGCTTTCTGGTCCTCCATATTTGAGCTCTACTCAGAGGAGCTAGCTTGCAGGTCGGATACTTGAACCCTTTCACTGCCACACAACAGCCGGTTAACCCTTTCACTGTGACAATACAGAAGGTTAGCCCTTTACTATCACACAACCGACGGCGATGCTCCATCATTAACATCATTAGCTGTCGTGTGGCAGTGAAAGGGTTAACCATGTCATTTTCTGGGACTTGTTGGTGTTCTCTCTCGGGGGATTCTGTGACGACCCCCACTCTACCTGCAAATGGGGAGTCTTCTGACTCAGAGAGCATGGTAGAGTGGGTAGGTCGTTAACCCAATTACCCTCACCTGTGCAGTGCAGAGAGCTGCCTGCACACACAGTATATATGTTTCCCTGTCTAATCCCTTCTGTCTGCTTCTCCCATCTGCTTTCCCACTTCAGACACCACAGGTTGTATCAGCCACCACGTGAACCATCTTGGGATCCTTATCCATTCTGATACATACCTATTTGTTTATGTCATTATGCTTTTGTTGTTTAATCAATTATTGTTTTTAGATAGGATTAAATCAATTCGTTGTTAAATTGGTATCACGTGTTTGGACAACCGATATATGACAAACCTATGGTTCGTCATAATTCTGATCTACCAGAAGCACAGCTGAACTGTATTGCCATTTGCTTACTCCTCCCATCTAGCAAGGCGTCTCATTCTTCTGAACTGGAAAAATGATCGTCCTCCCTCAGGTGGATTTGTGATGTTATTGTCGTATATTCTAATCAATATCTAAGGTTATTTACAGTACAATGAGGTTGCTATCTGGAAAGGAAGAAGGATCATGATGGTAAAATGGTCTTCTCTACTGAGTAGAGAAATAAACTGTGCAGCCCAGACAAAAGGAACTATAGTTCAACTCCAAGCGTTTATTTTGCCTCGGGGCTCAGAGTGAATTCAGAAGATTGCTTTTTACATACAAGGATTATTTCATAGTACATCAAACATGTTTGTACATAGGCTTAATAAGGTTTGCACATCAAACCCAGTCTGTACATAAACAGTAGTCATGTTTATCAAATGAAATAGAGGATCTACTGAGCATTACACATGAGTAAATCTGGTCGACAGATAAGGGATCTGTACATTACTGTACAACAATGGTTTTTCCCATGATTTACTCACATGTAAACAGCTCACAGTAGTCTCTGGATGGGCGGTGGTAGAGAGAGACACAGACCCTAGGGGGGGTCTGGCCTGTCTCTCTAAGCATGCGTTCTCTGTTATATACTCACAAATGATGTCACAAGTTGACCTGACTGATAGCCAATCAGTTATTCTAAAAACAGGCGTTCTGTTCTTGGGTCCAATCAGGTGATCTTCTGTGGGGGGCTGTCTGCCCCCCCCACCGATCTCCTCGTTGTGTGTTGTCCTGCAGCAAACAGAAAAGGGTCTGTT